>NW_023270320.1:16641729-17086593 GCF_011800145.1 Mirounga leonina | reverse complement strand
CTCAACATAATACCCTCCAGTTCCATCCACGTCGTTGCAAATGGCAAGATCTCATTCCTTTCTCCTTGCTGCTTCTTGACCATAGCATGCTGTCTTCTGCTTCAGGACCTTTATAGTTTCAGTTCATTCTTCCTGAAATGTTCTCTTCATTCAGTTCCTTCATGTTTCTGCTCAAATAGTATTTCATTATAGGAGTCTTTCTTGAAACCTCTAAATAAATGTCAGAACAAGCTCTCAATCCCCACACTCTTATTTGCCTTAACTGTGATATGTTCTTTTCTATAGCACTGTCTCCTTCTCATTATATGTACTTGTTGTCTTGTTTATTAATTGATTTGCCCCCATGAGAATAGAAGCTTTGTGGAGACACTTGTCTGTTTCCTCCTTCTTGTGTCATTGATTCCTAGCTAAGAGTCTGGCACATTGTAGGCAAACAAATGACACAATAATAGCAAATAGGCATCACCTACTCTGCAATATGATTTCAAAATGTGTCTCAGTTTATAATTACTATTTTCCTAATTTACATTTCAGATTGCCTGAGTGGTCCTAATATATAAGAGATGGAAGCCCTTGAGAATACTGTTGAGGAGGGAGGAGATTTTCATATTTTATAGCTGGATGGAAACCACCTTTCCTTCTTCTCAGTATTTGGAGAGTGAAGTAAATAGCACCTGTCTAACATATGTTCAATTAGTTTTTATATGTAACCTCTAAATTAAACAGCCGACATAGATGGGAAATAGATCCAATAGCTTTATCCAATTGTGACAAAGTCAAATTGGAAATGCACAATTAAGGAACAAATTGTCTGTGGCTTAGAGAAAACAGGTTGCCCTGCTGGAGGGAGACAGCTTTGAGGATAGATCTGGATTCAGATCTCAGCATTGTCACCTATTAATGCTGGACCTTGAATGAATAATCTTTCTAACCCCATTGTCCTCACATGTGGGGATTTTCCCTCATATTGGGGAAGGGCTTAAAGCATGTTAACTTGTCTATATGTTTTTGATAACATCTAGCTTCAGCATTTCACTTGATCAAAAGAAAATATATCTGACTTCTATCTGCCCCAGCTGGCTCAATCTAATTTCTGACCAGAATAAAGTGTCCTGGCATAGAACTATTTTTCCTTTTCAAAGAGTTTTTGGAAAAATCTCTATCTTTTATACGTAGATAATATTGTCCTACTGTGTATAATTCAAGTAAATGTTCTTACACAAATACTTTAAAAATTATATAAGGAAAGTTTTAATTATAAATTATTAAGAATAAGGTAATTTAAAGGAAAGCTAACCCATTTTTATGGATAAGGAATATGCATCAATACACGTCTGTTAATAATGGGAAGACCGAGACATTTATTAAAATGAAATTCTTCCCTAGATAACATACAGCAAGATAATAAATATTACAGATTACTGTCAGCATGGAATCCTATTGAAATTGTTGATCTTTAAATTTTCCCTAAGCCTTATAGATAGTCTTCACTTTGCACCATACTCTATTAAAAGAAACACGTACATACACATCAGAACGGTGTCTCACTTTGCACGATTCCCATGTGCAGGGAAAATCCTTTGGCAGGTACTGTACAGACTGAGGACAAGCTGCAGTGTGGTGGTTAAAAGTCCTGATTCGGGGGCCAGACTCTCAATTCCAATACAATTTTCATGGCCTAATGAAGGCCCTTAAAGAATCACTCATTCTTGTTTTGCTTCCGTTCACTCATGTAAAGGAGGAGGGTAAGAATAATGCCTCGTAATGTGTTGTTGTGAGTTTTAAATGAATTAGAAGGTAAAACTTTTGGAACAGGGCCTGACACTTTGTAAAAATCTATAAAAATGGTTTCTTTCGGGGCGCCTGGGTGGCTCAGTCGTTAAGCGTCTGCCTTGGCTCAGGTCATGATCCCAGGGTCCTGGGATCGAGCCCCGCATCGGGCTCCCTGCTCCGCGGGAAGCCTGCTTCTCCCTCTCCCACTCCCTCTGCTTGTGTTCCTTCTCTCGCTGTGTCTCTCTCTGTCAAATAGATAAATAAAATCTTAAAAAAAAAAATGGTTTCTTTCATTTTTGTTATGAATGACATGAATTATCTGTCTAGATGTCTGGGTTGAAATAAAGATTGAATATCAAAAAATAGCATAATATTCTTTGATTAAAAAAACTAACAGATGTTCTCTATGAGTAGGAGCTCTGACTTCAGCAAAAAGTAAACTTTCTTAATTACAGAGTTTTCAGGTCTGAACATCTACCTAAAAAGCAGATGTGAATTAGTTTGTTGGGTCTGTCATTGACTAACTTTTCAAGTTTTAATCTCTCCAGCCATCAGATTCTTCATCCAGAACCAAGCCTCATGTGGTTGTTGTGAGAACTTAAAAAAATATTAATAAATGTTCAATAAATTGTATCTGCTATTACCTGCAATATACAAAATTGAGAATTTTTCCTAAGAATTATCTGTTTGAAATGCTGATATAACCAGCTGCAGGATTGTGATGATCGAATTGTGAGATATTATAGTCTCTTTAATCTTTTCCTTTACTGTGAGCTACTGTGTTATTTAGCAGGTAGACAATCATCCCCATAATTGGTATTTTTAATTTAAACTGTATTGAGGTTTGATCTGCATAAAATAAAATGTACCCACTTTAAGTATAAAATTTTGAAGTTGTATAAGTATATATAACCATCCTGAAAATCAATATAGAGAATACTTTCATCGTCTCAGAAAATTCCATCATAAAAAAAAAAGTCCACTGTACACCTTAGAAAATATTCATCCTTCCACTTGTAAGGCCCCAGGTGGCATCTGATCTGCTGTCCTTTATTATAGATTAGTGTTGCTTGTTTTAAGATTTCAAGTAAATTGAATCATGCAGTAGATAGTCTTTTGCATGTGGCCTCTCATTCAGCATGTTTTTGAGATTCGCCCATGTCGTTATGGGGTATCAGTAGTTTGTTCCTTTTAATTGCTGAGGAATGTCCTATTATGTGGATATACCAAAATGTGCCACAATGTATTTTTCAAGTAACCTGCTTATGTTATGTATTTATAGGTTTTCCCAGTTTTGACTTTTCCGGAAAAGTCACTATGGACTTTCATGTACATGTGTTTTCATTTCTCTTGGATCAATCAATACCTAGGAATGGGATTGCTGCTAAGTGCAAATTTAGCTTTTCGAAAAACTGCCGAACTGTTTCTTATTTTGAGATACTTGTAATTTGGCCCCAAACAATAAATTTTTATTTCATTTATTGATTATTAATTTGATGAAAAGATACATTAAGGCTGAAAAGTTTCATTCTTGTCTATTATTCAAATGAAATCCCTACAAACTCCAAAATGAAATTCCCCAATTTTAATATAATAAATTTGTTTTGACAAAATGAACATGATTTTTGTTTCATGATTCCATAAATGTGAATAAGATATTGTATTTCAGTGCTTTTTCATTCTCTCCTGTCTTGTGATGACATTAAAGTAGAGATTACATTAACTTTTCAGAAAATACTTCCTAGACTGACCCTCACGCTTCCCATCGGTTAACTCTGGTTTCTTTCTCCTATCCCGGGAATCCTGACACAAAGGGTAAACACATGTTGATGTAAGTTTTGGATAAAATAATTGTATTCCACTCTGTCCCCAGTGACTACTTCTGCAGTAGGAATATACTGTTGTTTCTTCCAGGGAAGAATTCATTTTACAAAGATGGATTATATTATAAAGGCAAAACTACCTTCATTACAGTACTCACATACTTCAGTGTTGAATGGACCACCGCCACACAGCTGATAAGAAACCACTTTCAGAATTTCAAAACATAGTTAAAAAATTAATAGTGTTGAAATGATAAAAACAGAAGCCAATTATTTTTTTCACAGTAGAATTATGTTTTGCAGAAGCTTTTGTAGCCAGATGTTTTCTAGTTGTACTATTCAATTATCATGTTTGCTCATCAAATTCATCATCATTAGTCTTATAATTATATAGGATATTCTGCCACAGAATGTATTCTTCTAGACTAGCCCACTAGCATAATAGCACTTAAAGGGAGTAATTATACAAATACAATCATGTAGTTGATAATTCATGGAATGATGTAAAATTTTTAATGAGTACATTTTTACATATTTTTATTTAATTCTTGTGTTTATTCTTAAAATATGGATACATGGTAACAATAAGTATATAAAGCAAAGCTCCATTAGTGTGATCAGGGAGCATAACTTACCAAAACAATACAAGAGGTTCAACAACTATTTGGGAAATCTGAGCTACATAAATCTGTTCTTATTTTAAAAATTCTCCCACCTCCTTCAATAATGGATATTTCCACAAAAATTACCTAGAGAGTGAATAAGTACATAAAATTTAAAAATTCTAAGTTTTGCATATCTTAAAACGCTTTTTCACTTTTATAAATCTCCTAGAAGTAAGTACTGAAACATTGATTTGTTCTTGGGTCCTTTTATTGCTTTATTTAGAGAGGTGAAGTTTGATCATTTCTAACTTGTCCAAAACTTTTGGGTTAAATATGGTTCAGAATTCAGCCTCTTCCTTCCTTCCTTCCTCCCTCCCTCCCTCCCTTCCTTCTTTCCTTCCTTCCTTCCTCCCTCCCTCCCTTCCTTCCCTCCTTCCTTCCCTCCCTCCCTCCTTCCTTCCCTCCCTCCCTCCTTCCTTCCCTCCCTCCCTTCCTTCCTTCCTTCCTCCCTCCCTCCCTTCCTTCCCTCCCTCCCTTGTTTTTCTTTTTCTCAGATTTTAGAAACGTACTGCACTGCATGTACTATATCCCCAAACAGGGTTTTGAGGCAGTACCAATAACAATCACACTAAAGTGCCTGCTAAAAAATATGCAAACATTCACACCAAATGTCATAAATAGGTAGAATATATATTACTTCCTTTTTGACTAAGTTATTTGTTATTATTATTATTATTATTATTATTATTACCACCACTGTGTACATTTGGGAAATCTTTTTGATTTTCAGAGCTTTTAGGGCTTTGGAATTTCAGATAAAAAATTATGAACCTGTATTACCTTCTGTGATCAAAGTTTTCTTATTGAAATAGCTATGCTTTGAAAAAATAAGACCTAATGGTATCATTTTCCTTGTCTTCTTAGGCTTCAGTGTGAAGCAGATAAACACACATTCCCCACCTAATGTAAGAACACTCCCTTATCCTCTTACCTGCCTCCCTACCCCTCGATACCTGCCCGTAGGAGATAATAATTGACTTCAGTTGGGGTGCCTGGGTGACTCTGTCTTTAAGCGTCTGCCTTTGGCTCAGGTCATGGTCCCAGGGTCCTGGGATCGAGCCCCTCATCGGGCTCCCTGCTCTGCGGGAAGCCTGCTTCTCCCTCTCCCGCTCCCCCTGCTTGTGTTCCCTCTCTCGCTGTGTCTCTCTGTGTCAAATAAATAAATAAAATCTTTAAAAAAAATAATAATTGACTTCAGCCCACAGTTATAGTGAACAGCTACGACATACTCTATTACTAGCAGAGGTGCAGCTTTGCATTTTACCTTGAGGACCCCCTTTCTGTCATTGTTGTCATAGCAACAGCAAAATGCACAGAAATGTATCAATAACATAAGGCAGAATTTTGTATGACTAAATTGTAATACTTTGGACCATGAAACGACATAGTAATTCAGGGAAAAGAAGAGTTCATGTGAAGTGAAATTTTCCCGAGGGAAAAAGGTTTCTGTAACTTTTTAGTGCCTATTCATAAAGACGTTTAGGAAGAACATCAAATAAGCTAATGAAAAGAAGCAAAGGAAGAGAACCAGTATTTATGGAGCAGCTACTCTGTGTCAGACAACATACTTGATTATTAAATGTATTATCACTTTAGCAACAATTTATGTATAATATAAAGAGAAAGACCAAAAATGTGCTGGTGAAACAACATATAAGGACTGATAGATAATGAAGTGCATAGAATGTACTAACAGTCTGATTTGCTATAACAAAGACAAAACTCGTGATGTGTCCTCATATTTCATATATAAATAAAAACTGTACTAGCGGGCAGTTACTTCTGTTTTTCACATGAGCTCTTTAGCAGTCGTCTGAAATCAAGTTCCTTGGTGGGTCAAATGGAGTGTAGACTGCTTTTGGTAAAGTTAGACTAGTAGGAACTCTCCTTAAACATGTGTGTGCTGGGTGGCTCAGTCAGCTGAGCAACCAGCTCTTGGTTTCGAATCAGGTCATGATCTCAGGGTCCTGGGATTGAGTCCTGGGTGGGGCTCTGTGCTCAGGGCAGCCTTCTGGAGATTATCTCCCTCTCCCTCTGCTCCTCCCCTGCTTGTGAGTTCTCTCTCCCTCACTTTCTCTCTCTCTCTAAAATAATAAATAAATAAATAAAACCTTTTTTTTTAAGATTTTATTTATTTATTTGAGACAGAATGAGAGAGAGAGAGAGCACATGAGAGGGGGGAGGGTCAGAGGGAGAAGCAGGGAGCCCGATGCGGGACTCGATCCAGGGACTCCAGGATCATGACCTGAGCCGAGGGCAGTCGCTTAACCAACTGAGCCACCCAGGCGCCCATAAATAAAACCTTTTTAAAAAACCCACCCATGTATGTGCTATACAGAATCCTTTCTCTCCCAAATATTTCCTACTTCCTGGGACCCGTGAATAGGTTATTTTATATGGCAAATGTTATTAAGGTTACAGACCTGAGATTATCCACTAGATTATCCCAGTGGGCGCAATCAAATCATCACAGTCCTTTGGAATAAAGAACGTTCTCCCACTGAATTCAGAGAGAATGGTAGAAGAGCAGATAGGAGAGATTCAAAACAGGAGAGCAAGTAGATCTGCTGCTTCTGGCTTTGAAGAGTATGGGGACCAGAAGTCAGGGAATGCAAGAAGCCTCTAGAAACTGAGAACAATCCTCAGCCTCAAGTCAGAAAGGACACAGGACCCTCAGTCCTAGAGTTCTGTGGAACTGAATCCTGCAACAACCAGAATGAGCAGATTCTCTCCCCAGGCTGAACAAAACCTTGATTTTAGCCTTTCAAGAACAAGAACATGGCAACAAGCCAAAGCCCAATGGAAAGTCAATAGCAAGCACAGAAACTTACAGAACTGTGAAATCATAACTTTGTGTTGTTTCAAACATCCCAGAGTCTGATAATTTGTTAAGGCTGTAGAAGAAAATGAGTACATTGTAGGATTAAATAGACACATTAACAAATAACTATGTGAGTGGGTTTACTATCACGACTTCTTATATTCTTAAGGTGTTTTATTTAACATTTTCAAATTGCTCACAAAGGAATTCTTGCCCACAGAAGACATGGTGCTTTTTAGTGTAAAGTGGTTTTTAAAGTCTTAACCAAAAAGAAAAATTTAAAATTTTGTCAGAAAGTCAATTTTTTGTTTCATGAGTTAAAAATTAAGGGGGACTTACGGAAAGCTTCATTTATTTTCAAAATCTTATTTACCTTCTTTTCTCTGGGGCAAAACAGATTTACTTTAATTAGGTAAATCTTCCCCAGATTTTGACATTGGATAATAAGTTCATATATCATAAGCTTACCCGCTATGCTTAGAGATCATTTTTCCTTAACGATGTAATAGTGCTCACACCTTCATCAGCTCTGCTTAGCAGCACTAATTACAATGGATGCTAAAGTCTCTCCCACTTCATTTTTTTTTCTCAGTGTCATCTCATTAAATCATTAGGACTCATGACTAAAATATAATAAATACATGAGTACATATTTATTTGACACACATTCTTGTTACTAACATTGTGGCCATCATTTCTAAGTGGGTTAAAATTTTACTGATTATGGCAACAAGGGTTGAAGCCAAACTAATTTATCAGTGTCCCTAGTCCCTGGCAGTAGGTCTTCACCATTAAACTTCATGTTGTAGAGCTTAACCATTTGCCGAAAAATGTCTATTCAAATGTCTGTTATTTCTTCAGCCATTCATAAAAAGAAATATTAATTCAATGTTGTAGGTGTTGGTTTAATATCTTATTAATGGTAATGAATAAATTCTGTATAGACTCTAGCAGAGTAGTAAGGTATACAGAAACCTGTCTTTGTCACTACTCTCAAAAATGACTACATAACAGCATGATATCATTAAGGACATTATAGTAGAAATTAAGAGATCAGAAACTTAAATCGGACTAAACTAACAAATGGTGGTATAGCCCTAGGAAAGTCATTTACTATTTCCAGGTGGCAATTTGTCCATCTCTGACAATGAGAATTTAGACTAGGTTTCTCTAAGACTCTACCCATATTTATGACTCTGTCTGAATAAAGCATCTTCTTAAAGTAGCTTTGGAAACTCAGGTTTGCCTGTTAAATATCTGGCCTGGATAAATTGCTAACTAACCTTGAAAAATGGTACTCTGCAAAAGCAAACCTTTATCTATTATAAACATTCTATTATAAATATAAATATTATTATAAATAATAAATTCTATTATAAATCTTGTTTATTCTCCTCCTTATCGTTTTCATGATGACCAGACTTGGAAAACCCTGCAGGTCAACACCCTGCAATAAAAATTCTAATAAAGAAGAAACCATTTAATTTTGTTTTGTTTTGTTTTGGGTTTAGTTTGAACAGTCAAAAATGGCCTTTTTTGGTATATATAAATTTATTATGAATGGATTTTGTTTTATTTTTTTTAAGATTTTATTTATTTGACAGAGAGAGAGCGCAAGCAGGGAGCAGCAGAGGGAGAAGCAGACTCCCCGCTGAGCAGGGAGCCCGATGAGGGACTCGATCCCAGGACCCTGGGACCATGACCTGAACCGAAGGCAGATGCTTCACCGACTGAGCCACCCGGGCCCCCATGAATGGATTTTAGTTTTCTGTTAATGTTCTCAATTTAATAAAAGGCAATTGGTAAATTATCCACTTCCCTTAGATCATCTGGAGAAAAAAGAAGAGATCAATCCTTTCTTTATGACTCTGTGGTATATATTTTGACAGAACTCTATATTTCTAAATTTTGTTAGTCAACATTTCATAACTAGTTTTGATTTGTTTTGACTATTTATCATTGGGCAATTTCCCTGGTAACCAATGTTGATGATTTTCTTTTTGACTATCAATAGTATTTTTTTTATTCTTATGTTAATCCCCATACATTACATCATTAGTTTTAGATGAAGTGTTCCATGATTCATTTTCATTGTTTGTGCATAACATAGTATTTCTTTAATCGTAGGGAAAAAATGGAGTGTATTTTTAAACTATTGAAAAGATGATGACTTGTGAAAATAAATATTTAAAATTAAAAAAAAAAATACTTCTCTTGAGGTAGAATTCACAAACTAAAATCTGCATGTGTTTAAATTGTATGATGTAATAAGAATTGGCATATGTGTGTACCTATGAAACCATCACACAAATCACAATAATAAACATATCCAGTACACTCCAAAACTTCCTCATGCCCCTTTGTAATTTTTCCCTCCAGACTCTCTCTGCACCCCACAGACCTCCCTCCCCATCAACAGGTAAACATTAATCTTCTTTATGTCACTGTAGATTAGTTTACATTTTCTAGAATTTTATCTATGAAATCACACAGTATATATATATTTTTTTTTTCTGGCTTTTTTCACCCAACATAATTACTTTAAGATTAATGTAGAACTTTGTACGTACCCATAGTTTATCAGAGCATTTTATTCCTGAGTAGTATTCCATTACATAAAAGCAGCAGAATTGTCCATTTACTTGCTGATGTATATTTGTGTCATTTCCAGTTTTGAGGTATGTTATGGTGGAATTATGCCCTCCCATTCATATGTTGAATTCCTAATCCTCAGTGCCTCAGAATATGACCTTATCTGGAAATAGATTAATTGCAGATGTAATTAGTTAAGTTAAAGTGAGGACATGTTGGACTGAGGCTGGCCCCTAATCCAATATGATTGATGTCCTTATAAAAAGATGTACATGCACAAAGGGAAGATGATGTGAGGACACCGGGAAAACACCAACTACCATCGACCGAAGCCAATATTTCATGCTATCTATAAATAAAGACTGTGTTATATCTTCCTTTCTTATCTGAATTCCATTTATTTGTTTGATTATCTATCATCTATCTATCTATATCTATCTATCCATCTATCATCTATCAATCAATAGATATCCATATATCTATCACCCATCTAACTACTAATTTATTTTTAATTTATTGCAGTAGATAGAATCTCTATTTCAGTGTTCAATAAAAATGGTGAGAATGGATATCCTTGCAGTGTTCTTGATCTTAAGCGGAAAATACTTAATCTTTTACCATGAAGTATGATAGTTGCTATATATTCTTTTGTAGATCTTCATCATCAGGTTGGGAAATTTTCATAATAATCCTAATTTGCTGAGGATGTTTTATCAAAAGTCAATGTTGAATATATTGTCAAAGGTTTATCTTTGGTTATAGAGATGAGCACATGTTTGTTTCCATTTTAATTTTTAAAAATTTGTTAATATGGTAAATTCCATTGATTGACTTAAGGATGTTAATATTAAGGATGTTTAAGAACTAATTTTGCATTCTTAGGATAAATGTCATTTGGTCATGATGCATTAGCTTCTTATATATTGTTGAACTCAATTTGCTAAAATTCTTAAGAATATTTTTATCTATGTTCATGAAAGATATTGGCCTATAGTTTCTTTACTTGTGTGTTTTTGTCTCATTTCAGTATCAGAGTGATATGTCGTGTCTTCGTAGAATGAGATGTGGTATACTTCCTCTTCTTCTAAAAGAGATTGTACAGAGTTGATTACATTTTTGGTCCTTCAGTTTTTAATGAAGTTCTAGTAGTAAACAGATAGAGTTAGAGTTTTCTTTGTGGGAAAGAATTTAAGAACAAATTTTAGTTAATAGATATGACACTATCAGTTTGTGTTTCTTCCTGGATGAGTTTTGGTAGTTTGCATCTTTCAAGAAATGTGTTCTTTGCCTTTAAGAATTAAAATGTATTAGCCTAATGTGCATAGTGTTAACTTCATTATCCTTTAAATATGTTTGATCTCTAGTGATGTCACCTCTATCATTCCTGAAACTGGTAGTTTGTGTCTTTGTTCTCTTTTCTTTTTTATCTGTATATCTAGAGGTTTATAATTAAAAAAAAAATCTCAAAGAAATAGCTTTTGGTTTCAACGATCTCCTCTATTGTAACCATTGGCTCAAAATCCAGTATATCTGCATTTGTCAAGATAAATATAGACAATTATTTAAAAATATTTATTAGGGGGGTTGGGGGAGTGGGGTGACCAGGTGATGGGTATTAAGGAGAGCACATGTAGGGATGAACAGTGGGTGTTATACATAACTAATGAATCGTTGAACACTACAACAAAAACTTATGATGTTGGCTAACTGAACATAATGAAAAATAAAAAAATAAAGTAAAAATATTTATTAATTAAATGACTTCTTTACTAGCGTGTTTCTTTTTCATGCACATTTACTAAAGGTATGACTAACACAGAATGCCTGTAACAATATTGATGAGTATCACAAATACTGCTTTATAAGTCTACAGTTAATTTAAATAGTGTTAGTAATATCTTGATTGGGAAAGGTAAGTTAAAGCATCAGAAATACAAACAGGTCACAGTTCTAAATCTCTGTCCTCTAGGGCTTTTAAATATATTTTCATTAAATAAAATCATAAGAAAAGGTCAATAGATTTGTCAAAGAATTATTACACATGTGTATATATCTCTATATGTATATATATATAAACACACACATATACATTTAATTACTTTATTTACTTATTTATAGGTATCTCCATATTCCATATATGCCATTTATGCTGTTTGTTTACTCAGTGTTTTGTATTTCTTTATGACTATGACAAGACTAGGATCTACTTGTTTTAAATATTACAAATCAACATCTGTAAAATATGCAAACTTATTAATGAAGTTTGTTTTATTTTTAAGTATACTTCCTGTGTCCTAAAAAACAGTTTACCATAAATAACACTAGTAAAATATTCATTCCTACTGACACTGTTTATACTTTTAAAATATTATCAGATCAAAATATAATCAAATGCACCTATTTGACGTATCATCACAAGGTTAACACTACACTGACTTGTAGCTTTTATACAGCAAATTTCATCTGAGGTCCTTTGGCAAAACCAGTATACGAATTATGACTCAGAAATCTTTCAGCTGTCTCTGAAATGAATTCCAGGCACAGAGTAAGAATAAATATTATAATAGATATATTTAGTAATATACAAAGCTATGACAAGAATTTAATTGTCTCAAGTCAATCTCAGTTATAAACCAAACACATATTCATATATATGTGGACTTGACTGTTAGGAAGATGCCATGCCCCACCTATATCCACTCACCCTTAATGTTTCAGCTTGTATCTTCCATCTTTCCAGGGATTATCTCTTCCATGCCTTTGCCTGAGGGCTTGACTCAGTCCGCAAAGTTCCTGGCAAACCAGTTGAGTGAGGGAATGATGGCCCCTCAGGGTCAGCTTTTAACCAAAAGAAACAATCTAGCTTCTTTATGCCTTGGGTAACATAACTGAGGGGAGACCTACACATTTCCCAGAGCTCCCAAGTTGGAAAAGCCTTAGTTTTTGTTTTCATTCATTATGTATCTTTAACATGATATTTTATAGTTTACCTATAATACAGTTCTTTTGTATCTGTATCTCTCTCTACATATCTACATAGTGTTGTCATTGGGAATGAGGGAAAGAATAAATGCCAACAGAATTTCACACTGCTAAGTATTCGCGACTTCAATCCAGTTGTTTTAGAAGGTACTCATATAAAATCTAGGCTTCCTGTACTTTTTTTTTTTTTTTTTAAAGATTTTATTTATTTGACAGAGAGAGACACAGCGAGAGAGGGAACACAAGCAGGGGGAGTGGGAGAGGGAGAAGCAGGCTTCCTGCGGAGCAGAGAGCCCAATGCGGGGCTCGATCCCAGGACCCTGGGATCATGACCCGAACTGAAGGCAGACGCTTAACGACTGAGCCACCCAGGCGCCCCTAGGCTTCCTGTACTTTTAAGAAGTCTTTTAGAACTTTTTAACACAAAATATTCATGAAAATAAAAGTAGAAAATATCTCAATTAAAACTATTTGAATGTTTTTCTTTGTCCCCAGAGAAGTGAGTTATTTAATGTGTTAGATTATTGCCCCGAAGCATTAGTCATTTATAATTATGCCTTGCTTATAGAATTAAGGAATGGAAAGTTGTTTTTTTAATAATCCAGTGATGCAGTAATCTTTCCTTTTTTAATTAAAAATTAATTTGCCTCCTAATGAAGACAAATAAAACATCAAATCTAATTAAGATTGTGTGAAAGGTTGTGTTAGCCTCAGTTAAGAGGCCTAACAGACAACAAACTTCATAAATACCAAACCTCATCTTGTTCCTTTTCCTAGAAGGTCCTACGGGTAAAAGCAGCTGCAGAACATTATTCCTCCTTTTGTTTTAATTGCCTTTAACAGATGAGCTAGAAAAAGCATTATAAATAATGCATGATAATGCTTTGCATAAAGGTAAACAGAACAAATGTGCCAGGTGACAAGTTTATGACAGTATATTTTAATAACCAGGCTGTTTCTTGAATTATATTTTACTTCTCTCTTTGTCACTCAGCTAGGAGAAAGGGAATGACAAAACAGACAAGGAAAAATGAGCCATAGAAGAATTAAAAAGGCACTAATGATAATTAGGAAACAAGAACAAAGATAGTTGAGGTCTGCCCACGGGAAGGTGTTTTAAGTGTCTTAACGATTACATACATTTGGGATTTGTAAGAAAAAAGAACCGTGATAATGATGTAATTAGAAGGCTTTATTTCCATATATTTTCACTGAAACATCCACTGAAGTTTAGACACTAGTTTAGGTTCTGGGGTTGCGTAGATTACTAAGTAATAGACCCAGCTCTTAAGGATTCAGCTTACTAAAAGAAGGTAGAGATATAAAACAATGATCTGTAAAACCCCAAGAGAAAAAATTTGTTCAATGTGATGATGGAAACCAGAGGATGAATGACTAATTCTATCTTGGGGAATCAGAAATGTTTAACAAAACATATAAACAAAATCTGAAAGTATAATAATACCAAGCAAAACATCTTAGGTGGAGGACACATACAAAAAGATTGTATGGTAATTGGAACTGTATTTGCAAAGAGAGAATGGTAGATGGTCAGTCTTGAAAGTCATGTCTTTTATCTGATTGCAAAGGAACACAAAATAGAGGTTGCAACTATATGACAAAGGATAGCTCTTAAGTTTTTCAAAGCTGTGATATTAGAATAGATTAAACAATTTATGTACTACCATCAAAACGTTAAACTTTCTCCAAAAATGTTAGAGAAATATATGTGGTGGGGTTTTTATTCTATGGAAGTTTTCTAAAATTTTACCTTCTCTAATTTTGATGTATGTCCACGTTCTTGTTTCAAAAGACAGCTGTTGGCATCGCTCAGTATATGAGTAGGCAACATGTGTGGCCACAGCTGGAGTCTTGCACAGAAACGACGTTCCAATAATCATAAAAGACTTTAGTAAATTTTATTTGAATCATATTTTAAAAGAAGAACGAATTTTTGAAATAGTTTGATACACCAGAAAAAAGCACTATTCTGAAAGATTAAAAATACAAAACATATATAAATCATCTGTTTTGCTAAACAAGAGCTATTTACATCCATATGATAACTTCACTGGAGTAAAGAGGAACATTTTGGTGAGAAATTAGGATTGCCTTGGAAAAAGTTACAAAGAGGAATCTAAATTAAAATGAAATTGATTCTTGCACTTTTTTATCAGGTTTTTTGGGCGTGACATGAGATGAAACCATATGATTGACTCTGTTCAAGTTTTAAAGAGCTTCAGTATTATAAGCTTTGAAGGAAGAAGTTAGCATGGAGCTCCATTTTATCCATCTCTGCATGCTGACATTCAACTAGTGTATTGATGACCATATCCACTGCTAAAATATAGAAACACTTTTATATTGGTTATTAAATGCCCACCCCTCTGAGTCCCACAGGTTCCCATATCCATGCTACAGCATGCATTGGCCAATCTCTCAGACCTCTAGAACTTGCCCACATTTCAGCAGCCAAAAAGTTGCCACCTTACATCAGAGGAGAGCTCCGGGACCCAACTTGTTGGTAGGTGATGCATGCCTTGTACCAGAGGTTAGTTATGTGTTCACACCTGCTCTTATTCAAAAAACATATTTCAGTAAATGTTATAGGCCATACACTATACTAGGCACTTGTTAGACATTGAATTAGGAAAAACAAAGAAACAGAAATTGTTCAGGTCTTCATTAAACTCTAGTGGGAGATCAAATATGAAGTAAATCACCACAAACTGTGTGCATAATTTAAAATAATGGTAACTACTAAAGAATGAAAGAACAAAATACTATAAAATCTTGTAAGGTTGATCAAGTTTATATTTAGGAATAAGTCATTAGCAGCAAATTAGCTAATCCTGAAAATGAAATAATATTAGCAACGCCAAAAAAGCATGTAGGCAGGGCTAGCATGGTCCAATGCTTGGGGTATTTTTACGGCTGCTGAGTCAAGAACGAGTAAGTAAAGAAAAGCCCAAAGGAAAGAGTATTCAAGCAACTTAACTTTCATTTTCAAGAATGGTTGCCTCTTGGCTTTGATGACTGGATTTTGTTACTTCTTCCCATTGTATAAGCTTAGTCGTTTTGTTATTCTTCTGGACCTCGATTACTTTCTCTGAAAATTTTATATTACCTTCCTCAAGGAAAATAGTATGTAGATCCTATTCTTTGCACAGGGCCTGAAACATAGAAGGTGGTTAATAAATGTCTTTTGGAGGAATAAATCTGTGAAATGAGAATGAAAATAATTTAAAGAGTTGTAGTGAGAATTAAATTCTTTATGTGTGATAAGTATATCTGTATGTGTTTATATATACATGTATATTTATATATGAATAAATTTATAGTTTTTCATGAAATTCTATGTATATATATATATATATTTCACAGCTACATATAACTGTAGGTGTAAACATTTAACCATTAAATTGATTGGGCATATATATGTCCATAAGAATATACACAGTTTAGTAGATTGACTGATTCAAAGTAGATACTAGTAGATATTAGTTCCTTACTCACCTATTTTAGGTAAATACACTTTCAAAGAGAGTGCACTGATTAAATTATCAAAATGTAGAGTGAGAATATGTTGTAGACTTTCTCAACAAAATTTCCAAGAAATGACAAAAGATATAAACATTTTTTAAAGCGTAAAGGCCTTGGATTTCAAGTAGGGGAGGCTGATAGTGAATAATTGTCACTATGCCACTTAACAAGAAGACAAAAGATAAAACACTGGTGACATCCTTCATGGTTGTCATTAGCTTTACATATTATATGTAAACATGTACATACTTATATGTAAGTATGTGTATACTGGCACGGTACTAAAAATTTTCTTTAAAAATCCTAAAATACATTTTATCTACTGAAAGACAAGTTGTCAATTCATCTGATTGACTGTTGAATTCCCATCATTTTGAGAACTTTTCTCAGGAAATTGATATCAAATACAGTATTCTCCCCTACTGAACAAAATATACTGACTTTTCAGAGACCAATTTTTGAGCTCTTTATTGCTAAATTTGAAAACAAATCTTTAGTCTTTTTGAAAAGAAAATATGATTTGAGACAAATTTTCCAGGGATAGGTTCACTAATGATTCATCAAACTAGATGGACATATGTAGAGTTACAAGTGAGGTAAATCTTTTGGTTCAAGGTCACAGAAGCAGCATCAGTTATGCTGCAAAAAAGTTATGAGCTTGTGTGGATCATGTGCCATTTTGGAGCAGGAAACTAGAGGAGACAACTTTGCTAAACTTTCCAGAGCTTTGGAGGGTTGAGAGGCACACAGCATTATTAACTTGGCTGCAGACAGAAGTCTGGTACTGCAGAGTGCTTTCAAACGTTGCTTTATCTCAGAAAAACTTTAACGTTGACACATGGATTCATAATGGTTTTCTTTTTCTTTTTTTTAAAGATTTTATTTATTTATTTGAGAGAGAGAGGATGAGAGACAGAGCATGAGAGGGAAGAGGATCAGAGGGAGAAGCAGACCCCCCGCTGAGCAGGGAGCCCGATGTGGGACTCGATCCCGGGACTCCAGGATCATGACCTGAGCCGAAGGCAGTCGCTTAACCAACTGAGCCACCCAGGCGCCCTCATAATGGTTTTCTTGATGACAAAGCCATCAATAGCAGAGACTTTGCAGAGTCAGACCTCACTCACTTCAGGACAAAGTAAATGTTAGCACATAAATTTGACTCAAGATGTATTGAAAATCCTGGTTTTCTTTGACACAGGCCTATCACTATGTGGCAGAGTCAGCAATGGAAGCCCGAATTCCATTTTCCATTACATATCTTTGTGAGTCAAGGATTTCACTATGTTGCCAACTAAGAGCCAAAATTGATTGGGTTTCAAAAACAACTTGATCATTGTCACAACAGAGATCTTGTTGCAATTTCAAAATTGTATTCATGCCAAACAATAGTCTTTCCATTAAAATTTCCTTTGTTAGAATTAAAATGTGCTGTCTTGTTTTATTTGCCCAGTTAAATCTATCTCTTTTTTTCAGGAGGAACAATTGCATTTTACAGGAAAAACAATAAGAATCAGAAAAACATATTTTAAGACATTTTTGTACAAGGTATTTTATATACAAAACTTAGATTTTCACTTCGGTCAAGGACATTGTGTAGATACAATGCTGTGCCTAAGCCACCATATGTCATTTTCTGTAAAAGCTCATAATCTCATCAGATTCTCATGAGGGTCCATGACTCTAACATATTTTATGTTTAAAAAATTGTCTTTTATCATGTACCAATGCACTGGTATAAATACACTTATTGAAGAGAAATATATCTTTTCAAAATATGTCCTCAAATTTTGAGTACAGTAGGCAGGCCAAGTACAAATAAGTAAAAACACCAAAAACAATGAAGTGTTAGAGACAAGAGCTATTAAAGTCTGCATGTTCCCAATCTGCTACACATCCCTTGTACCTCCCACTGCCCTCTTCAGTCTATTAGAGAATCTGGTTCTTCACAGCCCTATTTGGTTTTTTTTGTGATAGAGAAGATGGATAATGGTCAAAAAGAGAAAGAATGAGAAGTGATGAAAAACACCCTGAAAAGCTAAGTCGGGCTGTTTAAAATTTATAATTTGAGAGAGGCCTGGGAAAGACCAGGAGAGAGGGGAAAGAAAGAGATAGAGGGACAGAGCTAGTCCTTTCTTGGGTTTAGAAGCCAATCATTAAGCACACATGAGTCACTTAGAACAATCTATGCTACAGAATAAACACCTCATAAATGTTACTTCATCATATTCGTTATCATTATTTTCATTGTCCTTATCATCATCATCATCATCATCATCACTGAGAAGTGGGGGCTGAAAAGTGAGAGGCTTTGGGACAGATGCAAGATGTCAGAGAATGGGAGATGAGAGTAGATTGGGGCTCTTTTTTTTTTTTTTTTTTTTGAGAGAGAGCACATGAGAGGGAGGAGGGTCAGAGGGAGAAGCAGACTCCCCAGCGAGCAGGGAGCCTGATGCGGGACTCGATCCAGGGATTCCAGGATCATGACCTGAGCCGAAGGCAGTTGCTTAACCAACTGAGCCACTCAGGCGCCCCCCTTTTTTTTTTTTAATTAGCAAATTTTTTTTTTTATGATGTTATGTTAGTCACCATACAGTACATCATTAGTTTCTGATGTAGTGTTTCATGATTCATTGTTTGCGTGTAACACCCAGTACTCCATGAAATACGTGCCCTCCTTAATACCCATCACTGGGCTAACCCATCCCCCCCACCCCACTCCCCTCTAAAACCCTCAGTTTGTTTCTTGGAGTCCACAGTCTCTCATGGTTCATCTCCCCCTCTGGTTTTCCCCCCTTCATTTTTCCCTTCCTTTTCCTAATGTCCTCCATGCTATTCCTTATGTTCCACATGTAAGTGAAACCATATGATAATTGTCTTTGCTTGACTTATTTCACTTAGCATAATACCCACAATTTGCATGGACATGGATGGAACTGGAGGAGATTATGCTAAGATCAGGCCTCTTAAAAACTATTTTCTATAACATACATTCTGGATCGCCTTCAACATTCTTTGAGATACTTAAAATAAATAGTAAATTTCTTTTAAACTTACTGTGGCCCGCAGGTCTAGCATCATTTGAGTACATCTCTGAGCTGGCATTGGGCCCTGGGAAAATTCCAGTTCTTAGGTAGATTATATTTTGAAAGCTGTGGTACTGGATTCGGCACCTCCGCTTCACTATACAGCTGCGGTTCACATTAAAATTATCAACCTGTACTGAAGCCAAAATTGCATATTAAAGCACAGAAGGAAAGCCAAGCAGGTAAGAGTCATTATGATTCTCAGAAATCAAGAACCCAGTTAAAGAAACATCCTGCAGACACACTTAAGTAGAGAATTAGATTTTCTCGAAACTTGTGAAAGTTACCAAAATTCCCCCATGAAGTTATAAACTGGGATTCAATTTTTCTTTTACCCTCCATGGAAATCCAGTTTCTCCTAAAATTAGGATACTTTCTATATGCAAGAAGAAGGCAATATCTGTTCTATGCTTTGGAGACTATATCTCCTGGGGACAGAGCTGTTACCAGAAGATTTCAATTGAAAGGCTTTCTAACCTCTGGCTGACGTTATTCCTTTTCAGAAACTAAACCAGCATGTCAGTGACAGTAGAAGAATATTTTGAATTACGGTGACTTAAATACTTCAAAGAGAGTGAGCTTCAGAACCTGAAAAATGCTAAACATTATAGGATTGCAAAACCACCAGTATCTGATTTCTGTCCAAGAGTATCTCTTTGTTCTAGAGCCTGAAGGAGGCTTAGGAGATGATGTTTGGAAAATTTATGTCAAATTTATAACCGTGTCAGCCAGTTTCACAACTATGTTGACTCTGAAAAACCTGCTACATCAGGTTACTTAAGATTGGGACAAAAGTATAATTACTGGATCATATAGTATTTCTATTTTTAGTTTTTTGAGGAACCTCCATACTATTTTTCACAGTGGTTGTATCAACACTGCTTGAGGGTTCCTTTTTTTCACATTCTCCCCAACAACATGGATGGACCTAGAATGTATTATGCTATGGAAAATAAGTCAGACTGAGAAAGACAAATGCCATATGACTCCACTCATAAATGGGATCTTAAAAAAAAAAAAAAAAGAAAGAAACAAAAAGCAGAATCAGACCAATTAATACAGAGAACACACTGATGGTTGCCAGGGGGAGAGAGGTGCAAGTTTGGTCACATGGGAGAAGGGGGAAGGGAGACATAGCCTCCAGCTATGGAATGAGTGAGTCACAGGAAAAACACACAGAACATAAGGAATACAGTCAGTGATATTGTTAAGAGCCATGTAATGGGACAGATGGTGGCTAGCTTGTGGTAAGCACAGCATAATGTATAAACTTGTCAAATCACTAAGTTGTACACCTGAAACAAATGTAACAGTGTGTGTCAACTATACTCAAATAAAAATAATATTGGAACAGAAGGGATGGATGGATATATTTTTGTATGGAAGTGACTTAGAATAAAGTTTTAGTCAGTTTTAGAAAGATGATAGAACCCTCACAGAATCCTCACTGATGACATAGCTATTTACCATAAAAATATACTATGAAAATTATGGGCTGGGGCTGTTGGAGAGTTAGGCAAATATTCTTTTCCTTTGAGAAATCTGACCTTTCCAATGATGCCCTTGTGCGTGTGAATAATAGGTTACCTACCATTGACCTCTTCTCCCTGAGGAGACCCAGAACCGGGGTTGGAAACTACAGCAACTGATTTTTCTGTGGTGGGTGGAGTCACAATTGGGACAGCAAACACTGGGCTGCATTTGTTTCTAGATTTTCATAGACATCAGCCAGAATGGGACAAAGCAAGTTTCCCCTCGTCAGCCCAAAACTTTGGTATCTATGTATGTCATTTTAGCAAGAGGAACTACTCTCAGAAAGGAAAGAATCCAGGGTGTACCCATTGGCCCTTATTCAGCATTTTAAGCTACCAATAAATAATATCCTGATTTCTTATTCCAGTTCTAAATCAATTTAGAAATAAGACAAAAGCATAAACCTCCAGGTGCTAAAATACCACTTTACCTTAGGATAAAGCAGATATGAGAGAACTGAGCTATGTTTACAGAAAGCTGGGCTTCCTAGCACCATATGCCCAGACCTAGGCAGCCAGCACTGCTTGCACCCAGGCTGTCTACTCTGCCCTTCATTCCAGCTGCAAAGCCTACCCCAGGAGGACCTCAGCCTGAGGCACGCTCTCCTGACAGCTCACTCTCAGAAAGGAGGGAAAAGAAAAGAGCTGGCTTTGTGTGGTAGGGTCCTCCTTTTAAAGTCACCAGTTGGAACATACACATCTTCCTCTCCAAGAAAGTAGTGAGTGATGAAAAGAGGCCAACAGAGTTACACCCTAGAAGAAAACATGCCCCACCTGCCCCTCTGATAGTCCTTACCTACCAGAGACACAGATCTTGGAGAGAGAGTGAACTAAAATCCAGAACAAGGTTTTCTTGCCCAGGAAATACCCATTTACAAGATTCAAAGTATTTTCCAGGAAGTCTCTTGATAGGCACGACTGAGTTGAGCTTAGCTGTGTTAAATTAATTAAGCGAAGAGGCCACGAGACTGAAGTGGCTCCCGTGGCCTAAGTAATCAAACCAAAACCCAAGCCTGTAAATGCCTCAAGGTCACAAAATGAAAAACTCAAGGACAACCAATCTCAAACAGCCAAGTAGACTTTGAGCTATAGCTAATCAATAATTTCCTTACTTTGTCTTTTCTCTATAAAGGTCTCCCCGAGTTCCTGTCTGTGGAGTGCTCCTAACCACTTAAGGTTTGGCAATGCCTGATTCCAATCAACTTTTGTTCAAAACTCAATATTTTTAATAGACCTCTTTTTATCTATTGACAGCTTCCAAGAACTCTTAGTTGTATCTCTTTGCAGAGGTATGCATAATTTATCCACGGGGGAAATGTGGTGGGATCACTACTTTTTAACTTGGGAGTATGCCCTGCCTTCCAGTGATGAATGAAGTGCAGTCAACCTATTTCTAGCCATCCACATCTCAGGATACAGCAAGGCAAACATTGATTTGAATATATGTGGCTCTCATTTGCTTGTAATTAATTTTTTTCCATTAGAATGATAGATTTATCTATTTGGTTTCATTGTTTTCTCAGCTTGCCAAATCATTCTGAGATAGCCAGTATGATAGAACAAGGCATCCAGATCCATCATCATCTATTACTGATTTGAAAATTGATTTGGAAATGGGGAACGAGAAGCAAATTAAATAGCTTGCAGTGACTTTTTACCAAAGAGCAAGGAAAGGGAGTTCTTCATACCAAAATGAGTGCTCTAGGGCCCATATTAAATGAGAAATCAGAATAAGTCTGTCAAAACTCGGGGTGTATTGCTAATACCTCTTGGAGGATAAGATAGCCTCACTTGGGTGGTGCCAACTCAGCATACCATCTGTCAAATGCACATAACTACACCAATTTCTTTTATTAAAAGATAATCATCTGGGGCGCCTGGGTGGCTCAGATGGTTAAGCGTCTGCCTTCGGCTCAGGTCATGATCCCAGGGTCCTGGGATTGAGCCCCGCATCGGGCTCCCTGCTCAGCAGGGAGCCTGCTTCTCCCTCTCCCACTCCCCCTGCTTGTGTTCCCTCTCTCACTGTGTCTCTCTCTGTCAAATAAATAAATAAAATCTTTAAAAAAAAAATAATCATCTAACCTCCACTCTTTTAATACTCAACATTCACATAACAGCTACGACAATTTTTCATATGTTTTTTTGGGAACACTTTGACAAAGCCCATCCCACTCCTTTCTTCTTTATTGCTCTTGAAAGTCTAATTTCCCTTGATGAAAATCAATTTTTCCCAACTGATGAAAATCAGTTTTTCCAATGACAGAAAAAAGGTAATTAAATATGTTCAGTTCATAGCTAACTTATCTCATTGCCAACCATCTAAATAACTGGATAATTGTGTGAGGAGAATAGCAGTAACCTAATGATATGAGTTACAGGAAAGGAGGGACATATGATTTGTCCCTCTGGACACAGCCTGGTATTGGCTTGTACCTGACCAGAATGGGTATAATGACTCACATGTACTGCTCTGTGACTTGAGCCCCTCTCTGTCACACATTGACAGAAGCATAGCTGAAATTATCTGAAGTGAAGTGGGTGACAGAGCTGTCTCCATCGGTTAGAGCCACAAAACCAGGGACTGTGTTTGGCAAAATGTCTCTGAACATGGCTTTTGCGTTGTGCTTTACATATGAAGGTTTACATAGAAGGTTTTGCTTAAAACAAGACCGCTTACTTGGGCAATTTATTTTTTTTTTTAAAGATTTTATTTATTTATTTGAGAGAGAGAGAGTGAGAGACAGAGAGCATGAGAGGGAGGAGGGTCAGAGGGAGAAGCAGACTCCCCGCTGAGCAGGGAGCCCGATGCGGGACTCGATCCCGGGACTCCAGGATCATGACCTGAGCCGAAGGCAGTCGCTTAACCAACTGAGCCACTCAGGCGTACTTGGGCAATTTAAAGAAAAGCTAAGAAAGAGGGATGCCTGGGTAGCTCAGTCGGTTAGGTATCTGACTCTTGATCTCAGCTCAGGTCTTGATCTCGGGGTCATGAATTCAAGCCCTGCATTGGGCTCCATGCTGGGTGTGGAGCCTACTTCAAGAAAAAAAAAAAAAAGGTAGAGAAGAAAATGACAATTCTCATAGTTTGTCAGTATTGAAAGAAAACTGACTAATTATATTAGGAGAACTTTCAATTATCTAGTTTCATACCTGGATAGAGAACGCTCAAAATTTGTAAGTGGCAAACTGTTCTGAAATAGACGCCCTTTGAAATTGACTCACACAGAGACTGTGGCAGTGCAGCTCACTAGCCCCCGGAAGTGACCTTGAAGTCAGTCATGCACTTATACACATTGGTTTCCTCCTTATATGGGTCATCATTTCTTGAAAGATCAGATTAAAACTACATATTTTCTCTCCTCAAATAGTCTTAAGACCTCCATAATCATACCATCTACAGAAAATCACGTGCCTGGCGGGGTGTGGGGGCTGGTGAACCATGAGAGACTATGGACTCTGAGAAACAAACTGATGGTTCTAGAGGGGAAGGGGGTAGGGGGATGGGTTAGCCTGGTGATGGGTATTAAAGAGGGCACATATTGAATGGAGCACTGGGTGTTATACGCAAACAATGTATCATGGAACACTACATCAAAAAAATAAAATAAAAATAAATAAATAAATAAATAAATAAATAAATAAGAAAATAAAATGAGAAAATCGTGTGCCATTTACCATACTCTAAGTTCAAAATAAATATATGCACCTTAGCTACTAATAAATAAAGATAAATGTGAATTTTGAATCAGTATGATGACTTTTTAGGGCAATTACTCACAAATGTTTACTTGCTTCTTTTCTTAAATACCCCTACGGGCTGCCCCTACAGGCTACACAGCATTCAGAGGTTTTCTTACCTAGATGCCTTCGCCATGTAGATATGCCCTTCCTACTCTGGAAAGCACGCCAGGGGACACGTAAGTGAGGGTGGTATTGTTTTAAGTATAACAATATATGTGATTTATTTTTAAGCAAGTGCTTTGACAATATTAGCATAGGAAATATTATCAAAAGTAATTCCTTGCAGTACTTCTCACATCTCATAAAACATAATGATGTTTGCGTAAGGCTATTGAGGGTGCAATTTATCTTCTTGTATGGGAAGTGTTAGGTATATTCTCTTTCTCTTCTGTTAATTCTGCTTTGATAAATGTAAAAACTAAAAGAATGTTTTTATTCAATTTAGACTGGATTGCCCCTATTCTACTGTTCGGAAAGGAATAACATTAACGAGAATCCAAAACTTCACACCACTTAATCCTCCCTATAAGTTTCCTTTCAATATTCCTGGCTGTCCTTTACATCAAGCCTAACCCCAACAGGTGCAGAAAAAGATCTTAATAATATATTCAATGTGGTGAAGTATAGACACTGAGCTATGAGCAGGGAGAAATTATTCCAAACCAGGTCATATACGAGAGTGAATGGAACACTATTATAATTATATGGGACAAGGGCAAAATCTCAGGCTGTCTTGGACCCACCCTGTGACCTAACTATTAATGTTATCAAAATCCCATGTCTTTGGAGTTAATCTTGCCTGGGTGGCTTTATTGTGTTTTTCTCTCTCTGTTGTTTTTTCAGGGCTGGATTTTTTCTGGGGCCACATCCATGGGCTCACAGTATGCATCAGGGTCCTCTCTCTAGCACTCATCTCTGCTTGTTGTTCCCTAGCTTTATTCCTCAGAGAGACATGATTGCTACCAACATGTAATCCTCCTACTTCAGGAAGAAAGACAACTTTTCTTTTCTCAAAGCCTATGTGACAATCCCAGGAAGGACTGATTGGTCCTGATTTGGTCACATGCACCTCCCTGAACCAATCAGGGAGAAAATGGGTTTAGGTCTCATTACCAGTGCTGTGAGAGGGTGGGTTACATAACTGATTACCTCATGAGGACATGGAGGAGGCAATTCGGGGCAGGAATGAAATCACAAATATTCACTCTTCTAGGGTCACACTAGTAAGTTATGTAGATGGGATCTAAATTCAGTTTCTGACAAAAAAATCTTTGCTCTTTTTAACACACTATCTGTCTGTTCTACACATAAAGATAATAAATGATGACAAGTTTTAGGCAACACATTTTTTAATATGTTTCTATTTGTTCTGATTCTAGTGGCCTTATTGATATGGTTTTCCATATGCTCTTTGACAGTGATGCATTGGTTTATTAAGACATGGGTTTTTGTCAGTTTCTTTTTTCCTGTGTTAATAATTGGACTGTGGTCAAATCACAGACTATGATAGCTTTGGCTGGTCGTAAGCTCTTTGAGTATAGTCTTATCCAGGTATGGACCATGAATCAAGATTTTTTCAATTTGTTCAATATTAAGGAAAAAGAAATCCCTAAAAACAAAACAAAACAAAACAAAAACGCAGGTTCTTATATTACTTTCAATGAATAGTTTTGTAACATAGATTTTAAAAATACCCTAAGATTAACAGTTAAAGCCACAAATAGAAAAGACTACTTAACTCATGCTCTGAAACCCACCATTCTTATTTCTTATTTATTTATTTATTTATTTATTTATTTATTTATTTATTTTGAGAGAGAGAGCGAGTGCACGTGAGTGGGGGAGAGGGGCAGAGGCAGAGGGAGAGAGAATCTCAAGCAGACTCCACACTGAGTGTGGAGCCCATCATGCGGCTTGATTTCACCACTATGAGATCATGACCTGAACCGAAATCCAGAGTCAGATGCTTAACTGACTGAGAGACCCAGGTGCCCCTGAAATAAATTCTTATTTCTTATCACACTTTATGGAAGCACTGATGAAGATGTTTGCAATGACTAGAACATTCCAATCCCAAAGCCAGAAAAGCCTGGATAGCAACAGGATGCCTGGAAGACCACAACCCCTTCTCTGCGGATGTTTGGGAGCTGAACACATGCCTACCCCCATCCATGATCATGTGCTCCTCGCCTGCTCTCTTGCACATTGCCCCCCCCCCACCTCTCCTTATAACACTCTAGGTATCCACCTTGCAGGTGAAGAGGTCAGTTGTTGAGGCTCGAACCTGTCACCTCCCCTGGCACCAGAAATAAATTTCTCCCTCGCTCTTTTCCAACAACAACAACAGCAGCAACAATGAAATATCCTAAGGCTGATTTAGCAATAGTAGATATCTACCTGAATTTTTATTTTCAAAATTTTAGTTCAAGAATAAAATTTAGTTATGGTTTTCATTAAATTTAAGATAGAAATATTCCAGCCTGTAGATTTTTTCATTATGTAATCATGTCTGCTAATAGTAGGAAACATCATATAAATGCATCATAACATTTCAAAATGATAATTCTTTAAGCGTTCAGCAAATTCTTGGGTCTACTTGAATGAGCTGGAAAACTGACTATGGATACTGAGAAAGGACACCACTTACACTGGGAATAATAAATGAGGAACCAGTACAGTATGAGGGATAAGAATAGATACAGGCCTCTTTTTTATTTACTTAAATCTCCATTATTTTTGAAGTAGAATAACCAGAGAATAGTTTTGTTCTACTGCAAGGTTCAACAAACTTTTTCTGTAAAGGAGCAAACACCAAATTAGTTTAGTTTTTGCCATTGCGTTTTGCCATTGTGTCTTTGTCACAACTCCCCACTTCTCCCATTTGTAGCCCCAAAGCTTCCATAGACCATACATAAATGAATTAACATAGCTCTGTTTCGATAAAACTTTAATTACAAAAACAAGTGGTTGGCTGGATTTGGTTTGCAGGGTGTGGCTAGCCAACACAGCAAAATAGAAGATTGATTTGGAGACTTCTGTATTTCCCTTCCTAGTTTTAGTACAGGTCCTTCCTCGGGCCCCAGAATCATTGAGCTGCCATCTAGATGGCTCAGCAGTCCTTCTACCCCTGTTCCCACCCTTACACCTCTAACAGGTTTTCTTTCCTTGTTATTGGTTACCTTTTCCTCACAGACCCTTCATAGACTGTATATCCTCTTCTAAAGTTTGTATCTTAAAACAAGACTCTTGGAGACAGTTATTTGGCACAACATAATTCATCTCGGGTAAAAGGAATTTCTAAACTAATGGTCAAAGAGAACACAGAGACCTTTTGGCAATGTCCTTTATGAAATACAATGCAGGCAATTTTTATTCTGCTGACTTTGGAAAACAATTACTGCCATAGATGTTTAATATGAAATTAAATATGTATTTAGGCTTCTACCATCTGTTTTACCCATTAGGCAGATCTGGTTGGAGGACTTATTTTGAAAGGCCGTTTTTTTCCATTTGTGCAGTATCTCATGGGGCTTGATGCTGATGAGCCCGCTTCCTATATGTACACCTAGAAATCCTCCAGAGAATCAGCACCCAGCACAGGGTATCCATTCTGCTTCCGTGTCTTAGATCTAATTAAAGAGTAGCACTAGCCATATATGTACTCAGATTGCCCAGTGAATAGTCACACAGCTAACAACCCTTAACTGGGAGAACATGCTAGAAAGTTTTTTATTTTTTGTCTTTTCCTAAGATAGTTCATTATCAGCAATATATCATAAGCTCTCCTAATATAGAGGTAGACATCAATTTCAAATATGTTAAAATTCAACACATAACATTTCAAGTTCTTCGGTGATTATTAATTTATGTATATGACATATAATATGCTGGACATTTAATTGCTGTAATTACCTCATTTAAGTTACTCAAGTTCTGAACACTATAGTAAAAACTTCAATTTCCACTGGGATTTTTTTGTAAATGTAAACTTAAGGAAAAAAATGAACAACTGCTTTTTAAGGAGATTTTTGGATGATGTCACCCACTCTTTTCTTTGAAATGTTTACAACGTAATTAAAATATTTGCTAGCAAGAAGCCATGGACTTGAAAGAGGGTTTCAATAGTCAGTTTCTACTTTAGTAGTAGCCAGATTCTAATTCTCCTGAAATCAGTGAGGACCCTTCTCTAGTGTTCGCCAGCCTTCCCTCTAGACCTTTACTATGTAAGCATCAAACCATTGGCTATTCCCGGGAAAGCTTGGTTTGCTTTTTAGTTTTGCAAATTTGGAGCAAGAAAGTTTCATTATCGGAATATCTCTTGCATCGAATCGGAAGTATTCCTGGGTTGTTAGCAACTCTAGTTTATGAGCAAAACAGATTTTCAATGATTTAGGTAGATGAAAATATTTTATAAACTGTAAAACACTTTATAAATATCATTAATTATTATAATTCTCAAGTATCTTCTGGAACTGGAAAATAGTGACTTCTAGATGTCATTTGTAATTTAAGTGAATACAAGTTATATTTCATTTTCCTATTCAAAGTGAGACATTGAGAGGTGCCTGGCTGGGTCAGTTGGAAGAGCATGTGACTCTTGATCTCAGGGTTGTGAGTTAGAG
Organism: Mirounga leonina; assembly: GCF_011800145.1. Classification (NCBI taxonomy): domain Eukaryota; kingdom Metazoa; phylum Chordata; class Mammalia; order Carnivora; family Phocidae; genus Mirounga; species Mirounga leonina. The sequence goes on along the minus strand of NW_023270320.1, from coordinate 17,057,416 downwards.
CCCCACACTGGGTGTAGAGATCACTGAAAGCAAGCAAGTGAGCAAGCAAGAAAGAAACTCCAAAATGAGATATTGAATAACACTTATTTTGTCTAACTGCATCATATAAAGATGGGAAACAAGAAAGTAATTTAGAAAAGCACCTAAAAGTTATAATTATTCCATTACATTATCATTATTTCAAATACATAAAATTATGGAATATCATAATTATTCCATAATTAGTCCATTTTAGCAATGATTTGAAATATAACTGAAGTCATCAAAATGACACTGCAGTGGTTTTCTAGAATGAATCTTGCAGATTATGACTTTGAAGTATTCAAAAAATAAATATTTTCTTGTCTAAACACCCAAATTGTGCCAGGCACAGTAGAAAAGGAAAACAGATTAGATGACGTGCCATGAAAGAACACAATTCTTAGGAAGACAGGACAAACCGATAAGAGCTTGTCAATGACACACGGGAATATACACCAGATTGTGTTATCTTCTCATCAGTTAAGGCTGTGTCAGAAAGGATTTAGTAGACTGCTGAAGAATTTGCATGAGAAGTGAATATTTCCAGATGAAGGATATTTTGATCAGGGAAGGAGGATACATCCGGAGTTCCATCCTGCCATGAAGACTACTGCCTGGGATGATACTCATTTTAGTATAAACATTTCTTGCACCTACAGCACAAACTAAGCCAAAGGAATCCTTTCCTGAAGAGGAGATTCTCATTGGATAATTATCTTCATTTACTAGTTCCCGAGATTTATTTTGCCCTGTAAACTAATTTAGTGTAGTCATCGTGAAAATGGTTATAATTAACACTTTCTTGTGTTTCTAGTGATTGAATGTAATAGAAAATGGAAATTATGAGCAGAAGGTATTCTGACTTTATACTATCATTCTTCAACAAAACCCAAGTTATTTAGCATTTTATTTTAAATATAAAGACAGAGTTAAGAATTTTAAGAAATTAGCTGGCAAATTCATAAAGAAACTTTTAATCTTAGATCATTTATATATGAGGTGGGGACAGTTGATTCAATAATGAGTCAATAATGGAGATTTAAGGCAGCAAATTTACCCTCCCTGATGTAGCTAAAGAATATGTACATAAATCTGTAGAATATTGAGAGAGGGAGAGAGGGAGGGTGTGAGGGAGAAAGAGAGAGAACACAAATAATAAAAATTTGACTTAAAGATTTAATTTTATTTTAACAGTAAAAGAACTACTATTTTTATCATAATACTTTGAAATTTCAAAAAGACCTTTGGTATAGATCATAATTCTTCTACTAAGCAGCTGAGTATGAACATTTCAATAACATTTATTCCTGACAATGTATTTTTTAATGATTAATGGTTAAATAATTTTAATGATTTAAAGAAAGTTCTAGTATTGCTACTTCTGCCATGCATTTCAATTTTCAAGTTTACTATTAATTTGATGGTAAATGAAGATAAATATAAACCACAAACTATATATTGGTCTATTCACTGGTGGTAGATCCTTCATATTTGTTTAACATAGTAAGAAACAATCTCACAAACACTGTTAACTCCCGCTATCATATTTTCTAAAAAGACATATTTTAGCCAACTGAAATTTAGTAAAATTTCCTACTACATCACAATCTCTGTAAAGAGAGAGCAGAGCAGTGGATATGTTTTGTTAGCTACTATATTTCTTGAAGCTCCTAGAACATAGTAAATACTAGATTAATATTTTGTGGATTGATTATTTAGTTGATTGAATGATTAGCCAGAGTTGATGCAAGCAACAGGGCTGCCAATCTGTCTTTCAGATTTTTCACTACGTGGGGGCTGGAAGAGCACTGTGTGGGGATATGCTCCAGTTCACGCCTCTTTCTAACTGAAAATTTGCCAGCATCTGTAATCGCACTTAATTCCTTTTCATCCAAGGACACAGACATGCTCCTTTTCCATTTAAGTCCAGTTCCTTCACCAGCATTCTTAATCCTATCTCCTGCTGTCTTCAGGACCGGACTGAACTCTGGTTCAGTCCCAGCTCTCGTTCTTGTTGTTTCTCTCCCTCTACTGAATTCATTCCCTACCCTACAAATATGTCCCTCCTCTGACCTGGTGTTCCTTTTTTATGTAAGCCCCCATTCCTCCCTTACCATTCAACCTTCCATAGAGGTGCCTACTTTGTGCAGGTTGGCTTCTTCACTGTCTCTTCCTTATTCGAATGATGCAGGCAGGATTTTAGCTTCTCCATCCATTTGAAGGTGTTGTTCCCAAATTGTTCCTAAAATTGCCAAGTTTCAAAATGAATGGATACTTTTTTGTCCCTATCTCATTGGTTACATGCTAAAGGTAAAATGCTCATTGCCCTCTTAAAACTCTCCCTTCCCTGTGACTACCAGATTCTCTTCTGGTTCTCTGGCCAGTTTGTCTCTACTTAGGGCTTTCACTATTCACTTGTAAATTATTTGAGCACTCTTACTCCTCCTTCTTATTCCCCAGGCATTGGTGTGTCTTCTGTCCTTCACCTTCTGTCCTTCATCCACCACACCCAGTACTGTTTGTTCTCGGCACTGTGAGTGGTCTCACCTACTCTCATCATTTGAACCCCTCCCTCTATACCAATGAAATCCAACTTTCTTCCCCAAAAGTTTACTCATAATCGTTGCAGAAAACACTAAGATAGCTATTTAATCTCCAAGCTACGTGTTCATAATACTCCAGTAATGACACAGATGGGAAAAGGCAGTATGTAATTTCTGTCAATATTTTGTGGCTAGAATTACATCACATGGCCACAGCTTTTGTCAAAGGAGATCTGAATGTGTAGTTTTTGGCTGAGAAGCCATTACTTAGCAAGAACACTACCCAAAGGAAGGGGTAGCCACATTTTTGGTAATGGCAACTTCTGTGACTATTATATTGTCCTCATTTTAAATATCAATGTGTGGGATGTGCATGCATCCAAATTTCTTATTCTATGAGAAATCCAGATATATGAAATTTTACTCTAGTAAGACTTACTCTTTTAAAAAATTCAGGTTAGTCTAGGGGCACCTGGGTGGCTCAGTCAGTTAAGCATCTGCCTTCGGCTCAGGTCGAAGCCCCTCACTGGACTCTCTGCTCAGGGGGAAGTCTGCTTCTCCCTCTCAATCTCCCTCTCTGCTCTCCCTCTCTCTCTCAAATAAATAAATTAAAATCTTTTTTTTTTTTTTTTAAGATTTTATTTATTTATTTGACAGAGACAGTGAGAGCAGGAACACAAGCAGGGGGAGTGGGAGAGGGAGAAGCAGGCTTCCCACTGAGCAGGGAGCCCGATGTGGGACTCAATCCCAGGACTCTGGGATCATGACCTGAGCCGAAGGCAGCCATTTAATGACTGAGCCACCCAGACGCCCAATAAATTAAAATCTTAAAAACAAAAAAAGACTCAGGTTAGTCTACAGGCTGACCAAGGTTCAATAAAACATCTTTAGTAAAAAATCTCTTCTAATGAATTTAGCCCAGAAACTATATTTTAAGTATGATTCATCACGCTTTCTTGCTATTCCTTCTTTCCTTTTGCTCTTGAAAATATAAAAATGAAATAGTTCTATTTTTCCAAAAGTAGTGTGTCTATTCTATGGAATGGCTTTAGTCCTTATTTTATATTTGCTCCAACTGTTCAACTTTAAGGCCATCTTTAGGAAGTTTAAAAATATCTCCTGTGCCTTTTTGGCTCAATGCTGAGAATAGAGTTGGCTTGGTTCTCAGGTGTCAGCCATTCTCATCACGTTTGACCTGACAAACTTGAAAGATGTTTTCCACAGAAGCTTGACAGAAAGGAAGAAATTCAGCATCATTTTAACTGTGTTACTGCAGCCTTAAGGGTTCTGATGAGGCAGATATTTGAGAACTGTGACATTAGTGTTGAAATTAAGCTTGATATTGGATCTGAAATTACAATTCAGCTGTAACTCCCTTCTGAATACACAGGGCCACCTTGTGGGTGACGCGAGAGACTTCTAAAATGCTAGAAAACCTGTCAATGCCCTCTGTGAACACTTTTAATGAAGTAAGAGGACTGTCATTCTAAAATTCACTTTCAATCTTAAGCAAAAATATTTGTATACATTGTCAGCAATTATTTTTTAAAACAATCTTTAGTGTCTCCTTTGAGCCTGTAAGTGGGGAAAATGGTTTCTTACCAAACTAGAATAAGCTGTGCCCTTTCTCTTCATCTCAATCCCTACTCCCTTGGTGAATCTGTACACTCTACACAGCTTTCCTAAAAGTTTACTCCCAGATGTGACCTTTTGTCCCAAATTGAGCCACAAAATAATTTTTTTTTAAGATTTGTATTTATTTATTTGTCAGAGAGAGAGAGAGAGAGCATATGCACCCAAGCAGGGGGAGCAGCAGAGGGAGAGGGAGGAGCAGGCTCCCCACTGAGCAAGGAGCCTGATGAGGGACTCAATCCCAGGACCCCGGGATCATGACCTGAGCTGAAGGCTGATGCTTAACTGACTGAGCCACCCAGGTGTCCCAAGCCACAAAATAATTTCTAAGAGCTGGATAACTCTTCTTGAGTATATGCCGCCATCCTAGGTGGTCACCTTTCTGCATCTGCATGTGCTGTATTCCCCCAAATGCAATGTTACTCACCTACTCTTCTCCCCATGGCCCTTCATTCTTTCAGTATCCAACCTTAATCATCCAGAACACTTTGCCCAGGGGGTATAGCTCAGTGGTAGAGCATTTGACTGCAGAACACTTTGCCCCATAGGACAACTTTCCTCTCTATGATGCAATTGTTGAAGGTTAGGATCTTGTCAGATATTTGAAATGCAGCATTACAGGAAGAGCTTTCTAAAAAATATCTAAATAATTTGTTCTCATGAAGAATGGGAGATGTAAGTATAACAATTCTTATTCCAACTCATCCCATCACAGGAGTTATTAATATGTAATGCCACTCAAGTGCATACTCTCAATTCCACACTTGCCTATTCTTCTACAATGAATGTAAAAGCCCAACTTATTGGGGCGCCTGGGTGGGTCAGTCCTTAAGCGTCTGCCTTCGGCTCAGGTCATGATCCCAGGGTCCTGGATTGAGCCCCACATCGGGCTCCCTGCTCCACGGGGAGTCTGTTTGTCCTTCTCCCTCTGCTCCTCTCCCTGCTCGTGCTCTTGCTCACTCTGTCTCTCTTAAATGAATAAATAAAAAATCTTAAAAAAAAGAAAAAAAGCCCAACTTGTTGAGTGTTATGGCTCCTTCAGTAATACGCTGGTGTCCTGTCAGAGACACAGTAAGCACATTCCTAAACTCCCATCCCATCCTCCTTTGATTGTATGTCTCCTTCCTAAAAACAAATATTCTACAATTGGAATGTTTTGCTCTGAACCAAATTTCTAGTAATTGTAGGGATCTTAGCTCACAAGGGTACAGATCTCAGTGTGATCAGCCTAACTAGATGTTCGTTCTATTGCAGGTAGGGTAAAATACAACTTATTCCTAGATTAACATTCTATTACACTTTGACAGTTTTTTTTTTTTTTAAGATTCATTTATTTATTTGAGAAAGCTCACACACGCCAGTGGGGATAGGAGGCAAAGGGAGAGGGAGAGAGAGAGAATCCTTAAGCAGACTCCACAATGAGTGCAGGGCCCAACACCGGGGTCCCCAGGATCCCGAGATCATGACCTGAGCCAAAATCAAGAGTAGAACACTTAACCAACTGAGCCACCAAAGCACCCCAGCATTCTATTACATTTAGTATCAGCTGCAGACCTTTTACTCTATTGCATGGCTATGTGGGATACAAAGTTTGTCACAAAAGACCAAGTTTATTTGTATACAATGTTTGTTTATCAAGCCAAATAGTAATACATCTACAAAATGTCTTTAAGAATTCTAAATACACAAGAAAAAATACAGTATCTATTGAATGATTTGATAGATTCCTGAACTATAGTTAAGATTTGATAAACTTACAAATTATAGTTAAGATGTAGGTGGCTGATATTAAACAGAAAAGAGCAGATTTGACTCACAAAATCATTAAGAACTGGTTGGCGACTGGTCACTTAAGTTTATTAAATATCAAACTGGAATAGAATCTGAATTTTTTGTTGTCATGAAAACAACTTTTATTTTTCTCCAAAACCATGAACAAAGCATTTACCCTCTCCAACTTTGTCTTCACTAGCCTTTCAGTATTCAATATTCTTCTTTCACACATTCGCTCTGATGTTTAATATTTGTCAATGCTTTTGAATTCCTTAAATGAAAATCTACGGGGACAAAAGAATTATAGCATTTATACTCAGTGTAAAGTTATATATAGTGTGCAGTTTGTCAAAAATCATATTAATTCATTTTTAAAAGTTAAGAGTGATGTGGCTTTTTTAGGAGAATAATAACACTATGGTGAGCAATCTGATTCAAGTCAAGTTTTACCTCCAAAACTGTGGAGACAGAATAACACATTTAAGATAACACTGTTTACTTTAACACATCCTTAGGGGAAACAACTGTGCAATAACCTTAAACAATGTATTTTTATAAGAGTCAGAAAGAGTGAGAAACTAGACCTACATTTTTCTTTCCAATTTTCTCCAAAGTGCTAGAGGTGATCAGTTTCTCCAGGTGTTTGGCACAAATACAGGGAATTCTCTCTTTCTCTGAGAAATTAAATTCTTCACGAAAGTCCTGCAAAGAACTCTATGCCACTTCATCATTATTTTGACCTTTTTCTTTGACAATTTATTTGTTTATTTTGATATTTCTGTTAACTTATATTTAGGTGTTTTATTAAGCATACCCTGTCAAGATCATTATCTTGCCATTATTATTTTTATAAACATTCCTGTAATAGTAACTTATAGTTTTATTTATTTAATTTTTTATGGTTTTTGTATCTGTCATTTGATTCAGTCTAGGGGGAAAAATGCTCTGCTAAGGAAGTAAAGCACACATCATAATCCTCATATGATCTGAGGGAAACGCTAAGTACTGAGTGCCTTGTATATATTCAGACAACTAATTAGTAGAAGCCAAGTCTCCTAATTCTATACTTAACAGAACTTTTCACCACATCAATTTATGTCTTTTCAAGGCTGTGCTTTTTAAGCTGATTTCTAGAGGCATCCTTTTTCATTTTTAATGAAACTCCTCTAAAAAAATGTATTCTTCCGGGGCACCTGGGTGGCTCAGTCATTGAGCGTCTGCCTTCGGCTCAGGTCATGATCCCAGAGTCCTGGGATTCAAGCCCCGCATCAGGCTCCCTGCTCCGCGGGAAGCCTGCTTCTCCCTCTCCCTCTCCCACTCCCCCTGCTTGTGTTCCCTCTCTCGCCGTGTCTTTCTCTGTCAAATAAATAAAATCTTTATTAAAAAATGTATTCTTCCCATTCCAGAGTAATTCTCAATTTTTAATCATTTTTTTTCTGCTGGATTTGATGAAAAATTAGTACAGCTGGGAATTCTCTTCTTTACATTCTCATTTTCCTTTGTCTATGAAACACCTGCTTTCTGGATCACATATGACCCAGAATTTACTGGCCCCTCCCCCTCTGCTTATCCCTAAATGGTGTTTCTACACCTGTATGCTCCTTGGATTTCTCTTGCTCTTTCTTTCTACTTTCTCATTGTCAATCTTGCTCATCTCTATGCCTTACATGGGGGAGGTAATGAAGGGTTTGGATGGAGCCAGAGAGCATGATGATTTATTTTTTATTTTTATTCAACCCCTATTTATTGAGAAGCTACCATGTGCCAGGCACTATTCTAAAGCTGTGAGGGAGAAAATCTCGCCCAAATGTGGCTTGTATTCTAGTGGAAGAAGACAATCAATACATACAAAAATAAACCAGTGAAAGAGGACAGAGTGTGCCAATGCTGTGTAGAATAAATATGTATTAAAGTTTTCCAGAGAAACAACCAGTATCTGCGTAGGAACAGAGATTGTAGGGACCAGCAAGTCAGAAATTTGCAAGGCAGGCTGGAAATTCCCAGAACTGATGTTGTAGTCTTGGGTCCAAAGGCAGTCTAGAGGCCAAATTTCTTCCTTTTCAGGGAAATCCAGTCTTTTCTCTTAAGGTCTTCAACTGATTGGATGAGGCTCACCCACCTTATGGAGGGTAATTTGCTTTCCTCAGGATCTAAAAAAGGATTCTAAAAAGAACCCTTCACAGCAACATCTAAATTGATGTTTCATCAAGCAGCTGGGCATGATAACCTAGGCAGGTGAACAATAAAATTAACCATCACAAACTGTAAATAAGAAAATGTGCAAAGACCCTATTGAGACAGGGAGAGCTGGGCCAAGCTGTGGTTTTCTAGGGGAGGAGCAATAAAGCCCACTTTGGGTGGGAGCACAGTAGTGGAGATCAGTTCAGAGAGGGGCTGAGCCTGCATGTCTTTGCACCACTGTAAATGTTTGACTTTTCTTTTGGTGAGATGGGAACAGTTGGGCACATCATCTGACTTTATTTTAAGTCCTGGCTGCTATGGGTAATTACAGACCATAGGGAAATGGGGGCAGCCATAAGACACAGAAATAATCCAAGCAGGAGGTCTTGGTGGCTTGAAACAGGTTAGTAGGTGTGTTCATGGGGAGCAGAGTTGAAGACAAGTGGAAAATAATGGTGGGAGGGCATCGTTGAGCTGCCAGACGAGACCTAGACTATCCACACTGGAATCCTTGTTGCCTGAGGGCTTTTACAGCTTGCAGTCAAATGCCTTCCCAGATGGCAGAGAGCTGAGTGACTCAGCCTGTCAATGTACGATTACTGCAGATCTCAAGTGATGTGCCATCATACACTGGTGTTTTGTGATGGACCGATCCCTTCAGCCTCAGAGCACCCAGAAGAGACTGAGAGTGGCTGGAACCCCTGACCTGTTGTCTACATCTGTCAGTAACCTCATCCGGGGTTCTGAGTCTCTTCCAGGTTACTCCAGGGGGTCATACAAGCCATATCGTGTGTGTGTGTGTGCGCGCGCACACACACGTGCGCACATGCGTGTGTTGCAGGTGCAGACACTCTGATGTGAAAATGGTGGGGAGACCCTGCACTATTTTAGAGTGAACCCCCCCACCGATTCTTGAGCCATATAACCTACTGTGCCTTTTGCATTTCTGTACTTACTAGTGGATGACATTTCTAGGCTGCTTGCCATATACCATGAACTGCTCCAAGTGTCTTACATGTATTATCATGTATAATTAAAAAGACAATCATATTTGGTATGCTCAAAGCAAAGTGACCTCCCCAAGATGTTCATCAGTAGAGTACTGATGTGAAGATAATTCTTTACTTCTCAGAGGCTGGAACTGAGCTTGAGTCTATCACTCTTGTGTGGCTCTATTTCATGGTATGTTCAATCTGTTCACCGCGTGGCCACCCTCTCTTTGGATCCTGTTTGTCAGCCTCCCTGTTTATTCTCCCCGCTGCCATTCTTGTCTAGTACAATGCATACAATTCTTCTCAGTTTTCCTGGAAAGCTTGTCCCTGCTGGGCAGGTTACACAGGCTCTTGGCCAGTCCAGTCGGGGCCCCTCCTGGGTTGTAATCTGGCCAATCACATTGCACCTGCGATCACATTTCCGTCTCTGCTCCTCTGGGTCATAATAATCCCTGCTGAGCGGTAAGGCTCCAGAAAGAGGCATTTTTTAGCAGGGATTTCTCTTTATTCTGTTGTCATACCACTTAGAGATTCTAAATTCACGTTCCCTTTCTCTAGAATTTTTTTAAATTAGAGGTGGGTTTATATTACACACCATCCATCACCTATCACCATCAGGAGTATGGGAGCTATGCCAGGCATAGGCTGTGTTCACCAAGCAGTCCAGTCGTAGGAATTATGTGTGTGTCTGTTTGTTTTTATTTTTTGAAGTTTTAATTTTAATCCCAGTTAACATGCAATTGTATTAGTTTCAGGTGTACAATATAGTGATTCAGCACTTCCATATAACACCAGGTGCCCACCAAGACAAGTGCCCTCTAATCCCTATCACCTGTTTCACCCATCCCCACCCCCAAACATCAGTTTCTTCTCTATAGTGAAGAGCCTGTTTCTTGGTTTGGCTCGCTCTCTCTTTTTCTCTCTTTGCTCATTGGCTTTGTTTCTTAACTTCCACATAGGACTGAAATCATATTTTTATTTGATGAACATGCCAACAACTACCATGTGAGCTGTGTTTTGTTGTTCGTTCTACTTGAATAAGTTTTTCTCACTGAGAACTGTTTGCACTAAGATATATAAAAACCACATAGAAAGGATTCTTACTTTATTTAGGTTTTAACATATGAGAAACAATCTAGGCGTTACAGGTATGCTTTGCACTATAGCAGGGGGGGATCACAGCATGTACTAGAAGTTTGTAGATTTGTAGGAATAGCCAGTGAAAGATCCCTTAAGAAGTTGGGTTTCGGGCGCCTGAGTGGCTCAGTCGTTAAGCGTCTGCCTTCGGCTCAGGTCATGATCCCAGGGTCCTGGGATCGAGTCCCACATCAGGCTCCCTGCTCGGCGGGAAGCCTGCTCTCCCTCTCCTACTCCCACTGCTTGTGTTCCTGCTCTCACTCTCTGTCTCTGTCAAATAAATAAATAAAATCTTAAAAAAAAAAGTTGGGTCTCAGGCTATAGATAAAAGTGGGGGTACACTTTGATTCTTTTGCAAAGTGCATATATCACCTATTCAAATAACTAATGTACCTTAGATGTGTGTGATGAACTGCCTAAATATATATAAGTAGTTAAATAATGAACAAAAGTACAGAAGTAAATAAGTTACAGAACTGAATAAAATTAAAAATGACTGGAAGGGAGCAACAAGGATAAAGATAAAAGTCATTTCATACTTTTGTCAAAACAGGCAAAAATACAGACATGAAATAGTGGACACATGTAGATTCAGAATAAAGTGACTGTACAGAAGAAAAATACTTGGTTAGAGCACTGCAGCTCTTGGATGAGCATGTTGTAGAATATGAGAATTTGGAGGAGCCACTTCCTTCCGTGTAAGAACTCTCCTTCCCAATAGGAATCTGCTGGGAGGAGCACATCCAGCCACAATGCACTGGGCATCTATCATGTTGTTCAGGTCAAGGGCATCTTCCTTGGCAGCTTCTAGCCAATGACTGAGCACAGTGGATTGGCTGAGGCTTGGCCATTTCTGCCCAATCTTTGAGCTGAATCCCGCCCTCAGGCAGTCCAAGTCCTTCTCCAGGTTGCACCCCCAGTCCTGGGGCCCCTGTTATTCAGCCCTCCTTCTGCCCCCTTCTCCTTCCGCTAGTGTCAGACCTGCAACAACGGCTTCAAGTTCTTGACTACTCTGCTCCCTCCACTTTGTCTTTTGCAGGCATTCTCCGCAGTGAACCTGTATTTCTGGCTCCTTGGCATCGATTCCTGGAGGACTTAAATCGACAGGTTTCAAAGAGCCCTTCTCCTCTCCACAAAATAATCTCCTCTGACAAGCTGAAACATTTGCCCACACCATAAAACTCCCTAATAACATGCAGGTGTGTCTTGAAATGAACTAACCACCATTTTCCTGTCAGAAAAAGCCAATTCAACAATTAGAGTGGTATATAATATAAGTCAGTTGAGTGGAACGCAGGAGAGGTTAACACGGTTGGTGACCAGCGAGGCATGGTGTGATCAAGGTAAGACCTGGTGTGTGTGAGTCGTAACGATGAATTGAACTGAGTGGATTTACTGGTCAGGAGTTGACATACGGTGACAGCTGAGGTGCATTTGACAGGGGTGACTCGGTCCCACGGAAGATATTGCAATAGAGAAGTTTTGAAGACTACTTTTCCAACGTCACAGTTTGCCTGCAGCACTCTAGGAAGTGATTTAGACCAAGAAATAAGTACCCATAGTAATGACGGTGTTGAGAATCTTTGAAAGCCAGGGTGAAAACCCTGGTTCTGACCTCAACTATGATGCACTGTGACTGGTATGTTGAAAATGTTTTAGTAATATCTAAAGAATTCGATCTGTAGTGAAAAAAGCTACATTGAGAATTTTAAGTTTGGAACGCTAGCATGAATTTCAGTGACTATTTTTCTTTCTTTTTTTTTTTAAAGATTTTATTTATTTATTTGAGAGAGAGTGAGAGACAGAGAGCATGAGAGGGAGGAGGGTCAGAGGGAGAAGCAGACTCCCCGCCGAGCAGGGAGCCCGATGCAGGACTCGATCCCAGGACTCCAGGATCATGACCTGAGCTGAAGGCAGTCGCTTAACCAACTGAGCCACCCAGGCGCCCACAGTGACTATTTTTCTTGAAACGTTCAGTATTCTGTTTTTATTATTAATCTCTTTGCTCTACTTTAATATGCTAAAAGGAAATCCCCATTTGCCTATTAATATCTGTATATGCATGTCATTATAAATATATTCAATATTTAAGTCCTATTCATATCAACTGATAATTCTGGAGGGCCCTTAAGAATTAGATGGCATCATATGCTCTTTCAATACATTCTAACTCCAAGGAAAATGTTCAATTTTATCAGTTGAAATGTTATTTAAAAATGTGTTTCTAATTAACACGAGCTTACATTGTATTAATTCAGCCACTTTTAGGTTCATATAAAACAAAATTTATTTCTCAAGATAAAAAAAATTTACATAAATCTCTAACTATGACAAAGCCATGACACAGCACCATTTTTAGGTGACACTGAACAAGTGGGCTCAGAAAATTATTGACTAAATTTATACAGAGTAATCATCTTAATGATTTATGCGTTTGTGGGGTTTTTTTTCTGACAGTCACAAATAGAATTAAACTGACAGCCTTTAAAACATCAAATTAAATAAAACGTTGACTTTCATATGTCACAGGAGACATTTATGATAACTTCCCCATGCTGTTAAAGAATGATGGACACTAAAATTATAAATGTCAAGATAGGATGGCTTTTGATGCAAGACTTATGTTTTTGTTTATGATGAAAATGGATATTTACTGTGCTCAAATTAATAATAACCCCTGAGTTTCTTCCAGTGTAGAGGCCATTGAGTACTGTTGCAACTTTCTAGCAGATTCTGTGTTTCCAAGGAAATTCCTGCTAGCTTGCCTCTGGCTAACTAGATGCACCACCTGTAAATGAACATGTGAATAGAGAAGCAGGAATGAGAGGAAAAGAGAAGATAGGGATATAGTGAAAGAGATGACACCAACTCCAACATGGAGAAAGAACCTAAGTAAATTTAAATTTATCAAGAGATCCCAGGAAATTTTTTTTATTTTTATTGTTATGTTAATCACCATACATTACATCATTAGTTTTTGATGTAGTGTTCCATGATTCATTGTTTGCATATAACACCCAGTGCTCCATGCAGAATGTGCCCTCTTTAATACCCATCACCAGGCTAACCCATTCCCCCACCCCCCTCCCCTCTAGAACCCTCAGTTTGTTTCTCAGAGTCCATAGTCTCTCATGGTTCGTCTCCCCCTCCGATTTCCCCCTCTTCCTTTTTCCCTTCCTGCTATCTTCTTTTTTTTTTTTTTTAACATATAATGTATTATTTGTTTCAAAGGTACAGGTCTATGATTCAGCAGTAATTCACAGCATTTACCAGAGCACATACCCTCCCCAGTATCTATCACCCAGTCACCCTATCTCACCCACCTCCCACCACTCCAGCAATCCTCAGTTTGTTTCCTGAGATTAAGAATTCCTCATATCAGTGAGGTCATATGATACATGTCTTTCTCTGATTGACTTATTTCGCTCAGCATAACACCCTCCAGTTCCATCCCAGGAGAATTTAACCCTCACAATAAATATGCATGCAAATACATATATATGTCCTATTAGAGTATGCATTCATGTCTATAGAGCTTATGAATTGTTATCTTTTGCTGTGGGATATATAAAAATGACCATTGGTTAGCATCGTTTTAGTAGTAGATAGCTGTTAGAGTATGATTACATCTGTTGTGAAATGTGAAATATTAAAAAACCTAAATATGCTAAAGAATTTACTGAATTTCAATCCAGAAATTACCATCTTGAACAAAGGGTCATTTTTTTTTTTAAGATTTTATTTATTTATCTGAGACAATGAGATAGAGCATGAGAGGGGGGAGGGTCAGAGGGAGAAGCAGACTCCCTGCCAAGCAGGGAGCCCGATGCGGGACTCGATCCCCGGACTCCAGGATCATGACCTGAGCTGAAGGCAGTCGCTTAACCAACTGAGCCACCCAGGCGCCCCACAAAGGGTTATTTTAATCAATGCCTTTCTTTTGACATTAGCACTGGTGGTACTATGTACAACATACCTATGCAACATAGATCTATGTTATACAAGAAAAAGAAAAATATTTAAAAAGTTAAATGCACATATTAAAAATAACCTAAAAACTTAAAATCAGAAAAGGTATCCTTTTATTTGATATACTAGCTTTTAAATTTCATTGGCTTTATAGAATCAGAGCAATGTATGGGTAAGAAGCTAATTCAGGCCCCTGACAGAAGGAACATAGAAAATGCATGTATCACATTTAATTTGTTTTTACAGCAAGTCCCGGGCAATCTGAGCATGAGAATGATAAAAGAAAATTATGTATTTCCTTACTCATGCATTCATTCCATCATTGTCCTACTATGAAGACCAGTTTCACCTGCTTAGTCCTCCTCTCAAGTATATACAGTAAAAGTTAAAAGCTCACATTTGGCATGAGGGTCATTATGAGACTCTAAAATCTGTTCCCACCGTTTCTACCAAACACTCTCTCCTACCAGTTATCCCCATTGCTGATTTACCCATTCACCACTCTGCTCAGTCTGTGCTAGTTCAAGAATAGCTTCAAACCTCTATAGCCACAAATAATCGTCCTACCTCCATCTCGTTACTGATACAGCACTGGTTTTCTGTGCTAAACTAAATTTCTTGTTTTTTAATAACAAAAATTCATACTTTAAAAAAATCATACTTTCAATTCATACATGCTTCTAAGAGAAATTTTGGAATATTCAGAATTTGTTGAAGTGTGGATACACAAAAAGGAGACCACTAAATCAGAATTCTAATGCCTGGAAATAGTCACCCTAATTCTCTTAGATTCTATCCTATTTTTTTTTTCTATTCCATGTAGCAGAATATTCTCTAATTTAGTGAGTTTGTGGCAAATAAATTGAAATACACTGAACCAACAAAAGTCACTATGCTTTTGTAGTAGAAAGCTCCTCTGGGGCTCTGGTATCAGAAATAAAACTTATCTAGTGTTTTCATTCTTATGTCAAAACTTCCACTGTCTCTTGGTATCTTGTTTGTGGTTTAGTTTTTTAGCATCTTACAAAACTAGAAATGCATATTTATTTTAGAACTAATACTTAAAAATATCATGGGAGTTTTTATTACTAATATAGCCTACTAGACTAGGAGTTGGGGGAAAAAATACATATTCAAGATCCAGCAGGTAGTTCTGGGACTTAGAATAAAAAATATGCAGAACTTGAGTTCAAAGGTGAAAGCAAATTATTTGTTATGTAATGCTATTTATCCCAGCGAAAGAAAAGCAAACTATAAATAAAACTTTTTGATGGCAGGGTTTTATACATCCTATCAAAAGTTGGTAAAAGATGGCTCAGCTTCAAAATTTCATTGCAAAAATTAAAGTCGACTCCGAGAGGAGCTGTTGTGGCTTTACTTTTGGTAAGGAGGATAGATTCCTATGCTGTCTTTCTGGTATATACATGTTAAATCCTTAGGAAAGAAACAATGTTGCCTAATTTCTTTGTGTGTTCTACAATGTAAACTATTAGATGTAGAATTTCAAGTGAAAAAGGAAAAAAAAAAGTGCCCTTTCTACCTATCCCAGCCTCAGCCAGTAGTATACATGGGACTTCCTTCTCAGCTGTTCACTGGTGGTTTCTGCAAAGATGGTGGCAACACTTTGGATACCTCAAAAAACGGGGTACAGAGGTTAAGGGAATACCTTTCCAATTTTCTGTCAACTTTGGTTTTTGAGGCATGAGAGAGATTCAGAACCTTTCCATCTTTCGTGTCATTTTTTCTAGTGGTTTCTCTTTCATGAAGAATATCTGGATGTCTTGGGGCGCCTGAGTGGCTCAGTCGGTTAAGCGACTGCCTTCGGCTCAGGTCATGATCCCGGGGTCCTGGGATCGAGCCCCGCATCGGGCTCCCTGCTCGGCGGGAAGCCTGCTTCTCCCTCTCACTCCCCCTGCTTGTGTTCCCTCTCTGACTGTGTCTCTCTCTGTCAAAAAAATAAATAAAATCTTAAAAAAAAAAAAAAAAGAATATCTGGATGTCCTGAGGGAAAATGACATGGATTTCCTTCAATTGAACATTGTTTCCTGAGTAATTAGGAAACAATCTCTCCCAGTCCCTCCTGCCAGTCCCTCCGATTTCTCTGTCCTAGTTTTGTATTTTGTCAGTTTTCATCCTAGGTAGTTGGGAGAGACTGTGTCGAGTACTCTTGTACATATGCCATTCAAAGCAGATACTAAAACAAGGATTTTAGCTGCAGAATGTTGAAGCTACACTATGCTAGAATTTCGGCTGACCACACATTAAATGGACCATCATCATCCAAATAAGAAGCTTTTACCACACGTATCTTGTTGCTCTAGAATTCTAGCAGACAGAAAATGAGACTGCAATCTTCCCTGGATTTCTAAATATTGTTTTAGAAACACAATAAAATGGATAAGGAGCAATTAAAAAGAAGCAGATAGACAGGAAATGGCTATGCGTTGCTACAGAATGGCTGAGGAAACCAATCTGCACACATTCAAGCTTCCTATACAGAATTCTTTGGCAGAAGATGTGCCTTAAGCTGTTTGGTTTTTCCTACCAGGTAGTAGCAGTTTAATCGGATTGGTAGAAACTTTGTTGCTGTTCTACGGATTTTTGCAGCAATTCTCTTTATCTTCTAGAAACTAAAGAAAATACTACACGATGGGGAGGGGGCTGATATTGCACCATGACAGAAAAGAAGTGAACACTTACTTTTAGTTCTGTTATTATTGTACGTTTTGTAATCTCTCAGACCCATTGGAGTAGGAAATAGAGTTTGAGGGCTACTGCAAAAAATTATGCCCAGTGACCAGTCTGCCCACCCTTTCCATGACCTTCAAAGGAATGATTCCTTACATTCAAGACCCCCAAATTCTTCCAAGTGCCCCTGAAAATCAAAAGGAGGACTAAAAACAAAATTTTGCTTTGTAGGTTTTTAGCAGAAAATAATTTGAATTTAAATCCTCTGAGACCATTAAGTCATGAGTATTTAATGTGAGTGTATAAATGCAAAAGAAATAGGAGGTTGTAACGTCTGATATTCAGTCTGACAATCTTATTATATGTTAACAATTGAGAGATGTAGGACGATCAATTACATATTCTTCAAGTAAGATACTTATTTGTACATTTAACAGAATGAAAAATTTTGCAGATATTTATCTGCTGGCTTTATTCAATTTTTAATACAGAACCTTGTTTCAATATTTTCCAGTTAATGATCTGATATGATACATCACCTTTCAAATTAGTTATCTAACAAAAGTATTACAAACATTAAACAATGAAATAGTTTTCAGGATTGGTACTAGATTATACACCATTCTGTTGAGATACATAAAAATGACATAATCGCTAAGTGTAATCACAGAACTTAGGTGCAGAATTTCCAATAACAAGGACGACTATACAAGAAAGTCCTCCAGTTAGAGGAGAGAAAATATACTATTCTAAAATTAGAACAACCACTGTCCTTGGGATTTCAAAATAATGCTAGAAGGGATTTGACTACTTAAATAAAAAGGAAAAGTTAAACATCAAGCACCAATGCCTTCTAATGTTACTGGTCTCTGAGCTCTCCCGGCACTCATAAACCATGAGAGAAAATTCATTTCATGCTTGTCTACTCTGATAAAACTCCTGACTGAATTGTTTAAAAATGCTGAAAACAGGGAATTATAGGAATGCCCCAAAGTTCGGGACACACTGGAACAAAAATAAGGCCTCTGAGCAACTATAATGTTGGGCACCTTCATATGCCAACCTAGCAAAAATATTGTTAAACATGGATATAGCAGATAGTTTGTGCAAATTAGGGATAATACATGAAAATTATAGCATTACTAAAAATAACATCCATATGCAAAAGTACATTTATAAAATCATCAAATGTTAGACTTCACGGATCCTAATTCTCCATGTTCCCCAGTAACTGATAATAGAATTCTTCTCTAGGATTCATATCCTGTCTATGCATGAATTTAAAGCTGAAAGAGTAGTCTCAGATTATTGTACTTGTATCTCTTTTTAAGGACTGCTGTTTTTCATTCTGGGGATCTTTTTTTTTTTAAAGATTTTATTTATTTATTTGACAGAGGCAGAGACAGCAAGAGCAGGAACACAAGCAGGGGGAGTGGGAGAGGGAGAAGCAGGCCTCCCCTCGAGGAGGGAGCCCGATGCAGGACTCGATCCCAGGACCCCAGGATCATGACCCGAGCCGAAGGCAGACGCTTAACGACTGAGCCACCCAGGCACCCACATTCTGGGGATCTTAAAGGTAAATAAAACCTACGGTGTTGAGTGTAACGGGCTCTCAGAAGAAACGGACTTCCATATCATTCTTTCCTGATTTTTCTACCATAATTCTCTAAATACTTTTTAGCATTCTCTGGTTTAAGCTTTTCTTCCACTAATCCCTTAAATGTGAATTTTCCTCATTGTTCTGTGCCCAAACTTTTATTCTTCTTATTCAGTACTTCTATCTTTTTCATCTGAGAGCTACACATTGATAACTCCATCTTTTCTGCCTAGGCTCTGTTTTTTTCTTTTTAAGCTTCATATTGTAAACTGACTGTTGGGTATTCCTACCCTTAACCTCAAATATCAAATTTCAATTCATTGTATTTTATTCTACCCTGACACCTACCTTTATTTTTCTTCATTTTTTAAATATTGTATTTATTTGAGAGAGAGATAGAGCATGGGGCGGTGGGGAGACAGGGGGTGGGGAGAGGAAGAAACAGGCTCCCTGATGAGCAGGGAGCTTCATGCAAGGTTCCATCCTAGGATATTGACCTAAGTTGAAGGCAGACATTTAACTGACTGAGCCACCCAGGGGTCCCTCTTTACTTTTAATTATAATAAGTAAAACCTACCATTGTCCTAATCCTCCAAGCCAAAAGAATTAGAAGTTTAAAAAAAAAAGTTCCCTAATAACTAGCATTAAATTAGACATGAAGATTGGTAATTATATCCTCCTCAAAATATATGGAATTATTCAACAGTTGTTCCATCACCACCATTAGCATCCTAGCTGATAATTACATTATTTGCACTGGAATTTCTAGTGGCATAACAACGGGTTTCTCCAATGCTAAACATTACTCCCTTGACTCCATTCTTCCAATTGTAGCCCAGATGGACTTCCCAAAATAAAATTTGATTAAATCATGCCTCTGTTTAAAGACTTTGTTCTCTAGTTGTTTTTGGAATGAAGTTGAAACATATTAAAACCATATCTAATAGCCTATAGAACCTGTTCTAAACTTTCTTCCAAGCATCACCACCCATTGATCCTCTTTTTTTTCCTCCCTCTTTCCTTCTTGACAATTTTATTACTTTATTCATACAGAATAAAAATGAAAGTTTTTGCCTATTGCTATTGTATGGTTAGTATACAATATTGAAAGCATAAATTTTCATAACTGTATCACTGAAATCAAGAATATCTTTTTTTTTTTAGATTTTACTTTTATTCGAGAGAGCAAGAATGGGGAGAGGGAAGGGTGGGGGAGGGGGGAGAAGCAGGACCCCTGCTGAGCAGGGAGTCAAAGGGCACGGGGCTCAATCCCAGGACCCTGGGATCAAGACCTGAGCCGAAGGCAGACGTTTAACCAACGGAGCCACCCAGGCCCACCTGAAATCAAGAGTATTTTGAGAGTGGGAATGTTTATCTCAGAATCCCTAGCTCTTGGGGCACATGGGTGGCTCCGTTGGTAAAGTGTCTGCCCTCGGCTCAGATCATGATCTCAGGGTCCTGGATTGAGTCCCACATCTGGCTCCCTGCTCAGTGGGGAGCCTGCTTCTCCCTCTCCCTCTCCCTCTCCCTGTTACTCTGCCTGCTTATGCTCCCTCTCTCTGTCAAATAAATAAAAATTCTTTAAAAAAAAATAGGGAAAAAAAAAAAAAAGAATCCCTAGCTCTTACTGCAAATCCTGGAAAAGTATAGGCTCTCAATAAATGCCTGTTAAATCAAGTACTTATTTAAGAAAATAAAGCTATACTATCCAGTAATTTAGGCACTTGAGGAAAAGTCCTTTAATTAGAGGGTTTGCTATTGCTTCTGTTTTGACGATTTCACCATGTAAAAATACTGACTTGGAATTAAGTGCCTCAGTGTTATTTTTCCTCTTGACTATTTAGTATTTTATAAGCACATCAATAAAAATGGACACCTCTAATCACTTTAAGAATAGATCTGTAGGGTGCCTGGGTGGCTCAGTTGGTTAAGCGACTGCCTTCGGCTCAGGTCATGATCCTGGAGTCCCTGAATCGAGTCCCGCATCAGGCTCCCTGCTCGGCAGGGAGCCTGCTTCTCCCTCTGACCCTCCCCCCTCTCGTGTGCTCTCTGTCTCTCTCATTCTCTCTGTCTCAAATAAATAAATAAATAAATAAATAAATAAATAAAAAATAAAAAGAATAGATCTTTAATCTTAAAAATTATAGCAGTGAAAACAACCTGAAAGATTCTTAGAAAAAAATAAAAGATTTTAATTTCATGAGAGCAGTTAAATCAAAAGATAGAAATAAATTAACATCATTCAAATTTGCTCAGTTGCAAGCAAGTGCTATAGAAGAACTAAATATGAAGCATTTTGTGGCTTTCACTTAGTTTTCCCTAAACGGGTGAGATAATAAATGCCTTGGTTTTTTTCCCCCAGCAACAAGCAAAAGAACGATTTGGACCACTTTCTTACACCATACACAAAAATAAATTTAAGATGGATTAAAGACTTAAATGTGAGACCTGAAACCATAAAAATCCAAGAAGAGAGCACAGACAGTAACTTCTTTGACATCAGTTGTAGCAACTTCTTTCTAGATAAGTCTCAGGCAGAGAAACAAAAGAGCAAAAATAAACTATTGGAACTACATCAAAATAAAAAGCTTCTGCACAGCAAAGGAAACAAGAAAACTAAAGACAACCTATGGAATGGAGAAGATACTTGAAATTAACATATCTGATAAAGGGCTAGTATCCAAAATATATAAAGAACTTGTAAAACTCAACACCCATAAGTCAAATAATCCAATTGAAGATGAGCAGAAGACATGAACAGCCGTTTTTCCAAAGAAGACATACAGATGGCCAACAGACACATGAAAAGTTGCTCACCATCACTGATCATCAGAGAAATGCAAATCAAAATCACAATGAGATATCACTTCACAAGTGTCAGAATGGCTAAAATCAATACCACAAAAAAACAATAGGTATTGGCAAGGATGTGAAAGAAAAGGAACACTCTGGGCGCCTGGGTGGCTCAGTTGGTTGAGCGACTGCCTTCGGCTCAGGTCATAATCCTGGAGTCCCTGGATTGAGTCCCGTATCGGGCTCCCTGCTCAGCGGGGAGCCTGCTTCTCCCTCTGACCCTCCCCCCTCTCATGTGCTCTCTCTCTCTCTCTCTCATTCTGTCTCAAATAAATAAATAAATAAAATCTTAAAAAAAAAAAAAGAAAAGGAACACTCAAGCACTGTTGGTGGGAATGCAAACTGGTACAACCACCATGAAAACAGTATGTAGGTTGCTCAAAAAGTTAAAAATAGAACTAGTTTAAGATTGAGAAATTGCACTACTGGGTATTTACCCAAAGAATACAAGAACACTAATTCAAAGGGACACATGCACCCCGATGTTTATAGCATCATTATTTACAATAGTCAAGATATGAAGCAGTGCAAGTGTCCATCCATTGATAAATGGATAAAGAAGTTATATTATTCAGCCATTAAGGAGAATAAAATCTTGCCATTTGCAATGACATGGATGGAGCTAAGAGTATAATGCCAAATGAAATAAGTCAGAGAAAGACAACTACCATATGATTTCACTCATGTGGAATTTAAGAAACAAAACAAAGGGAAAACATAATAGACAAAGCAAGAAACAGACTCTTAATTATAGAGAACAATCTGATGGTTACCAAAGGGGGTGGGGTAGAGAGGTGGGTTTAAAAGGTGTTGGGGATTAAGGAGTGCACTTGTCATAATGAGCACTGCATGATGTATGCAAGTGTTGAATCACTATATTGTACTCCTGAAATTAACACTGTATGTTAACTAACTGGAATTAAAATAAAAACTTTAAAAGAGTCTGTTTTTGTCTCTTTTTTCTTTGTTTCTTAAATTCCACATATAAATGAAATCATGTGGTATTATTTTTTCTCTCTGATTTATTTTTATTATACCTTATAAGTCCACCCATGCTGTTGCAAATGGCAAGACCTCACTTTTTTTTTTTTTTTTTGGTATGGCTGAGTAATACTACATTGTGTGTGTGTGCGTATACACCACATAGTCTTTCTCCGTTCATATGGATGGATACTTGGCTTGCTTCCATATCTTGGCTATTATAAATAATGCTACAGTAAACACAGGGGTGTATATATCTTTTTAAATTAGTGTTTCTGTTTTCTTTGGGTAAATACCCAGTGGTGGAATTACTGAATCCTAGGGTAGTTCTATTTTTAATTTTTTTTTTAAGATTTTATTTATTTATTTGACAAGAGAATGAGAGAGAGAGAGAGCATGAGAGGAGGAGGGTCAGAGGGAGAAGCAGACTCCCCGCCGAGCAGGGAGCCCGATGCGGGACTCGATCCCGGGACTCCAGGATCATGACCTGAGCCGAAGGCAGTCGTTTAACCAACTGAGTCACCCAGGCACCCCTATTTTTAATTTTTTGAGGAAACTCCATCCTGTTTTCCACAGCAGCTGCACTAGCTTGCATTCACACCAAAAGTGCACCAGGGTTATTTTGTGTCCACATCCTGGCCAACACTTGTTGTTTCTTGTGGTATTGATTTTAGCCATTCTGACAGGTGTGAGGTGTACCTACCTCATTGTGGTTTTAATTTGCATTTCCCTGCTGATCAGTGATGTTGAGCATCTTTTCATGGGTCTGGTGGACATTTGTATGCCTTCTTTGGAAAAATGTCTGTTCAGGCCCTCTGCTCCTATTTTTGATTTGCATTCTCATGAGCTATATATTTTTTTTTTAAGATTTTATTTATTTATTTGAGACAGAGAGAATGAGAGAGACAGAGAGCACATGAGAGGGGGGAGGGCCAGAGGGAGAAGCAGACTCCCTGCCGAGCAGGGAGCCCGATGCGGGACTCGATCCCGGGACTCCAGGATCATGACCTGAGCCGAAGGCAGTCGCTTAACCAACTGAGCCACCCAGGCACCCAACTGAGCCACCCAGGCGCCCCCTTTTTTTTTTTTAATCATTTTTCTCATATTATCAGGCCATGGTCAAGTACAGGTTTGTTTAAGTTTTCCTGTAAGGCAACCAGTGGAAGATTTTTTGGCTGTTGATTCATGTCCCACTTCAACTCTGGAAAATGTTCTTCCTGTATGTTTTTCTCTCCTCTTCCCCTTAGTCTCTTATTTTGGAGCTCCAATTAGGCAGTTAGGATTATCCAGAATCTATGTCCATAACCGTTAGCTTTGTGCTCATTAACATTATCTTCTTTTATTCTAAATCCTGAGAATTCCTTCCAGCCCACTATTTAGTTTATTTCCATACTCCTGATCGTCAATCTTTTCATTACATTCTGCTGCTTTTTTTTTATTTTCACTTCATGTTAAGTCATTTGCTTCTTTTTCTCAAGCAATTATGTTTGGTTTTGTTTTTGTTTTTTGTTTCTAGTTTGTGGTATCTTTTTATTCCTCTGAGGATACTCTTTTTATTAAAGTACACTGCTGTTTCAGTTCTTGGGCTTTTTCTGTCTAGCGATTTTCTTTCATGCTACTGGATTTATTCAAATATTCAGTGATTTTTGTACCTGCTTAATTTTCATGAAACAAGAGCTTAAGTTGCAAAATATTTATAGCAGAAGTGTCTCCTAGTCACTGTCTGTTTTCTGACAATAAATAAAAAACTTCCATACAAGGTAGAGGCTGAGCTGGCTGAACAGACATGGGAAGCCAGTGGTGAAGGGTTGGCATTTTGATACGTGAACAGGTTACCTTGTCTTTAGATAAATGGGAAATGTGTTTTCTAGGAATGCATGTCTTGTCCTTTGAAGTAGCCAAATGGAAATTAGGTCTTGTTTTGCTTCTTTGCCTGACACTAATGCCCATTCTGTGAATCCCTATGGCAAATCCACAGTGTATTTTGTAAGTTATCATTGTGCCTTTGTCTTGAGGACGAGGGTTAGATCTAACAGCTATGATACCAAGATAATGACACATTTTTCTCAAACTCTAACATTGATTGATTTGAAGACCGATTAGACCCTGCTGTTTCTGGTTGTGTGACTTGTCCAAGGTTTTGGTAGGAAAGGAATACTATGCTTTGCCCTTCTTGTGTTACTGTTCTATAACCATAGTACTTTTCTCCATCAGTCTGATTTCATATAATTTCTTTTTTTTTTTTAAGATTTTATTTATTTATTTGAGACAGAGAGAATGAGAGAGAGAGAGCACATGAGAGGGGGGAGGGTCAGAGGGAGAAGCAGACTCCCTGCCGAGCAGGGAGCCCAATGCAGGACTCGATCCCGGGACTCCAGGGTCATGACCTGAGCCGAAGGCAGTCGCTTAACCAACTGAGCCACCCAGGCGCCCTGATTTCATATAATTTCTATCTCCATCAATTTGATCCTAGATGCTTTGGATCCTACCAAGCATCCTATAGTGCCCATGACCTGATGAATTAGCTATACCCTTTCAAGTTTTTTGACTTCAATGAATGATTCTTGTTTTTATATTACTCTATTCCATCAATTAGATTTCAGGAAGAAAAAAACTAAATATTTTTGCCAAATCAAACCTCTCAATCCATAGGATTTTTTAATAAAGTTTTATATTTACCTGAGATGTAGAGATTTGAGGTGATCATATTCCTCAATTTATGACACATTATTCCAGTAGTCATTGAAAGCTTGCTTCTTATTTATCCCTCATTTCTGAGCATAATACATATTCCTCCCAAACACATTTGCTCCAGTGGTCTGCTATGCAATGCTGGGTTTTCAGATCTCCTAATGGCTGTAGGGTATTTTATATATGCATGCAACACATTGTTATATTATATTATATTATATTATTCTATTATATTATAATTTACTTTCTTTTTTTTTAAGAATTTATTTATTTGACAGAGAGAGACACAACGAGAGAGGGAACACAAGCAGGGGGAGCGGGAGAGGGAGAAGCAGGGTTCCCGCTGAGCAGGGAGCATAATTTACTTTCTTATTAACTATAAGAGATGCTGACATGAACATCTTCCTATTGACACTGAGCCCTAGGAACAGTTACAGTTTCTCTGGGAAATGTACCCAAGAGTGAGGATATGATGAATGCATTCTGAATTTTACCAAAAGAAGTGTTCTCTAAAACATCTGCAACACATTTTACTTAGACCCATAGTGTATAAAAATAGTTTCCCCATTCAGCCATTGGTAATACCTTTCTTAGTTTTGCCTAGATAGTAGATATAAAGTGGTATCTCACCACTGCTTATATTTAATATTTTCTAATGACTAGTGAGATTGAGCATCTTTTCCTATATCTGCAAGACGTTTGGTTGTCACCTTGAATAAACTGCCTATTACTATCTTTTATTCACTATTTATAAACTGGATTTTTTTCAAGTTCCTTCTAATGCTAATTTTAATTAATACACTGCACAATTGTTCTTAAAATAGTTAAATAGTTTCATAAAAGCATATATGGAAAATAGTCCACTGGATAACATCTGTATTTTATACTTAATTCTCTTATATATTAGGTGCTATTTCTGGTGTTTCTAATTGAATATATCAGTCTGTTTGAACATGTGTCTTTTCATGCTACCTTGTTTTCATTAATGAGGTTTTGTGGACTAATGAATATTTAATAGAGCTAGTATATCCCAGTATAGCCTTGCTCTTATTTTTCAGAATTTTCTGGGTTATTTTGCTTCTTCAAATTTATAACTGTGCCTTTTAAGGATCAATTTGTCTAGGATTAAGATGAAAAATTAGTGGATATATTTATATTGGAATCATATATTTTATAGTTTACTGGAGGATAACATTAACATTTGTTGTTGTTGTTGTTGTTGTTGGCTCTTCCCTTCCAAGAATATGATAGACTGTCCATTTGCCCAGGTGCATTTTCAGGATTATTTAAAAATGTTCTTCATATAGGTTTTGCATATTTTTTATTAAATTTGGTTGGAGATTCTTTCTAAATTACTACTGTAAATGGAACATTTACCACCATTATTATTCTAATGTAGTATGGTTTGTACACGTAAACAATACTTATTTTTGTATATTAATTTTGTCTACCCCTATTTTCTAGTTCATTTCTTAGATTTTCTAAGCATACACACTAATTTGCAAATAGTAAAAACTTCATATGATCTTTTTCAACTTCTACACTGCTAATTTCTTTTGCTAAGTGCAAAGGCTAGTATGCATTATTTAGAACTGAGTTGCTTAATTTCTAAGTATTTGAGGGTTTTCCAGTTATATTTCCATTATTGATTTCTTACTTAATTTCATTATGGTCAGAGAACACCCTTTATTTGACTTCATTTTTAAAAATTTGTATGAATCGTTATATGGCCCAGAATATTCTCTGTCTTGGTGAATTTTCCAAGTATTTGTTAGAGTAATTCTACATGTTTTCTAAATAGTAAAAATGTGTTGAGTTCTATAAGTTTTTTCCTTCCTTATCTATTGAAATAACCGTGTTTTTTTCTCTTAATATGGCGAGTTATATTGTTTCCTTACATTGTTAAATTCACCCAAATTTGTAGGATGAATCTTAATTACCTAGTTAATTATCTATTTGTCACAATTAAGCTAACATTAAAAGATTTTTCCTTTGCTCTTAATTGTAAATAAGCAAAATACCTACATCACAAATTCTAATTGAAAACTGTATTTAATAGCATAAATATTAGAGAAATTAATTTTTCATTTATACTTAATAAGAGCATACATTAATTATAAATGTAAACCCTTGGCAATTGATGAACAGATATATGTGCAAATAATTTTTAGTACACTTCAGGTCATGTTGCCCTGTTGTCTTTTTTAAATCATCCCCCACTGCAGAGCCCCGAGACCAAATCCCACATCCATATTTCTCAAAAGTGCTTCCTTACCTTAGTAACTGTACTTTGTCACTTCTTGGCCCTTTGATACATTACTAGATTTTTTTTTTTTTGTAGTGGTTCAGAATGTTTTTATCGAAAACATTTGCACATCAACAGGGAACTCTAATTTTTTAACCGTAAACTGTGACCAATGAGACACATCAATGATATTAACATTGAGAGAAATAGATAGTATGGATGTTATGCAGGCAGAATATCCTTTCATTCCCTCTGAAGTCAGATTCTGTGAGTATTGGATGGTGCTCTAATTCTGAGTGAATCTTCTTTATAGAAATGAAATAAATATCAACATAGTACCTGATTATTTCAGACCAAATTAGTTATCTTAACTCATTAAAGTTATAACTTGATTCACTATATCTGTATTGTCCTTAAAGGATCATAATTACGTGACTTTTTGTTATATTCAGAGTCATCCAGTTAAAAGGTGGCTTATATTCATTTGCAGTTTCAGGCTCAAATGTGACTCATACTTTAAAAACTCTTTTCCTTGACCCTATTTACATGTGTATTTGGGTGTGTTAGAAGCAGGATTCCCATATTCAACACAGTTATGGACCATTTTAACTTCAGAGAGTCTTTCAAAATTTTTGATATATTTTAAAAATCTCAAGTATCTAATAATTAAGGTATTTCCACCTCTACATTAAAGATAGTATCACTTTTTAATCTAAACCCTTGAGATGGTCTGATGCTGTAGAATTAGTTGAGGTAATTAATATCAAGATGTTAAATATTTACACAAATGTCTTTTGATTTTTCTGGCCTAATACATTTAAAATGCAGTCTGTTTCTCTTTCCCTTCAATCTTCTCTGCATCCTATTTTTATTTATTGCTCCCTAGCATTTAACCTATGTGTTCTCACTTAAATATTAGCATCATTATGATTCAATCTTGCTGTTTGACAACTTCTATGGCCTTGTAACACAATTGTCCATAATAGTTAATTACTTTTGAACTTCACTATTCTTGTTACTATTATAATACCTCTTATTTGGCATAGTTTTGGAAGCATGTGTTTCTATGAGCAGCATGTTTTGTAATGATCATCCATCATCTTAAATGTGTATAAATGCAGAAAATAGATTATGAATTATGTACTGATAGTTTATAATCATTTTGATCAGAATGGATTGTGTACTAAAATAAAAGCAACAGAAATTTAGGTGATCTCTCAATAGTTTACCATCAGAAAAGCATGCACTCTAAGGATACATGATCAAATGATTCTAGAAATATAAGCAATGTCCTAAATAATTCAGGAGACAGAAGCATGTTTACTCAGGATCTTAGATACCCTTACCACAGTTTCTATGCTTTAGTGGATCTTGCGTGTTTCTTGTTGTATATTTGAAATGAGGAAGTCAACCATGAAAATGGGCAATGTGTATAATTGTGCATCTCTACTGGCTTACTTTTATTTTCTCCCAGCAGAGTTGAGCTTCATTTTATATCAAACTCTTGCAATCCAGGTATCTTAATCTTCATCTTTTGCACAAATAAAATTGATTCATAAAATGACAGAACAGTTTATTTCACAGTGAGCGGATTTGGGCATACATTACATGGCATCCCATCTGTGACCATCATATAACTCCATGTCCCATAAAAAAAAAAAATCATTGGTTCTCCTAAAGAATTATTCATCATTTCAACATTCTGCACCAGGAATCCAGGTCTGAGCTATTGGAGATCACGTTCTTTTAACAGAGGGCCTAGGGCTCCCTTTGAAGACACTGCGGTATAGCCTGGGAAAGAGAAGTATGTGCTTCTTTCTGGATGTTCTGGGTTCACTGGGGCACAGTGGGCCTCTCAAAAATATGCTGAAATATACTTATATATAATTAAAGTAAAATCTGTCAGATGGAAATTTGAAAAGAACATTTAAAATAAAACATAAAGTGGGGTAAAAATACAAGTAAGATTAAAAGGTTAAAAAGAGGCAAATGTAATGTCATGCCAAGACCAAAGGGGGAAAAATGTATGTGTTTACTAGAACCTGCAAAACATTATCTTGTGAGTGTGCTAGTCACCTGCTCCGGAAAATAATCTGTGGTATTCAAAACGAATAGTGCTGAACAATAATCAAATGAGTAGTATGAAAACTATTAAAACCTCTTAAAAGTCTGATACTTGTTTCATTTAAATGAGTCTCCGTAGTTACTAAAAATACCCTAGTATTTAAAAATGTGACTTTTGGGGCGCCTGGGTGGCTCAGTCGTTAAGCGTCTGCCCTCGGCTCAGGTCATGATCCCAGGGTCCTGGGATCGAGCCCCGCATGGGGCTCCCTGCTCTGTGGGAAGCCTGCTTCTCCCTCTCCCACTCCCCCTGCTTGTGTTCCTGCTCTCACTATCTCTCACTATCTCTGTCAAACAAATAAATAAAATCTTTAAAAATAAATAAATAAATAAATAAATAAATAAATAAATAAATATGTGACTTTTGCTATTGTGCGGAACCTCTAAGACAACCTCACACCATTCCAACCCCCAGGTATTCCCTGCTTATATAGTTCCTTTCTGTTGGGTAACTGGTTTCTAATCAGTAGAACACAGTGTTGAAAAAAAGGGATGAAAGCACTGAGTTAGAAGTGAACTTGTCTCAGGCACCTGGGTGGCTCAGTCAGTTAATTGGCTGCCTTCAGCCCCGGTGAGTCCTGCCTCAGGTTCCTTGCTCAGCAGGAGCCTGCTTCTCCTTCTCCCTCTGCTTCCCATTCCCCCTGCTTGTTCTCTCTCTCTCTCTCCCTCTGTCAAATAAATAAATAAGATCTTAAAAAAAATTAAAAAAAAGTGAACTTGTCTCTGGTAGATTAGCTATACAATTATCTGACCTCTTTAGTAGGGATAAATTCCCACTTACACATATAAAAAGTGTATCATCTATTGCTGCATTACAAATTGCCTCAACATTTAGTGTCTTAAAACATTACACATTTGTTATTTCACAGTTTCTGTGGATCAAAACTCCATGAACAACTTAGGTTGGATCTCTCTGTGTATAGTGAATATTCTCCCATGAGCCTATGGTGGAAGCTAAAGGCTCACCTGAGGAAGGGTCTGTCTCCAAGCTCACTTACAAGATTGGTAACATAATTTAATTCCTCCGGATTTATTTGACTGTGGACCTCAATTATGCACTGTTTGTGTTTGGGACTGCCCTCAGTTTCTTGACAACTGGTCTTCTCCCACATGCAGGCTTACTTCACCAAAGCCAAAGAGAGAGAAAGGGGGTAAGGAGAATAAGAGAGAAAGAGTCTATTATCAAGAAAGAGAGCATAATCTTCTGTGACCTAATCATAGAAGTACATCTCCTCAATAATGTCATATTCTACTGACTAGAATTATATAAGGCAGGGAATACTAGGAGTGGGATCATGTGAGGTCATCCTACAGGGCTCCCTGCAACAATACCAAAAGTCCTATTTATAGGTAGCCAGGGGCTGATTGTTTAATATTTTATTTCTATGTTCTTTGTCTCATATTTTTTTCCTGCTGACTTCATTTTGCCCAAGCCTCTGTTCATTGCTAGTTTACCATAATTTGGGGGATACTTGAAGATAAAATTCAAATTAGTCAATGGTTAGCCCTGCTAGAATGCTTTGGAAGAAAGTTGAGTTTTACTTACATAAGAGAAAACTTGTTAAGGGCAAGGATTATGACTTCCACATAGCTTTCTATCCTATTCAGTAATTTATAGTAATGTCTGTAGTTAGTACTATGCAGCTAATTGAATGGCCCAAGGTTTGGATATTACCAGCAGATTTTATTTTTCTTAATCTTTTTAATTTTTAAAGTTAATTTATTTTTTCCACCAATGAATTAGAAATGCTTAGAATCAAATGTAATATTATGGTAATTCTTTTTTAAAAGTATTTACTTGAGAGAGAGAACACAAGCAGGGTGGAAGCAGAAGAGCAGAAGCAGAGAGGGAGGGTGGGGGAGAAAGAATCTGAAGCAGACTCTGCACTGAGTGTGGAGCCTGACGTGGGGCTTGCTTGCAAGATCATGACCTGAGTCAAAACGAAGAGTCAGATGCTTAACTGACTGAGCCACCCAGGCGCCCCTATGGGAATATGTTTCTATTTTCATTCTTAGAGTGGTAAGAGCAGCAAGGAAGTTGTTTTGTAGCAGGAATTTAATTATAATTCAGTCTCATTTTATCCTCAAATTTAGAGAATATTAGTAATGAACCAGCAAGGACTCACTGATGCCTGATCTACGTTTCTCTGACAGACAACTGCATTATTGATTTTTTTGACAATATCATTTTCCCCTAAAGTGATAGAATTATACAACTGTAACTTTTTAAATACAATGATCTAAATTCTTATTATGTTAAAACACCTTATTATGCTGTAGAGCAGAATTAGGGTTCTTCTGACTTGTATCATAGCTGACATAAGACAAGTAAATATCTCCAGAGTAAAATGAATATAAATTATTTCTTTATCCAATACCAGCGCATGGGGTCCCAAGAAAGTTGTTGGAGCATGAGGTGGTTTCAGGGCTCCTAAATGTCTCATTTTGTCTCCATTCGTGTCCTTTCTCTTTTCAAGTTCTTTTATGCCTTATTTTTTTTTTAAATCTTAAAATACTGAGGTTCTGTGAAAGAGTTAACCTGTTAATTTAAATTTACACTAATATTATGGATTTGTAAGAACAGATATGCATATATATATATATAGAGAGAGAGAGAGAGAGAGAGAAGAAAGAGAAGATTACCCTTGTGAATCCTAAGTGACTGAAAGGGATAGGAAGAGGGGAGGAAGGGAGAAGGGCAGAAAAATTCTTCCCAAATCCAAGTGGAGCTTGTGTGCATCTTATTGGCTTAGTCTCCTCATCTTTACCAAAAATTTTCCTAAACTTTTGACACTACAATGATGAGCAATATAAACCCAGTTCCTATTATCTCAGACCTCACATACTAGTTTATAGAGCATTGGTTATAAATAAAATAATTTCTAAAAATGTTAATTGCTATAAACAAACAGGGTGTTGTGATATAACATAAGAGTCTGGGACATGGGACATGTAAAGACTGTGAGGAGGAGACTTGTGTGAGGGAAGAGCAAAACAAAATCTCTGAGACAAGAATAAATCTTGGTGTGTCCACAGGGCAGTATTATCCAAAATATCAGGTACTAATGTAAGGAAATGAAGTCTTGAAATGTAGGCCGCTGACACATAAAATCGGGCTATTGTAAGGGTTGTGGATTTTATTCCGCATTGAAAAAACATTGAAGATTTTTAACCAAAAGAGTTGCATAGTTGAATTTATAACTTGAAAGGACAAAGATCTGGAATCTGGGAACAGGGAAGAGAATGACTTTGGGAGCTGCAGGAGGAAGCAGTGCAATTAGTCATGATAGGAAGTCCTAGAGGAAAAGATGGTAATGGCAAAACTTAGGTTCTTTTTAGGGGAACTGTTGAATATGGGGAATATTTTGAAAGTAAAATGACCTAACTTGCTGACTGATTACATATATATGTGAAAGAAAAAGAAATCTCAGATGATCCTACTGTTTTTAGCCTGAGTGGGGGCAACTTTATAGATTGAGGCACAGTTTTACTACTAAGAAAAATGAGGGAGGACCAGTTTTGGCAAGTGGGAACTGAATCTATAATTCTGTTTTACACAGTTAAGTTTGAGAATCTTGTGTGGCATCAATTGCAAACTACTACAGCGAAATTACATCCTACTGAGGAATTAGAATTGAAATCAGTCATCAAGGTGAAGATCATAGATGATTATTTTTGAAAATCTCATAGTAATACAAATATTGAGCATGTAAATTATTTTTTTCAAGTTCAACACAGTTTTTTTCTTTTCAAAATATTGTAAGAATTTATCTTGGATGGGCCCCCAAAAATGTTTAGCCTTCATTTTTATACTTTTCACATTACAAATGAGTAACTTTTAACACTGGAATCATAATAGAGTAAGATGCTCACATTTGGAAAGGCACACAGGAACTGAGAACAACTGGGGACAGTTCTTTCATGTCCTCTATGTCATACTCATTCTAGGGCATATGTTAAGTAAAAAGATTCACACAGGTATAGTCTGTGCCATTAAAGACCTCTCTGTCATTCTCTCTCTCTCTCTCCCTATTTGTCTTTCCATGTCTCCTTCCTCTCTCTTACTCTTCTTTTTCAAACACATAACTGGATTCATGAGAGTTGAATTTATTTATAATACAGTTGTATTCACTGTATTTAAAAAATTATACCAGCAGCCCCTTTCTCATTGGGTTGTCCTATGTGCCAGCCACTCAGCTTTATCTTTATTTTACTGATGGATAAAATGAAACTTAAGAGGACTGAAATCATATCAAACATCTTTTTGAAGATAATGTTACAAAAGTAGCTATCAATCACAAACAAAACAAAACAAAAACAAACTAGAAAATTCACAGATATATTCCTGAACAACAAATGGGTTGAAGAAGAAATAAAAGAAAAATCTTGAGACAAATGAAAATGGAAACACAACATACCAAAACTTATGGGACACAGAAAAAGCAGTTCTAAGAGAAAAGTTTATAGTGCTAAATGCTTACATTAAGTGAAAGATCTCAACCTAAATTTACATCTGAGAGAGCTTTAAAAAAAAAAAAAAAGCCCTAAGGTAGCAGAAAAAAAAAAATCAGAACAGAAATAAATGGAGACCAAACATCAATCAAATATATGACTAAATCTAAGAGATAGTTTTGAAAATATAAACAAAATGGATAAACATTTAACTAGATGAATTATAAAATAAGACAGAGTAGCCCCAAGTAATAAAACCAGAAATGAGAGACATTATAAATCATAATAAGAAACACTAAAATCAGAAGAAACTACTCTCAATAGTTATATACTGATAAATTAGATAATCTAGAAGAAATGGATAAATTCCTAGAAACACACTAAGACTAAGATTTATTCATGGAGAAATAGAACACCTGAGTAATTATTTATTAACTACAAAGGAAACTGAATCACTATTCAAAAAACTTCCAACAGAAAAAACCCAGCACCAGATGGCTTCACTGGTAAATTCTAACATTTAAAAAAGAATTAATTCAATCCTTCTCAAACTCTTCCAAAAAATAGAAGAGGAAGGAATATTTCTGCAGTCATTTGACAAGGCCAGCATTATTTTAATACCAAAACCAAAGACACTACAAGAAAATTATCAATATCCCTGTTGAACATAGATGCAAATATCCTCAGCAAAAGCTAGCAAATGAAATTGAACACTACATTAAAAGAATTATGTACCATGATCAAGTAAGGTTCAACATATGCAGTGAAATAATGGTTCAACATATGCAAATCAATCAATGGGCTATACCTCATTAACAAAATGAATAAAAATCATCTTAATACATGTAGAAAAAGCATTTGACAAAATTCAACATTCTTTCCTGATAAAAATTCCCAACAGATTGAGTATAGAAGGAAGGTAACCCAACATAATAAAGGCCATATATGACAAGCCCACATCTAACAGTGAAAAACTGAGAGGTTTTCTTCTAAAATCATATTCAACATAGTTCTAAGGTCCTAGCCAGAGCTATTAGGCAGGAAAAAACAAAAAGCAAACACGTCTAATCAGAAAGGAAAAAATAAAGTGGTTTCTATTTGCAGATAAATTAATATTATATATAAAAAACCCTAAGGACTCCACTGGAAAACTATTTTCCACTGGAGAACTAATAAACAAGCTCAGTAAAGTTGCAGATTATAAAATCAATATACAACAGTCAGCCATGTTTCTATACATTAATAACAAACTATCAGATAGTGAAATTAAGAAAGCAATCCTTTTTACAATAGCATCCAAAAATTACTTAGGTTAAATTTAATCAAGGAAGTGAAAGATTTGTACACTGAAAACCAAAATCATTAAGATGCACTAAATGAAAAGATATTCCATATTCATGGATTAGAAGAATTAATATTATTAAAATGTCTATTCTGCCCAATATGATCTACAGATTGAATGCAATCCCTGTTAAAATTTCAATGACATTCTTAAACAGAAATAGAGAAAGAAATTTTAAAATTTGCATGGAATCAAAAAGACCCCAAACAGCCAAAGCACTCTCGAGAAGAAAGAATGAAGCTGGAGACATTATACTTCCTAATTTCAAACTATATTACAAAGCTATGGTGATCAAAATAGTATGATATTTGCATTAAAAAAAGATACATCGGGGCACCTGGGTGGCTCAGTTGGTTAAGCGACTGCCTTCGGCTCAGGTCATGATCCTGGAGTCCCGGGATTGAGTCCCGCGTCGGGCTCCCCGCTCAGCAGGGAGTCTGCTTCTCCCTCTAACCCTCCCCCTCTCATGCTCTCTGTCTCCCATTCTCTCTCTCAGATAAATAAATAAAAAAACCTTAAAAAAAAAAAAGATACATCAATGGAACACAACAGAGAGCCCAGGAATAGATATATGAATAAATGGTCAACTAATTCTTGATAAAGAAGCCATGAATACACAGTGTGGAAAGGGTAGTCTTGTCTACAAGTAGTGTTAGGAATACTGGATCTTCACACGTGAAAGAAACAAACTAGACCCTGATCTTACACATACACAAAATTCAATTCAACATGGATTAAAGTCTTAATTGTGAAAATTGAAACTATAAAACTTCTAGAGGAAAATGGGGTGTAATTTCCTTGACACTGTTCTTGGCAATGATTTTTTTTTTTTAATTTGACAGCAAAAGCAAAGACAACTACAGCAAAAATAAACAAGGGAAACTGCATGAAACTAAAAAGCTTCTGTCCAGGAAAGAAAACCATCAACAAAATGGAAAGACAACCTACAGAATGGGGGAAAATATTTGCAACCATACATCCGTTAAGAGGTTAATATCCAAATTATGCAGAGAACTCCTATAACCCATAGCAAAAAATTAACTGGGCTGAAGATCTGAATAGACATTTTTCCAAAGAAGACATACAGATAGCCAACACATCCGTGAAAAAGTGCTCAACATTACTCATCATCAGGGAAAAAAGATATCACCTCATACATGTTAGGATGGCTATTACCAAAATGACAAGAGATAACAAGTGCTGGTGAGAATATGGAGAAAAGGGAACCCTTGTATACTATTAGTGAGAATCAAAACTAGTACAGCTACTATAGAAAACAGTATGGAGATTTCTCCAGAAATTAAAAAAAAAACCACCATGTGATTCAGCCATCCCACGTCATGGTATATATCCATAGGAAATAAAGCAATTATCTTAAGAAATATCTGTACTTTAATGTTCATTACAGCCAAGGTATGGAAACAAACTGTTGAGGATGAATGGATAAAGAAAATGTGGCATATATATACAATGGAATTTTATTCAGCCTTAAAAAAAAAAAAAAGGAAATCTTACCACCTATAACAATATGGATGAATTTGAAGGGCATTATGCTAAGTGAAATAAGCCAGACAGGGAAAGATAAATACTGCATGGTTATCACTTATATGTGGAATAAAATAGAAAAGTGGTGGGCTGGGGAATAGGGAAAATAAGGTTAAAGGGTACAATGTCAGTTATAAGATCTGAGGATCTAATTACAACATGGTGACTATAGTTGATAATACTGTGTTGAACTGGCCGTTCCTTTCATGGTGTATATGCATATCAAACCATGACATTAAACACTTTATCTTACAATTTGTCAATTATACCTCAATGAGGCTGAAAAGTTACAAAATAATTAAAAAAATAAAATTTGTTGAATTAAGTAATCTATAAGGGCTGCTAAAATAAACACCATCAATTTCAAAGAGAGTAAATGCTATAAAAAATAACAAGAGTAAAAAGTATGTTAGAGTTACTCTTATGAAGGATGACTTGGGTAAAAAATATCTCCATGAAGCAAAATTTTTTCAACTAAATAAAATCTAGAGCAGAGAATAAATTGGAAATCTGCCAGGATTTTTATTCAGCTGGAGTCAGGATGCATGAAGCAGCATATTATAGGGAACATTCTGACTTGCTTAAGAATTATGAGACCAGACAGTCCAAGGAGGTTGTAGGATTGGCAAAGGGAAGAAGGCAGCAAAACCCTAGGGAAAACATAGGCCTTGCAGAATCTTTGAAGCAATTAGTTAAAGATACTATGAAAGGTGCCCCTGAAGTTGACACGTTTTGTAATGGAATAGTTACAGGTATAACAAAAGGTAAGGTTAGGCAGCATGTTTGAATGAACTAGAAAAGTCATGAAGAAGGCTATTTTTCACTGTATTTTTGCTGCTGTAAATGCATATCACTACCAGAGAAGTAAAGCATTTTTAAAAGGATTTTAAAAGTATAAAATCGGAAAAGATTTGCCTTTTGGCCTCCCCTTTACACAATGATAAAAGTTTTCTAGTCTTATAAAATTCTACCTGAAAAATATGTATGAACTCAGAATGTCTTGAAAATGCAAATGACTTGAGTAGCAAAAATAGAGAAAGGATGGCGTTTGGTGACCTGTATATGGCTGGCTGCTTTGGGGGATGCAGATGGTGGGACTGTCATTGCTGCAGAGTATGTGTTAGGAGAGATTAGCAGGACATAACCAGAGAAGAACGGCTGAGCTATGGCATTGAAATGCTCTAAGCTTTCCAGGCTTTCTGATCTTTAATTCCAACTCTCCAATTCCATTTGTGAATACTTCCCTCTGTATTTCTAGATCCCACCTTCATTTTCTTGAAAAAGGCAATTTTTAAAACCTACAACTATAAATCTTTGTAAACCCATAGTTTATCCAAGAAAAATGTTTTCTTTTCTTCATAAACTTCAAGGTCTTCATCCAAATGCAGGTAACATAAAATCAGAGATTAGTGCTAGAACCTACCCATGATATCTGGTGATATGTTCCTCAAGCTTGAATTTTTATGAACCTTGGGGATGTACAGAGATGTGCTGGGTGGTCTTGACAGCCCCAGAATAAAGATGGTGCCTATGAACTCTCAATTCACATAAGTATTTTGGAGAAAATATGTTAATATTGAAATTAACCGGGATTTAGTACTGAATAGACTCTAAGTTCTATAAATTAAAAAAACAAAAACAAAAACAAAAAACAAAGCATTAAAAGGCATTCCTCACTTTAAGTATCTTGGGATCATCTGTTCAATGTCCTTCATTGTTAGGGATAATTAGTTTGAAATTAGAAATATTAATATAAAAAAAGAAATATTAATATAACACATTTTAGGAAAGCAGATTACCTATAACCTATATCAAAATATACAAAAATGAAACAATAAAGGGATTAAAATCTTAGAAGATATAGAATGCTGGATTAATTAGTTTAAATTGATTTGGTCAAAGAAAGCAGAAGGCTTGGAGAGAGAAATAAAGAATCTGTGGCATGGAACGGATGAACAATTTTAGAAATTGAGCTCTTGAGTTCAGGACTTTTTGATTCTTTAATCAAATTTGACCTAACCAAATGCTGTCTAATATATCCTTACTTTCCTAAGACTGCTTCTAGTTGGTAACCACAAATACAAATGATTTTAAAAACTCACTTTGGGGGCGCCTAGGTGGCTCAGTCGTTAAGCGTCTGCCTTTGGCTCAGGTCATGATCCCAGAGTCCTGGGATCGAGCCCCGCATCGGGCTCCCTGATGCACGGGAAGCCTGCTTCTCCCTCTCCCATTCCCCCTGATTGTGTTCCCTCTCTCGCTGTGTCTCTCTCTGTCAAATAAATAAATAAAATCTTAAAAAAAACAACAACAACAACTCCCTTTGTCTCTGAAAACCACCTACTCATTTTAAAGCATTATTAATGGGTCCTGGGATCAAGTCCCGCATCAGGTTCCCTGCTCGGTGCAGAGCCTGCTTCTGCCACTCCCTCTGCTTGTGCTCTTCTGTCTTTCTCTCTGTCAAATAAATAAATAAAATCTTTTTTAAAAACTTTAAAAAATAATAAAGCATTATTAATATTGGTGTAAGAAAACCACAATTGCTTAGCACATTTCCACAACTACAGTGAAACTGCTTTAACTAGAAAGCTGGCATCATTCCTAGGATCAGTTTTGGAGGGAAAAACATGATATTTTTCTTTTTCTTTTTTTTAAAGATTTTATTTATTTATTTGAGAGAGAGAATGAGAGAGAGAGCGGGGGGGGGGGAAGGTCAGAGGGAGAAGCAGACTCCCCGCTGAGCAGGGAGCCCGATGTGGGACTCAATCCTGGGACTCCAGGATTATGACCTGAGCGAAGGCAGTCGCTTAACCAACTGAGCCACCCAGGCGCCCAAAAACATGATATTTTTCAAAATTTGTTTAAATTTCATTTTTGTTGGCAATAAAATATAATTACTTGCACTGTAACACAGGTCTATGGTTGCACACATGAAGAATAAACTATGAAAATAATATCAAATATAAGTGTATTTTTCAGCTTTAGACCTGTAGCATTTATGTGGACAGGTTTCCATGTAGTTACAGCAAACTCATTGCCATTCTTCTTACAACAAATTCAATAAAATTAGAAATAAATATATATTTTAAAAATGTCATTTTAAAGAGCTTGTAATCTTGAGTTTACTTAGGAGTTAAGGACTAACAGTAGTAATTGTCTTCACCATTTATTTTTCCAAATCAATGTGTTGAAACTCCAAGTAATTTTTATTTTGGGGGTTTAACTGTACTCTTTTAATGATCCATGGATTTCTCCTATTTTGCAGTGCAGTTAATTTATCAAGTTGGTATACCATGAGTTAAATAACACCATGTTAAAAAAAAATAGATTTTCAATAGATGGCTATTAAACAAAAACAGAAAAACTCTTAATACTCTAAGGGTTTGAAAGGGCTAATATAGCTTCTCAACATGTTTCATTTGCTTTGAGGAAGAGGTAATACAGGTAGTATAAAAATTCTCAGTATATCATTATTAT
The DNA here is from genome assembly GCF_011800145.1 of Mirounga leonina. Classification (NCBI taxonomy): domain Eukaryota; kingdom Metazoa; phylum Chordata; class Mammalia; order Carnivora; family Phocidae; genus Mirounga; species Mirounga leonina. The sequence goes on along the minus strand of NW_023270320.1, from coordinate 17,017,179 downwards.
TAATATAAGTATAGTCTGTTTAAAAAAAATTATTTGTGACTTAAAGATAAAATTTTATTTCATCCTAGAAATATTTAAGAAAACTACTTTATTGGGCACCTGGTTGGTTAAATGTCCAACTCTTGGTTTTAGCTCAGGTCATGATCACAGGGTTATGGGATTGAGCCCTGCAGTGGGCTACATACTGAGTGTGGAGCCTGCTTAAGATTCTCTCTCTCTGTCTCTCCCACCCCCTCCCCCACAAAAAAGAAATCTACTGGGGCGCCTGGGTGGCTCAGTTGATAAGTGTCTGCCTTCGGCTCAGGTCATGATCCCAGGGTCCTGGGATCGAGCCCCACTTCGGGCTCTCTGCTCAGCTGGGAGCCTGCTTCTCCCTCTCCCACTCCCCCTGCTTGTGTTCCCTCTCTTGCTGTGTCTCTCTCTGTCAAATAAATAAATAAAATCTTAAAAAAAAAAAGAAATCTACTCTATCAGTCATAGAAACAGTCAAGACTTCCTTTACCTATAGAAATTTTTATGGTACTGATATTTCCCATAAGGTAGGATATTTTTGACATAGTTTCTCAATTAATTGACCATAAATGATTATATATAGGGATAAATATATTCCTAGGTGATAAAGTAACATATAAGATTGAATAAACCTAAGTTTGGAAAACACTTTTATCAGATACTTTATTTTTTGTGGTTAACTCCTGGGGGGCATGGTGACTGGAAAATAATACCATAGGGTGGCTATTGTTGTATAAAGGGAGAGGGAGAGAGGATCTTTATTCTTCTTCCCATTTTGGGAAGGCACTCCCAGACCAATGACAGCTGAGTGAACATGGATTCATTGAGCTGTGATTCATCTACATATTGCACAAGCTCCCAAGATGTGATTTTGTGGTGATAATGACTCTTGGACTGAAAGCTTCCTGGGATTCTTGGGTATACAGGCTATCATACGTGGAATTTAAGAAACAAAACAAATGAGCAAGGTAGAAAAAAAAAAAAAAAAGACCAAGAAACAGACTCTGAACTATAGAGAACAAACTGATGGTTACCAGAGGGGAGGTGCGTGGGGGGAATGGGTGAAATAGGTGATGGGATTAAAGAACTGCACTTGTGATGAGCACCAGGTGTTGTATAGAATTGTTGACTCACTCTGTTGTACACCAGAAACTGTTATTACAGTGTATGTTAACTAACTACAATTTAAATAAAAACTGACCAAAAAAGAATGATAGAAAAAAAATCTCTACATACAAGACATATGCTTATACTAAGTAGTATACTAAGTAGATTTTTCTGTATCTGTTCTACAGTTGTTAGTAACACATATATACTTACGAACTCATTCATGAATTGCTTCTGCTATCACTTTGCAGAGATGCTTTAAACCCTAAGATATTAATCAAAATATAATGAATCACTTTATGCCAATAAATGTGAACATTGAGAAAATGTGGGAATCTTCATAGAAAAATATCACTTATGAGAACTACTTAGAAAAGAACAACAAAAAAAACCCTTAAGAGGTTCAAAAACCACTAAAGAAATTGAACAGTAATCAAAAATATTCACCATTAAAATTTCAAAAATGATTGCTTTACTGATGAATCTGTAAACATTTAGGAAATAAATACAGCATTATGAAAACTCTTCCAGAAGAAAGAAAAAAACAATAAAACATTCATCAACTCATTTTATGACTTTAACATCATCTTTTTTTTAAGTTTTTATTTTAATTCTAGTTTAGTTGACATACAGTGTTATATTAGTTTTGGGTGTATGATACAGTGATTCAACAATTCCATACATCACTCGGTGCTCAGCATCACAAGTGCCTCCTTAATTCCCATCACTTATTTAACCCATGCTCCCACACACCTCCGTTCTGGTAATCATCAGCTTGTTCTCTATAATTAAGAGTCTGTTTCTTGGTTTGTCTCTCTCTCTCTCTCTTTTTCTCCCTTTGCTCATTTGTTTTGTTTCTTAAATTCCACTTGAGTGAGATCATATGGTATTTGTCTTTCTCTGACTGACTTACTTCACTTAATATTATTTAGCTCCATCCATGTTGTTGGAAATGGTAAGATTTCATTTTTATGGGTGAATAATATTCCATATTACATATTCTTTATTCATCTATCCATGGACACTTGCGCTGTTTCCATAATTTGGCTATTGTAAATAATGCTGCTAGAAACTATAGGGGTGTGTGTATCCTTTTGAATTAGTGTTTTTGTATTTTGGGGGTAAATACCTAGTAGTGTGATGACAGGATTGTAGGGTGGTTCTATTTTTACTTTTTCAGGAACCTCCATACTGTTTTCCAGAGTGGCTACATTAGCACCATTTTAATACAAAAACCTAAGGATACTGCAAGAGAGGAAAATTACAGGCTAACCCTGCTCATGAATATTGGTGAAGATGCGTGGCCCTCAGTTCTCAGTAAGGATATTGAAGACTTGAATGACACTATCAACTACTGTTACCTAATTGGCATATACATTTCAAGTGCAAATGAAATATTACCTCAGGTGTCTAGGTCATGGCCAGAAACCTATGTGTGATTTTTCAGGCCAACTATAGGCAATTACACAGGCTTTACCTGGCAGGCCTCATGGGGGAATGCTGCTTTCCCACAACAGCCCCAGCTTAAAGCTAGTACATTGCAGCCTGTGAAGGAAGTTGTAGTCAAGGAATCCAGCACTGCTGGCAAGCCATCCTTTTGAAGCATATCTGTCTTCCTAGATCAAGAGTCTTTATTCCTAGGTCTCTGGGGCCTTTCGCAGAGGTCTTTTTCAGGCCTCCTTATCAGGAGGAGAAAGGGAATAACCTTGAAGAGGACACTTTTTCCCACACTCAGTACTCAGTGTTTTCCCACCCCGAGCTCTCTTTCTACTTTACCTATAACCTCTTAGGTCTGTAAAACTACAGGAGTATTTCATTTGAGCTCCCTTGACAATGGAACAAGTTCCATGTCTATGCTGGTCAAATTTATCCTGAGAAGACAGAGTTGACTGAACACTCAAAAATCAATCAATGTAATTCACCATATTAACACTGTAAGAAAGAAAAAAAACATGATCATCTCAATAGATGCAGCAAGAACATTTGACAAAGTGTCACAATTATTCCTGAAGAGGGGAAAATAAACATAGCAAACTAGGAATAGAAGGAAAATTTCTCACCTGGCAGAGGACATCTATGAAAAAACCTACAGCTAACATCACACTCAATTGACAAAAGACTCAACGCCTTCTCAGTAAGCAAGTGGAAGAAGACAAAGATGTCAACTCTCATCATTTCTATTCAATATTGTACTGGAAGTATTAGCTAGGGAAATAAACTAACAAGAGATAAAGGCATCCAGATTTAAATGAAGTAAATCTCTCATTCACAGATGATGTTTGTCTATGTTGAAAATCCTTTAGAAAATGTAAAAAGCTTCTAGAACAAATAATAATTACAGAATACATGATGAATATAGGAAAATCAATTCTATTTCTACACATTAGCAAAGAAAAGCCAAACTGAAATTGGTTATAAGAAAACATCAACATATGAAATAGATATATTTCTGACAAAAGATTTGCAAGTTATGTACATAGAAAACTATGATGCATTGTTAAGAGAAGTTGAAGAAGACCTGTGTAAACGGAGAGACATATAGTGTTGATAACATATCTGTTTCATTAAGATGCCAATTCTCCAGAGGGAGGAGTTAAGATGGTAGAGGAGTAGGGGGACCCTAAATTTGTCTTATCTCTCAAATACAGCAAGATAGTTATCAATCATTCTGAACACCTGAGAAATCAATCAGAGGTCAGAAAGAACAAATGCTGCAAGTCTACAAGTAGAAAAGCAACAACATTTTGGAAGGTGGGAGGTGTGGAGGCTTGAATCCCATGATATAGCTGTGGATACAGTGGAGGGGAGGGAACCTGCTTCAAGAAGAGTACCGCAAAATATTAAAAGCTGTGGAGTGCAAAACTGGAACTTTTAGAAGTCTGCCACAGTGGGGGACATGCCTGGCTTAAAGGTGCTCAGCTGGTGAAGTGGGGCAGAATCCCAGATGTCACAGCATGATCTGAGGATCCCCTGGGTCACAAGAAGAATGGGCAGTGCCTAAGTGCTGCACTGTTCCCAGGCATAGGCGCAGGGAAGCCAGCTGAGAACAGTGAGTCTAGGTGCCAGATTTTTGCTCTATGTTGCTGTAAACTGAACTGCTGCACAGTTGTGTGACTGCTTTCCTGGGATGGGTCTGGCAAAAGGTACAAGTGAGTGGAAACCCTCCCTAGGAGAAAAGCGTGGGTCTACACCATGGGAGTCCCTGAAAGTTGGAGTTTTGAAACTCAGTCATGAGCCTGCGATAAAAAGGCTCAGTCACAGGCAGGATGAACACAGGGTTCTGATGGAAACCAAGGAGACAAGAGTGATTGCTCTTCTGTGAGGGCTCACTGAAGGTGGGTGGGGGGAAGGGAATGCTAATTCTCAGCTCTGGGTCTCGAGAGTTGGTCACTGCTATATTCATCCTGCCCATCAGTGCTGGAAGCCTCCAGGGTTCAAAACAGTGCCACCTAGTGGAGTCCAGAGCCGCTTACACCAAGCCCTGCCTCCTTGTGCGCTGGAGGGGCATTCCCACCAGGGTAAGTCCACCTGAGAATCAGCATGACAGGTCCCTCCCCCCAGAAGACCCCCCAAAACAACTCACTCCCCCAAGTTTACTGATCACAGAGGGCTGCAAGCTTCAGCTCTAGGGGAAAATTGCATCTCACCTCCTTTGTACTTTTCTTTTTTATACTTTTTTTATTTTTTCATTTTTTTCAATTCTTTTTTTATTTTTTAATTTTAATTTCTGTATATTTTATATATTTAAAAAATTGTTTCCTTTCATTGTTTTTTATTTTATATATACACATATATACATTCTTTCTTATTTTGGAATCTAGTTTCTTTTAACAAACAGACCAAAACACACCCAGGATCTAGTTTTTTTGTTGTTGTTATTGTTTTTTTTCTTTTTCTTTCTTTTCTTTTCTGGACAGAATGATGAGATGGAGAAATTCACCCCAAAAGAAGAATAGGAGGTAGTACTCAGAACCAGAGATTTAATCAATACAGATATAAGTAAGATGTCTGAACTAGAATTTAAAACCATGATTATAAGGATACTAGCTGGGCTTGAAAAAAAGCATAGAAGACAGAGAATCCTGGACTGTAGGGATAAAAGAACTAAAATCTAGTCAGGCCAAAATTCAAAATGCTATAAGTGATATGCAGTCCTACATGGAAGCCATAAAAATGAGGAGGGACAAAACAGAAGAATGAATCAGTGATATAGAAGATAAAATTATGGAAAATAATGAAGCTGAAAAGAAGAGGGAAAGAAAACTAATAGATCACAAGGGTAGACTTAGGGAACTCAGCGATTCCATAAATTGAAATGATATCTGTATCATTGGAGTCCCAGAAGAAGAAGAGTGGGAAAAAGGGGAAGAAGGTCTATTTGAACAAATTATAGCTGAGAACTTCCCTAATCTGGGGTAGGAAACAGGCATTTATGTCCAAGAGACACACAGAACTCCCCCCAAAATCAACAAAAACAGGTCAACTCCATAACATATCATAATGAAATGTGCAAAATACAAAGACAAAGAGAGAATTCTGAAAGCAGCTCTGGAGGAGTACTTAACCTACGAGGATAGACACATAAATCTAACAGCAGACTTGTCCACAAAGACTGGTCAGTCCAGAAAGGACTGGCATGATATATTCAATGTGCTAAATGGAAAAAATATGCAACCAAGAATACTTTATCTAGCAAGCCTATCATTCAGAATAAGAGGAGAGATAAATCATTTCTAAGACAAACAAAAACTAAAGGAATTTGTGAGCACTAAACCAGCCCTGCAAGTAATATTAAAGGGAGCAGAAAGAGAGATCAAAAGTAACAAGGGCGGGGCGCCTGGGTGGCTCAGTTGTTAAGCGTCTGCCTTTGGCTCAGGTCATGATCCCAGGGTCCTGGGATCGAGCCCCACATCGGGCTCCTTGCTCCTGGGGAGTCTGCTTCTCCCTCTCCCTCTGCCTACCGCTCTGCCTAGCTGTGCTCTGTCTGTGTCAAATAAATAAATAAAAATAAAATCTTTAAAAAAAAAAAAGTAACAAGGACTAGAAAGGAACAGAGACAGGGCTCAACTGGTATAAAAAAATTGAGATCATACCATGCATATTTTCAGACCTCAATGCTATAAGATTTGAAGTCAATCACAAGAAGAAATTTGGAAGGACCACAAAAACATGGAGGTTAAAGAACATCTTACTAAAGAATGAATGAGTCAGCCAGGAAATTAAGGAAGAATTTTAAAAAATACAAGGAAGCATATGAAAATGAGAACACGGTAGTTCAAAACCTTTGGGATGCAGCAAAGGTGGTCCTAAGAGGGAAGATTTTAGCAATACAGGCCTTCCTCAAGAAGCAAGAAAAGTCTCAAATACACAAGCTAACCTTACACCTAAAGGAGCTGGAAAAAGAACAGCAAATTAAGCCTAAATCCAGCGGGAGAGGGGAAATAATAAAGATCAGAGCAGTAATCAATGATATACAAATAATAATAAAAAACATATCAATGAGACTAGGAACTGGTTCTTTGAAAGAATTAACAAGATTGATAAATCTCTAGGCCAGACTTATCGAAAAGAAAAGACAAAGAACCCAAATAAAATCACGAACATAAGAGGAGAGATCACAACCAACACCACAGAAATACAATTATAACAGAATATTATGACCTATTGCATGCCAACAAAGTAGGTAATCTGAAAGAAATGGATGCATTCTTAGAAACACATAAACTACCAAAACTAAAACAGGAAGAAACAGAAAATCTGAACAGACCCATAACCAGCAAAGAAATTGAATCCATAATTAAAAATCCCCCAACAGGGCGCCTGGATGGCTCATTTGGTTGGGCGTCTGCCTTTGGCTGGGGTCATGATCCCAGAGTCCTGGGATCAAGCCCCATGTCAGGCTTCTTGCTCAGTGGGGAGTCTGCTTCTCCCTCTCTCTCTGATGTTCTCCCCTGCTCATACTCTCTATCTCTTTGTCAAATAAATAAATAAATAAAATCTTGGGGGAAAAAAAAGCCCCAATGAACAAGAGTCCAGGACCAGATGGCTTCCCAGGGGAATTCTACCAAACATTTAAAGAATTAATACCTATACTTCTGAAACTGTTCTAAAAAAATAGAAATGGGGGTGCCTGGGTAGCTCAGTCAGTTAAGCGTCTGCTTTCAGCTCAGGTCATGATCCCATGGTCATCAGGGAGTCTGCTTTTCCCACTGCCCCCCCCCCCCCCTGACCCCCCACCCCCTATCTCTCTCCCACAAAAATAAATCTTTAAAAAAGAAAAAAAAAGAAATGGGAGGAAAACTTCCAAACTCATTCTATCAGGTCAGCATTACCTTGATCCTAAAAGCAGACAAAGATCCCACTGAGAAGGAGAATTACAGACTAATGTCGCTGATGAACACAGATGCAAGAATTTTCAATAAGATATTAGCTAATTGAACCTAACAGTAAATTAAAAGGATTATGCAGCATGACCAAGTGGAATTTATGCCTGGGCTGCAGGGGTAGTTCAACATCTGTAAATCAATCAACGTGATAGACCACATTAATAAAAGAAAGGATAAGAACCATACAATCCTCTCAATAGATGCAGAAAAAGCATTTGACAAAATATAGCATCATTTCTTGATAAAAACCCTCAACAAAGTAGGGATAGAGGAAAATACCTCAACATAATAAAGGTCATACACAAAAGATCCACAGCTAATATCCTCAACAGGGAAAAATTGAGAGCTTTTCCCCAAAAGTCAGGAACATGACAGGGATGTCCACTCTCACCACTATTGTCTAACATAGTACTGGAAGTCCTAGCCTCAGCAATCAGACAACAAAACGAAATAAAAAGCACCCAAATCATCAAAAAAGAAGTCAAACTTTGACTCTTCGCAGATGACATGATACTCTATGTAGAAAACTTGAATGACTCCACCAAAAAACTCCTAGGACTGATACAGGAATTCAGCAAAGTTTCAGGATATAAAACCAGTGCACAGAAGTCTGTTGCTGTTCTATACACTAACAATGAAGTAGCAAAAGGAGAAATCAGGGAACCGGTCCCATTTACAACTGCACCAAAGCCCAAAAGATACCTAGGAATAAATCTGACCAAAGAGGTAAAACATCTGTATTCTGAAAACTGTAGAACTCTTATGAAAGAAATTAAGGAAGACACAAAGAAATGGAAAAACATTCCATGCTCATGGATTAGAAAAACAAATATTGTTAAAATGGCTATACTATCCAAAGCAATCTACATATTTAATGTAATACCTATCAAAATACCACCAGCATTTTTCATAGAGCTAGAATAAACAAGCCTAAAACTTGTATGGGACCAGAAAAGACCCTGAATAGCCAAAGGAATGTTGAAAAAGAAAACCAAAGCTGGAGGCATCACAGTTCTGGACTTCAAGCTCTATTACAAAGCTGTAATTACCAAGACAGTATGGTATTGGCACAAAAACAGATATGTCAATGGAACAAAATAGAGAACCCAGAAATGGACCCTCAACTCTATGGTCAATGAATCTTCGACAAAGCAGGAAAGAATATCCAATGGAAAGAAGACAGTCTCTTCAACAAATGGTGTAGGGGAAACTGGACAACAACATGCAGAAGAATGAAACTGGAACACTTCCTTACATCATACACAAAAATAAACTCAAAATGGATGAAAGACCTAAATGTGAGACAGGAATCCATGAAAATCCTAGTGGAGAACAAAGACAGCAACTTCTTTGACCTTGGATGCAGCAACTTCTTGCTAGACATGTCTCCAAAGGTGAAGGAAACAAAAGCAAAAATGAACTATCGGGACTTCATCAGGATAAAAAGCTTTTGCACAGCAAAGGAAACAACAAAAACAAAAGGCAGCCCATGGAATGGGAGAAGATATTTGCAAATGACCTATCAGATAAAGGGCTAGTATCCAAAATCTATAAAGAACTTATCAAACTCAACACCCCAAAACCAAAAAATCCATCAAGAAATGGAAAGAACACATGAACAAACATTTCTCCAAAGAAGACATACAAATGGCTAACAGACACATGAAAAAATGCTCAGTATCACTCATCATCAGGGATATATGAATTAAAATCACAATGAGATAACACCTCACAACTGTCAGAATGGCTGAAGTTAACAGCTCTGGAGACAATAGATGTTGGCGAGGATGCAGAGAAAGGGGAACCTTCCTACACTGTTGGTTGGAATGCAAACTGGTACAACCACTCTGGAAAACAGTATGGAGGTTCCTCAAAAAGTTAAAAATAGATCTACCCTAGGACCTAGCAATCACACTACTAGGCATTTATCTAAAGGATACAAAAATAGTGATTTGAATGGGTACATGCACCCCAATGTTTATAGCAGCAATGTCCACAATTGCCAAACTATGGAAAGAGCCCAGATGTCCCTTGATGGATGAATGGATAAGAAGAGGTGATATGTAGATACACGCGCACACACACACACACACATACACACACACAGAATACTACTCAGCCATCAAAAAGAATGGAATGTTGCTATTTACAATGACATGAATGGAACTAGAGTGTATTATGCTAAGTGAAATAAGTCAGGGAAGGACAGATACCATATGATTTCACTCATATGTGGAATTTAAGAAACAAAACAGATGAACATAAGGTAAGGGAAGGAAAAGTGAAATAAGATAAAAACAGAAAGAAAGGTAAACCATGAGACTCAACTCTAGGGAACAAACTGAGGATAGCTGGAGGGGAGATAGGTGGGGGGATGGGATAATTGAGCGATAGGCATTAGGGAGGGCACTTGAAGGAATGAGCACTGGGTATGACATGCAACTGATGAATCACTAAACTCTACCCTTAACCTAATACACTATATGTTATCTAATTTTAAATTTAAAAAGAAACAAAAGAAAGAAAAAAAAAAGATGCCAATTCTCCCCAAATAGATCTATAGCATTTGTGCAATCCTAATCAAGACTGCTTTAGACTTTTTTGTAAAATTTGATTACATGATTAGAAATTTTGTAGATATTATGAAAGACACAGAAAAGTCAAATCAATTGTAGAAAGCATTAATATTTTCAGAAACTTAGATTACTTAAGTTCAAGACTTGTTATAATTCTGCAGTAATTAAGGAAATGTGATATTTTCATAAATATGGATAAATACTTCCATAAAAGAGGTAATGGATCCCAGAAACAGACTCTCACATATAAGGGCAAGTGATTTTCACAGAGATGGAAAGGAATTTGGTGTAAATACTTTTTCAACAAATTGTTTTGAATATCCATAGACAAAGAAATGAACTATATAAAATTTATCTCACCATATTAAAATTTTATTAGAATATATTATAGACCTAACCATTAACCCTAAAGCTGAGTAACTCTTCCATTAGGAAATGTAGGAAAGCATTTTTGGCCATAGATTGCACAAGTTTTCATAGATATGACATTGAAAGCTTATTCTATGAAAAATAAAAATTATTTAGTTTTCTCAAAATTAAGAACATTTGTTCTTTGAAACACATGATAAGAGAATGAAAAGACAAGTCACAGACTGGAAGAAAATATCTTTAAATATATTTATATTTAGAATATGAAAAGAACTCTCAAAAGAATAATATTTTAAAAAGCAGAAAACTTTAATAAATGCTCGGAGAAAGACTTAAAGAGACACTTCACCAAAGAAGATATATAGATGGAAAATAAGCACATGAAAAGATGCTCACTACCATTAGTCATCTGAGGAATGCAAAGTAAAACCACACTCAAAGAGTTCTACAAAGCAATTGGCATGTCTAAATAAAGCGTATGACCATAGCAAGTCTTGGCTAGCATGTGTAGCAACTAGACTCTTGCTGCTAATGGGAATCTAATCTGTTGCAACCACTATGGAAAAGCTGTTTGTGGTTTTTTAATAAATTAAACACGCAAGTATCATTTGTTCCATTAGATATTTAACCAACAGAAATGGAAACATATGTCATACAAAGAATTATATGTAGAAGCTTTATGTGTCATTGCCAAGTACTATAAACAAAACAAACATCCATCAAGAAGTAAATGGATAAACATATTGCGGTATATTTATATAATGGAATGCTACTAAACAATCAAAAGTAATGAACCTTGATGTGCACAACATGGATAGATCTCAAAATAAATATGCTAACTAAAAGAAGACAGAAAAAAATGGTATAATTGAGACTCAATTATTATAGTATTATAGAAATGTAAACTAATCTCTATTGACAGCAGATCATAGGTTTCCTGATGATAGATAAGTGGGACATTATGGATGTGTACATATGTCAAATCTAACCAAATTGTGTACTATAACCAATTGTATACTGTATGTTCACTTGTGTCAATAACACAGTTGATGCCAAAATCCATCAAAGGTAGGAAGACCAAAACAAATTTTCTTCATGGTTAAACATAAAAAATTCAAGTTTAAAAATACTGCACGCAGTATAACTTGTAAAATGCTTAGAAATTAGCAAAACTCAACAAACATAGGCCATAGAGATACACTCAAATTTGATTGATTTATAAAATTATTATTTTTTTTAAACAAGCAAGGGTATGATAAAAATTCTGGATTGGTTGTTCCTGGAAAGAGCAAAGGGAAGCAGAGAGATAAGTTGGGAAGGAAAGCACAGGAATATGAATATTTATAATATTATCATATTGAACATTAGGTTATGTGTAAATGTGTAAATAATGGCTGTTAAAAAGTGACATGAGCCAAGAATTGTAATTAATTCAGTTCTGTATACGTGGGGTATCACCAATAAAAATTTTAAAGAAGACAGAAAATAAGGAGGTCACAAAAGAATCATAGTATGTTTCCACTTGTAAAGTTTCAATAACTGGCAATACTGAGCTATATTATTTAGGAGGGCATACAACAGTAAAAACGTATGAATAAAAAATTATGCAATTCTTGCAAAATTAAGATAATATTTGCTCTAGGAGGTGGGGAATGAGTTTGTGAAGGGATAAATGGGAGATGTTGGCAGCACATATATTTTATTTCTTAACCCTTGGCCTTTGGGTGATCACTTTGTAATTATTTAAGCTGTACATACGTGATTATAAATAAATATGTACACACATATATGTATATATGTGTGCACACACATGTATCACAATTTAAAATGAAAAGTACTATTTGTATTTTTTTAGATGTCTGATAAATAAAATGTCTAAATTATTCAAAATTTCTGTATGTTTATTGCTTTGTTTGCTTGACCTGTTAATAGGAACTTGCTTAGAAATATGCCCACCATGATGAAGGACTGGTCAGTTTCCCCCTGCAGGTCTTTCCATTCTTGCTTTTTCTATTTTGAGGTTAGGGAACTAGATGCATAACTTCATGCATCTAATGACCTTCCTGGTAAATCAGACCTTTTGTCATTAGATCCACAGTTTCTCTATCCCTAATAAAGTCAGTTGTTGTTGTTGTTGTTTTTTAATGGTGTATAGTCTCACCAGCTGTCTTTAGGTTAGTATTTGCCTACTATGTATTTTAACATCCTTTTCCTTTCAAACTTCCTGTGAAGAGAGTTTGAGGTGTCTGTGTTAGTCTGCTCAGGCTGTCATAACAAAATACCACTGGCTGGGTAGCTTAAAAAAATAGAAATTTATTTTCTTACTGTTCTGGAGGCTGGAAGTCCAAGATCAAGGTGCCAGCAGGGTTGATGTCTGGAGACCTCAATTCCTGGCTTGCAGATGATACCTTTCTGCTGTTCTCCCTGGCCTTTTCTCTGTGCCTGTGTACACAGAGAGAGATCTTTGGTGGATCTCCCTCTTCTTGCAAGGACCCCAGTCCTATCAGATCAGGGCACCACCCTTTCACCTTATTTAATCTCAATTACCTCTTAATCCTCTATTTTCAAATACATTGAGGGTTAGGGTTTCATATGAAGCCCTAACATACGCATTTTGGAAAGACACAATTCAGTCCATAATGATTCCTTCTTATAAGCAGCATTAGGAGTTATTTTATTTTGTATGAAATCAAATGATCTCAGTTTTAACTGACAAGTATAGTGAATTTACATTCATTGTGATTAAATATTTTGGCTTGTTTCTGTTTATCGTTTTCTATTCATCTGCATTTAAAATACTTGTATTTTTGGGTTAACTGATTATTTTTTAATTTGTGCATTACTTTTCCCTTACCGGATTCCTAGTTATGTACTCTGTTTTTATTCTTTTAGTAGTTAGCTTTGAATCTTTACCATGCTTATTTGTCATACAAAAGTCTAAAGTTGAAAATATATCCTTACTACCATGTAAATAGGATAATATCAAATATATGTTTATATCTAAATACATTTTGTTTAAAATGATAATCACAGAAATATCTACCATGTGTGGTTAACAAAAGAGGTCATGACTCAAGTTAGTAATTTTAAATCCAGATACTAGAACCAGAGCATCCCTGCCTACATTCAAATCCTGGCTTTGGGGTTAATGACAATGTGAGCTTGGGCAAAGTACATAAATGGTCTGTGCCTCAGTTTCTCTATTTGTAAAATGGAGATAATTTGCTACGTATCTCATAGTCCTACATGGGGGATTAAATAATGAATGCATGTAAATTGTTAAAAATGGTGCTTGGAACAGAGTCGACTTTTACTTTATTATAAACCTGCATTTGCTCCTCCATGAGAGCTTTACTCTCTTTGGAGGATCATCAAAGAATGAGTGCTGACTTTCAATCTTTTTTACAAATGACTTCCTACCTGGACTCTGAACTCAAAGTAGATGCCCTGTTGAGCATTGAAAGGCATAATGACATATCCTGAGTGAGGGCAAGAGCAACTCAGGATAGCATTTCCTACTGGAACTGGAAAATGAACATGGTTTTTACCTTTGGAAAGATCGCCACAGTCAACAACAGTTTTCACAATTACTACTTTAATAAAGGAATTCTCAGATACATTTGATTGTATATAGAACTTGAATATCTAAAATATAATCTTTATATTCTGTGGTTCCCAAACTTCTTTAATCAGAGGATCCCCTTTTCATGAAATATTTATAAACAACCTAAGGAATACTCCAGTGTTTCTCTGACATGCTTTGAGAACTGCTTATCCAGGACATCGATCAAACAGCTATTTACTGCGTACTTAATTTGTGCCAGGGCATAAGGTCTATATACTTGGGATACAGTAGTGCACAAAACAGACAAAAATTACAACTCTAAAGGAGTTTTCATACTTGTAGGGAAAATATTGTTTAAATACGGAAAACTTTTAAATCCTTGATACCTAATACTGTGTATTGAATTCAGTTTTCTGCAGTTTGGTATGAGTGTGTAATTTTTTTTTGTTTAATTTTATTTCATTATGTTATGTTAGTCACCATACACTACATCAGTAGTTTTTGATGTCGTTTTCCATGATTCATTGTTTGTGTATAACACCCAGTGCTCCATTTAATACATACCCTCCTTAATACCCATCACCAGGCCAAACCATCCTCCACCCCCCTCCCCTCTAGAACCCTCATTTTGTTTATCAGAGTCCATAGACTCTCATGGTTTGTCTCCCCCTCCGATTTCCTCCCCTTCGTTTTTCCCTTCCTACTAACTTTTTTTTTTTTTTTTTTGTAACATATAATGTATTATTTGTTTCAGAGATACAGGTCTCTGATTCATCAGTTTTACACAATTCACAGTGCTTGCCAGAGCACATACCCTCCCCAGTGTCTATCAACCAGTCACCCCATCCCTCCGACCCCACCCCCCACTCCAGCAACCCTCAGTTTGTTTCCTGCGATTAAGAATTCCTCATATCAGTGAGGTCATATGATACATGTCTTTCTCTGTTTGACTTATTTCGCTCAACATAATACCCTCCAGTTCCATCCACATCGTTGCAAATG
The DNA here is from genome assembly GCF_011800145.1 of Mirounga leonina. NCBI lineage: Eukaryota > Metazoa > Chordata > Mammalia > Carnivora > Phocidae > Mirounga > Mirounga leonina. Next base: position 17,002,162 of record NW_023270320.1, on the reverse strand, counting down.
GCAAGATCTCATTCCTTTTGATGGCTGCATAATATTCCATTGTATATATATACCACTTCTTCTTTATCCATTCATCTGTCGATGGACATCTTGGCTCTTTCCACAGTTTGGCTATTGTGGACATTGCTGCTATAAACATCGGGGTGCACGTACCCTTTCGGATCCCTACTTTTGTATCTTTGGGGTAAATACCCAGTAGTGCAATTGCTGGATCATATGGTAGCTCTATTTTCAACTTTTTGAAGAACCTCCATACTGTTTTCCAGAGTGGCTGCACCAGCTTGCATTCCCACCAACAGTGTAGGAGGGTTCCCCTTTCTCTGCATCCCCGCCAACATCTGTCGTTTCCTGACTTGTTAATTTTAGCCATTCTGACTGGTGTGAGGTGGTATCTCATTGAGGTTTTGATTTGGATTTCCCTGATGCCGAGTGATGTTGAGAACTTTTTCATGTGTCTGTTGGCCATGTGGATGTCTTCTTTGGAAAAATGTCTGTTCATGTCTTCTGCCCATTTCTTGATTGGATCATTTGTTCTTTGGGGGTTGAGTTTGATAAGTTCTTTATGGATTTTGGATATAGCCCTTTATCTGATATGTCATTTGCAAATATCTCCTCCCATTCTGTCAGTTGTCTTTTGGTTTTGTTGACTGTTTCTTTTGCTTTGCAAAAGCTTTTTATCTTGATGAAGTCCCAATAGTTCATTTTTGCCCTTGCTTCCCTTGCCTTTGGCGATGTTTCTAGGAAGAAGTTGCTGCGGCTGAGGTCGAAGAGGTTGCTGCCTGTGTTCTCCTTTAGGATTTTGATGGATTCCTGTCTCACATTGAGGTCTTTCAACCATTTTGAGTTTATTTTTGTGTGTGGTGTAAGGAAATGGTCCAGTTTCATTCTTCTGCATGTGGCTGTCCAATTTTCCCGACACCATTTGTTGAAGAGACTGTCTTATTTCCATTGGACATTCTTTCCTGCTTTGTCAAAGGTTAGTTAGCCATAGAGTTGAGGGCCCATTTCTGGACTCTCTATTCTGTTCCATTGATCTATGTGCCTGTTTTTGTGCCAGTACCCTACTTTCTTAATGGTTACAGCTTTGTTAATAGAGTTTGAAATCCAGAATTGTGATGCCACTAACTTTGGTTTTCTTTTTCAACATTCTTTTGGCTATTCAGGATCTTTCCTTGTTACATATAAATTTTAGGACTATTTGTTCCATTTCTTTGAAAAAAGTGGATGGTATTTTGATAAGCATTGCATTAAATGTGTAGATTGCTCTAGGTAGCATTGACATCTTTACAATATTTGTTCTTCTAATCCATGAGCATGGAATGTTTTTCCATTTCTTTGTGTCCTCCTCAATTACTTTCATGAGTATTCTGTAGTTTCTGAGTACAAATTCTTTGCCTCTTTGATTAGATTTATTTCTCAGATTCTTATGGTTTTGGGTACAGTTATAAATGGGATCAACTCCTTAATTTCTCTTTCTTCTGTCTTGTTGTTGGTGTATAGAAATGCCACTGATTTCTGTGCATTGATTTTATATACTCCCACTTTACTGAATTCCTGTATGAGTTCTAGCAGTTTTGGAGTCTTTTGGGTTTTCCACATAAAGTTTCATATCATCTGCAATGATTGAGAGTTTGGCTTCTTTGCCAATTTGGGTGCCTTTTATTTCTTTTTGTTGTCTGATTGCTGTGGCTAGGACTTCTAATAGTATGTTGAATAGCAGTGGTGATAGTGGACATCCCTGCCGTGTTCCTGACCTTAGGGGGAAAGCTCTCAGTTTGTTCCTCATTGAGAGTGATATTCGCTGTGGGTTTTTCATAGATGGCTTTTATGATATTGCGGTATGTACCCTTGATCCCTACACTCTGAAGAGTTTTAATCAAGAAAGGATGCTGTACTTTGTCAAATGTTTTTTCTGCATCTACTGAGGGGCTCATAGGTTCTTGTTCTTGTTCTTTTATTAATGTATTGCATCACACTGATTGATTTGTGGATGTTGAACCAACCTTGCAGCTCATAAATAAATCCCACTTGGTTGTGGTGAATAATCCTTTTAATGTACTGTTGGATCCTATTGGCTAGTATTTTGGTGAGAATTTCTGCATCCATGTTCTTCAAGGATATTGGTCTGTAATTCTCCTTTTTGATTGGGTCTTTATCTGATTTTTGGATCAAGGTAATGCTGGCCTCATAAAATGAATTTGGATGTTTTCCATCCAATTCCCTTTTTTGGAACAGTTTCAGAAGGATAGGTATTAATTCTTCTTTAAATGTTTGGTAGAATTCCCCTGGGAAACCATCTGGCCATGGGCTCTTGTTTATTGGGAGATTTTTGTAACTGCTCAATTTCCTTAGTGGTTATAGGTCTGTTCAGGTTTTCTATTTCTTCCTAGTTCAGTTTTGGTAGTTGATACATCTCTAGGAATGCATCCATTTCTTCCAGGTTATCTAATTTGCTGGCATAGAGTTGCTCATAATATGTTCTTATAATTGTTTGTATTTCTTTGGTGTTAGTTGTGATCTCTCCTCTTTCATTCATGATTTTGTTGATTTGGGTCCTTTCTGTTTTCTTTTTGGTAAGTCTGGCCAGGAGTTTATCAATCTTGTTAATTCTTCCAAAGAACCAGCTCCTAGTTTTCGTTGATCTGTTCTACTGTTCTTTTGGTTTCTATTTCATTGATTTCTGCTCTGATCTTTATTATTTCTCTTCTCCTGCTGGGTTTAAATATGAATTTAGTGCCATTGTATTGCCTGTAAGGTGACTGTTACTGTATATTGTCTGTGTTCCTTTCTGGTCTATGTTGCTTTTAGGCTATCTCTTTGTTTAGAGGACCCCTTTCAATATTTCTTGTAGTGCTGGTTTCGTGTTTGCAAATTCTTTTAGTTTTTGTTTGTCCTGGAAGCTTCTTATCTCTCCTGTTTTCATTGATAGCCCAGCTGGATATAGTATTCTTGGCTGCATATTATTCTCATTAGTGTTCTGATTATATCATGCCAGTCCTTTCTGGCCTGCCAGGTTTCTGTGGATAGGTCTGTTGCCAATCTAATTTTTCTACCATTGTGGGTTACAGACCTCTTGTCCCGAGCTGCTTTCAAGATTTTCTCTTTGTCCCTGAGACTTGTAACTTTTACTATTAGACGTCAGGGTGTTGACCTATTTTTATTGATTTTGAGGGGGGTTCTCTGTCCCTCCTGGATGTTGATGCCTGTTTCCTTCCCCAAATTAGGGAAATTCTCTGCTATAATTTGCTCCAATATACCTTCTGCCCCTCTCTCTCTTTCTTCTTCTTCTGGGATCCCAATTTTTCTAATATTGTTTCATCTTATGGTATCACTTATCTCTTGAATTCTGCCCTCATGATCCAGTAGTTGTCTATCTTTTCCTCAGCTTCTTTATTTGCCATCATTTGGTCTTCTATATCACTGATTCTCTCTTCTGCCTCATTTATCCTAGCAGTTAGAGCCTCCATTTTTTATTGCACCTCATTAATAGCCTTTTTTATTTTGACTTGGTTAGGTTTTAGTTCTTTTATTTCTCCAGAAAGGGTTTCTGTAGTATCTTCCATCCTTTTTTCAAGCCCATTTGTATCTTTATAATCATCATTCTGAACTCTAATTCCGACATCTTACTAATGTCCATATTGATTAGGCCCCTGGCAGTTGGTATTGCCTCTTGTTCTTTTTTTTTGAGGTGAGTTTTTCCACCTTGTCATTTTGTCCAGAGGAGAATAGATGAATGAGAGAACAAAATGCTAACAGGGTAACACTGACCCCACAAAATATACATTAAACAAATCAGAAGAGACCCGAAACTGGGGGAAGGGGGGAGAAAGGGAAAGAAAGAAAAAAAAAAAGGATATGATTAAATATGATCAGGCTGGTGCATAGATCGGTGCCACACACTAGATTTGGGGCATATTTTGGTCTCTTGAAAGAAAGTGCCTCCCAAAATTTTAAAGAAAGAAAAACTTATATATGTACAAAAATAAGGGTAAATATGATGAAGGGATGGAATATGACTGTAAAGATGAAAATTATAAAAGATTTTATAAAAGGAATTGATAAGATAAGAAATTGGTTGAAAAAAGAAATTTAAAAAAAGGGAGAGAATGTGATCAGGCAGGAGACTAGAACAAAGCCATACACTAGAGATTTAGAGTATATTTTGGTCTGTTAGAAGAAACTGTATCCCAAAATTTTAAGAGAGAACAACTTATATATATATATATAACAACTTTTATATATATATATATATATATATATGGTTAACTACAATGAAGTGATAGAATATGACTCTAAAAATGAAAAATAAAAAAGATTTTTAAAAAAGGATTGATAAGATGTTGGTTGAAAAAGGGAAGAAGAAAAAAAAATTTTTTTTTTAATAAATTTTTATTTTTTTATTTTTATTTTTATTTTTTTTTTGCGAGAGAGAGAATGAGAGAGAGCACGAGAGGGAGGAGGGTCAGAGGGAGACGCAGACTCCCTGCTGAGCAGGGAGCCCGATGTGGGACTCGATCCCAGGACTCCAGGATCATGACCTGAGCCGAAGGCAGTCGCTTAACCAACTGAGCCACCCAGGCACCCGGGAAGAAGAAAAATTTAAAAAAAGAAAAAGAAAAAAGGAATATAAAAAAATTAACTTTGAAAGACTAAAGAATCATTGGGAAAAAAGCCATGAATTCCATGTGCAGTATTCCCCTAGCACTGAGTTCTGCCATTCTCATTGATCAGTAAACTTGGTCTTGGCTGGCTTTCTTGCTGATCCTCTGGGGGAAGGGCCTGTTGCTTGGTTCCCACAGGTCTTTGCCGGAGGTGGAATTGCCCCGCCCTTGCCGGGTCCTTGCTAAGTAATCTGCTCGGGTTTGCTCTTGGGAACTTTTGTTCCCTGCAAGCTTTCCGTACAGCTTTGGAGGAGGAGAGTGAAATGGCGGCCTCCCAATCTCCGCCCTGGAGGAGCCGAGAACTTGGGGCCCCACTTCTCAGTGCACCCCAGAGAAAAGCGGTCAATCACTCCCGTCTCCCTGGTCTCTGGCTGCACTCCGTGCTCACCTGGCCTGTGACCGAGCATTTCTATCTCTGGCACCGACCCCGTGTGGAGTCTCCAAACCCAGCAGATCCCTGCGGTGTGCTCCCGCGCCACTCCTCCCGGGGGAGGAAGGGGAGTCTCCCTGGATCTGCTGCTTGTTGGGTCCCTGCTGGAGGAGCAATGGCCCGACTGTGCCACGGATCATGGTTTATGGCAACCCTGAGCTGAGAGCCCATGCCTCGGCTCCTTCTCTACAGCCAGCTTCCCCACTCCAATCCCTGGGAGTCTGCCGCACTCAGGCACCCCCGGTCTTCCTGTGACCCTGAGGGTCCTGAGACCACACTGTCCCAGCGAGGGTTCCACCCCCTGCTTAGCCACTGGAGCAACGTCCCTCAGCAGAGCAGATTTCTAAAAGTTCCGATTTTGTGCTCCGCGGCTCTATCACTTGCCAGAAGCGGCCGATGGAGGCCCCTCCCCCACTGTCTATCCTCCTGAATATTGCCTCAGATTCACTTACCTGCATGTCCTACCTTCCAGAAAGTGGTTGCTTTTCTGTTCAGAGTTGCTGCTATTCTTTTCTTCGATCTCCTATTAAGTTTGTACCCTGTTGAATGGTTTGATAACTATCTAGCTGAATTCCTGGGACCAGATGAAATTTAGGTCTCCTCCTTCCCCGCCATCTTGCTCCTCCCTCTCCTATGAGTGTGTAATTTTAACTGAAGTGCAGAATAATGAATTTTACTTTGAGAATTTTTTTTAATACTATCATATACTTCTTAAGAAAAATGGAACACCACTGGTACCATCATAATTCTGGGTCTGGCATTTAAAATTGGATCCTTTAAATAAATAAAAAGAGTAAAATTGTGATTCTTACCTTTTCATCATTCAATGTACCAAATTATAACTCCAGTTAACTCACACTTAGATCTTCCTCTCATATTAATATTTAATATAATTTTAAAGTAAAACTCTAAGTAATGATGAATAACCTAAACTAACAAAAGGACATCATTCCTTTGCCTTCCTATGTTTGTTCCTCCAGATCCTCTTGTTTTAATTTTTTGTTTTCACATATACATTCAAACATTTTCTATTAATATGTGTTCTACTACTCTCTTTTATAACATTTTATACTCTTGAAAATCATTTGAAGTATTTTAAGCATTTTTTATACAGATTTTCTAATGTTTAATGTTAAATTAGAGTCACTTCTTCCTTTTTTAGAGAAAGGTATTTTATGTAGGTGAGGGAAATGACAAAATGGATCCACAGCCTTAAAAATCTCAGAAAGGTAGCTCTCAAAATGTACAACTTGCTAACAAGCATAAAAATGAAGGATGTGCTAAAAGGTCATTTCCACTCTGAGCTTTCATCTGTTCAAAAACTAGCCCTTTGGGAACATGGGGTATCTTAAAAGACAATAATATTTTGATGGTTCCGGGAGTTTGGCTGAAAAGGCAAAAAATCTAGGAAACTCTGTAATCATACTTATTCACATGGAAGCTGAATTAGAGACAGCTATATGTTTTAGAACCAATATCCTTAAACAGTGTCCTTGAAGTATGAAGATACAAGTTTATTAATGACACTGGAGACTGGTATTTCCCAATGTGCAGAAAGAAAGTCAATTTAGAGGAAAGTTCAACAAAGTAATCAACCAATTCTTGACTTACTGCATTTCAAATCTATTTGATCAAGAAAGGATTTTTCACAAGACTCACCAAAGCGTGTGCATGCATGCACAGGCACACATGTGCATGCATATTAAAGATAATTAATAATTAGTTTTATGTTGGAATATCTTCATTTGAGTCTATTTAATCCAGGGAAGGAAGGAGACATAAAAAGAGATGGAACTATCCAAAAGCAGTAATAGTTATTTTTTGGAATCTCCTTACAATCTCATTCTCCCAGTAAATAGAAAGGAGAATGTACCAGCTCAGGGTTTTGCTAGTCTGGGTAGATGAAAATATATTGAGTCACCTTCCTTTAAGTTGTATGTAGAAGTTGTTATATTCAGTTACTGCCCTGTATTCAGAATCAACCTTTTATTTGAACTGTATTCATCACTGAATTGTGATAACAGAGCTTTCTTTTTGTATCAGAAATAGCATGGGGCAGGGGGATGCCATGGAGGTAAGTATTCTCTCCCAGTGCAAAAAATATCTGCTCTGCAGGAGGAAGTCCCATCATGGATTATTCATGGTTTTCCACTTAACATTTCTCTGCACTGTTCTTTTAAAAACCTACATATCCCTAGATAGAGTTACTCATGCAGACTATAAAATCTTAGAGTGGATGAATTTATGGGATCTATGTGAAGCAGCACGGGAACACAAAACCAAAGCACATAGGAACAAATGACAAAAAGAGGGGGGATATATCAGACATAGAAAGTGGAAAAGCAGTAGACTAGGGTTTTGTGATTCCTAATTCCCAGTCTCATTGCTATCATTCACTCATTGTACAAATCCATAAAAGTCCACATTTTCTTCACTTCTAAAATGAAAGGATAGAACTCTACAACCCCAAAGATCATTTTCAGCCAAAAATGTTATGAAATTGGTTTACTTCCTTATATCTCCTGGTTTTAATTCTGCTCTGCTCTAGTTCACTCTAGATGAATTCAAGATGGATGGTAAGTTTTTTACTCAGGTGTTACCCTGAAGACAGAACCTGAAACAGACAGCCCATCTAAAAAGAAAGGTACAGAAATGGCTCATAGGAGCCCCTCTCCTTACCTCTAAGACTGGATGACTTAAATTCTGTTACTTTACCAAAGAAGAGAGAGTATGTCATTTAGAGTCTACCACTAGGCAGTGAGACATACTCTTTATGCACTTAATAGTTCCCTAGTGGCCTGAAAAAGTTACTGCAGGGTCTAAAGACAGTTTGGTACAAGGATAGAACTTATACACAAGAAGAGCTTGACTCATTGCTTTGTGAAAGGCTGATCAGTATATTTACATACAGTCCACAAGTGCAAACCAGTTAATTTTAGCTTTTGTCAGGTTTTTTTTTTTTTTTTTTTTTAGATTTTATTTATTTGACAGAGAGAGACACAGCAAGAGAGGGAACACAAGCAGGGGGAGTGGGAGAGGGAGAAGCAGACTCCCAGCTGAGCAGGGAGCCCGATGCAGGGCTCGATCCCAGGACCCTGGGATCATGACCTCAGCCAAAGGCAGATGCTTAACGACTGAGCCACCCAGGCGCCCCAGCTTTTGTCAGTTTTACTGAAACTATTTTCTCCAGATTTTTCCTTACCATTACCAATTAGCAAAAATTTGGGGGTGGGGGAGGGAACAAAGATTTTTATTTTATTTTTTATTTTATTTTATTTTTTAAAGATTTTGTTCATTTATTTGACAGAGAGAAAGAGACAGCGGGAGAAGGAACACAAGCAGGGGGAGTGGGAGAGGGAGAAGCAGGCTTCCTGCCAAGCAGGGCGCCTGATGTGGGGCTCGATCCCAGGACCCTGGGATCATGACCTGAGCTGAAGGCAGACGCTTAATGACTGAGCCACCTAGGCACCCCAAAGATTTTTTTTTAAACAATTTGTTCATCCCTCTGAAAAATACAGTTTCATATTATTAGGGCAAGTTAAATTTGAGCAGAGATTGCTTTTTGTAAAGCAAAACTTAAACTAGACAAAGTTAAACAGGTAGGGAAGATTTTATTCAAGGCTATTACGATAGGGGAGAGAAGCCAGAACTCAGTCTGAGCTCAGTTCCACTAAAAAGGACTGGAGAGTTTTTAAGACATGAGGTGGGGAGACGTGTATGGGGCAAATTGTAGGCCATCTATATTTGCTAATTGGACTTACCCAAATGAAAAGTAATTTTATTTTCATGACAAGAGATGGTTTTGCAACTTAGAGCAAGGTGCACTGTGGGTTATGGTTCTACCCAGCACAGAAGGTAGGAGAAAGGGGCACGGACCTTGATAATTACATATCAAAGAGATGTTTCCTAGTCCTTGAGAAAGACAACCCTAAGTTTTAAAACTGGCAAGAAGGGGGATGCCTGAGTGGCTCAGTTGGTTAAGCTTCTGACTCCTGATTTCAGGGTTATGGGATTGAGCCCCATGACAAGCTCAGTGCTCTATACAGAGTCTGCTTGTCCCTCTCTCTCTGATCCCCCCCCTGCTCTCTCTCTCTTTCTCTCTCTCTCTCAAATAAATAAATAAATAAATAAATAAATAAATAATAAAATCTTTAAAAATAGAATAAAACTGGCAAGAGGCTTTTAAAATTATTTCCATCTCAGAGGGGCAGAGAATTAATTTGCAATTAATGCTTTCCTAAAGTAAATGCTCTAAGAAAAGGGAAATCAGGGTTTAGGGTCTTGAAGAAGCCTGTTGAAGATAGTCAAGCTGAGGGTAATAGGAACATACTTCAGTCAAACTCCAAATATTTTCCAAAAATGTCTTTTTTATAATCCTAACAACAGTAACAAACAAGCCCAGAGAGTTTAGTAAATGCTAGACACTGTCCTATGTGTTGGATATGCATAATTATAAAGTGTGGTTGCTATTCTCTAGAGGCTTTTAGTCTAGAGAAGCAGGAGGAAATTAAAAGATTAGATGATCAGTACAAGGTAAGTTGGGGTATTTTAAATACCTAATAAGAACACTGAGTGTCAACTATATTCAAATTAAAAAAAAATTAAAAAGTACGGCTAGAAGAGGCTCTGAGAACTCAGCAAGGAAGAGATGAGTCAGGCATGGAAGCAAACTTATATACCCGTGAGGTTCTGTTGAATTAAACTTTAAAAAAAAAAAAAAGGTATTATTTATGATGTCACAGGCACTTTTAACTATATGTATATTCAACAGCAACAAAAATGGGCCAGAAGATTCTGGATGTGAGTATCACTGATTTGATTATGGCTTTCAAACTGAGTTCCTGGAACCCTGGGGTTCCATGGAGTAACCAGGGCATCACAGAGGAATTCAGATGGAAAAGACAGCATGGAGTTTCAGCGCTCCTTCCTCACAACATAGTGGCTCTATTTTCATGTCTTCTACATGGGGGTGATAAGTTTCTCTGGAAAAAAAAGATTTCAGTGCTTTAAGAAGGAGCTGAAAAGCTGTAGAAGGCAAAACAAAAAATTCCACGTGAAGAAAAATATGTGTAAAAATAATCTGGTAAGTTTAACTTTTATTTGTGGAGATGTTCACATTTGTAATTGTGCACCTCCACTCTGCCTCTCTTGCACAATTGCCCCAAAGGCTCTTGCCTCAGGCTGAAAAACTAAACATTTTTCCTTCCTAATTCACGTTGCACCATGGTACAATGATGCCATCTTCGTAAGGGTCTTCTGAGAGGCAAGGGAGTGGATAGAGAATGGATAGATATAAGCACAGAGCCTGAAAAAATAGCAGAGCTATACCTGCAAATGGATCAGACCCTCAGGGACTTCCAAACTTTATTGGTACAATAAGAGGCAGTGGGACCTGGGGAGACCTAGGGGACATAGAGAAGTACACAGTAATTTAGGTGGCTGCTACCCAGCCCTGCCTACAATTCACAACTGATGTATACCCATAGGCACTTCATATATGAATTGTGCTGCCAAATAAGCTGAAAATAGTAAAAATGTAGGTCAGTCCGATGGGAAGCCATGATGATAGCGCTTGGGCCCTTGGGTCTACGTGTGTTTCTCTAGAAATAAAACCTGATTTTCAAAATTCTCAGTGAGGTGTTGAGTTATAGGTAAAGGTTCTAAAAAATGGGGTGAGTTTCTTATATATTTACTTACTTTACAATGGTATTTTACTGCGATGCCCCAGGGCAAGCAGATTTTGAATATAGGAATAATTTAGAGAAGAAAAAAGAATAATTTTGATGCATTGAACATCTCTGATGAGAAATTTTATACATGTCCTGACACTCAAAGGGTTTTATCAGGGTTTAGGAGAGAAGAGATAAGCCAGTGCCTAGGAAAGAAATTAACCTACTTTGCAACTTTTCTTTGGGCAGACATGTGACTATTTTTGGTTTGAATAATAACCCAAACAAACAAACAAACAAAAAATCCATCTGGAAAAATGATCTAAGGCCAGTTTTATTTTCTAAGTTCCTTCTTTTTTGTTTTTATATTTTCTAATATGTCCTTTCTCAAAAAAGAGGCAAAGTGAAGCACTAGCTATCTACCATGGAGCAAAAAGAGCAGATTCACCTCCTTTCTTTCTCTCCATCTTCCCTCCCTTCACCCCAAACTCCTCCACTTTACCTCACTTTTTTGTGGGAGGTAGTATACTCCTCAAGCAAACTCCAGGCTAGACTTTCTCAACTGTCTTCATTTAAGTACCAAGGAATGTGAAGGAACATGCACCCCAGGAAATTTTGCATTTTGCATCTTTTGCTGCCAAATATAATTCAAAGCAGTGACTGATTTCTAAAACCTCAGAAATGCAGAAGCTTTTCAGACTTATGGGTGCTATCTTTCTTTATTCATCATCACAAACTTTGTACTGTTGCTAAAAGAGCCCACATCCCTTGATTAGAGAACTTGAAACTACAGGGCAAACTATTCTTCATCATCTCAGTTTGGTAAAGTCCAGACCCCCTTATGTTCAGAGGAGGCTTTCAGACAAGTCTTTTGTAAACAATCTACGTTCCAAGCGATTTCAATACTATTTGATGTTGCTGGTTTTGTTTCATGGGTCCTTTTTAACTGGTAGTATTGGTGTCCTGCATTAATTTCCTAATGAAAGTTGCCATTTAAGAAAAATCCAATAAATAATTAACTGGCTGAAATGCAGTTGAGACCTCATTATCTATATGTATTTCAGTGGTGCCAGAATTTAGCTGCTGTACTGTGTTCACTTCCAGCAGTGCCTTTAAAGGACCCAAGAGGCTTTTCATTTTGGAGTGATCATAAATGAAGGACAGTTTCCCTCCCTCTGGTTGTTTGAAGCATGGAAGAGACAGCACTTTATGTGAGGAAGTAAAATTCTATCTGCTCAGAAAGCAGGATCTTCTCCAACACAAAAGATCATGAAAGGAAAGTCGCCCTTCATGACCTTTTCATTTTGGAGGTTGGATCATGTGGTTTCAGCTCTCATTTACTGTCACTATTATTGAAACGACTTAAGGAGCTCCTATTTGTATCTAAAAAAGTGCTCTGGGTTGTTTGGTGTTGTCCAAGAGGTGTTTTCATATTCCACACTGTCCTCACATTGTTAGGCATCAGTCGTGGCACAAGTAATTTCATGCTCAGACTGCATTTGTGGTCTGAGAGTTAGAACAAGGAGATGGAGTTCTAATTCTTCAATTTCTAAAAAGAAAGACTCAGCTAAAGCTTGATGCTATTTTAGTTCCCTCACAATTTCTTCACTGTTCCCTTCTTATATAAGTTTATATTACCCAAGTTTAAGGTTGTGAGAATATCCGACACAAAAAGGAACGTGGAGGAAGTAGATATTAATTACTAATATTTTTGTTCTATTTTAAATCATCTCTTGTATATTCCTAACCCCACCATACCATTACCAAAACCTGCAAATTTTAATACTGTAAGGATAAATACAAATGAAAACTAAGAAGCTTAATTCTCCTTTTTGAAAACAAGGGAAAAGTTTTCCTTCCCTCCCCTATTCTTAGAACATTTACTTTAGGAAACAGTCTCCTCTCCTTTAAATATATAAATCCTTTTGAAAACTAGATAGACCTTTGGTCAGCCTTATGACCTAAGCATGTCTTTCTCAAAGACCTGCAAGCCATCTCTCTGAAATATAAATACCAAGGGAGATAGCACCCCTATCTCCCAGCTTCTGTGGCAGGGTAGCAGCCTCATTCTGGCAAACACCTTGCTCCAAGTTACAAAACTAACCCCTGTCATAAAGGTATGAAAAGTTTGTTTTTCTTCTCGATAAAGCCAATTAGCCAACACAATAGTCACTTCAATTGTCAGGTGAATATAGAATAAACTATACATGACAAATGGTACTATCAACTTCATTTACTAGAAGACTAGTTACTGTTTATCTTGAAAATATCTCTATAATAGGTTGTATCTGCTTGGCTATATTAAAAGAGGAGATGTCTTTCTGTCTTTGTAATGTTTTAGCTCATTTCTTATGACATACGTCACATTCTGATTTAATACTTATTCAATACTAATACTGTTTTCTTTTTCTGTTACCTTTCTGGGAGGTTTTCTGGATAGGTTGAAGATTTTATTTTGAATTATATTTCCTCAACAATGCCAACCCATACTTTGTATGTATGGAGACAACTAAAGGAGCAATCATTTGTTTCCCATTGACCAGAGAAGGCAGATAGGTGGAATCTACCAGCATTTTTACCTCTCAGGATGTTTTCTCACATTTAATTATTTCCTAACAGATTTAGGCTAAAATGTGTCTTTTTATGCATATATTGAAGTTCATCAAACTATGTGTAGACATTTTCATAGTCAACTGAAGTTGGGTTACTAATTTTCTTCTGTGACACGTTGACATTTAATTTTTTTTTTTTTATTTGAGAGAGAGAGAGAGAGAGAGAGAAACAGCATGAGAGGGGATAGGGTCAGAGGGAGAAGCAGGCTCCCCGCTGAGCCGGGAGCCCGATGTGGGACTCGATCCTAGGACCCGGGATCATGACCTGAGCCGAAGGCAGTCGCTTAACCAACTGAGCCACCCAGGCGCCCTGACACGTTGACATTTAAATCCTAACTGAAACATAAACGTAACACTAGAGGTAAACACCATTCTTTTAATCACTACTAATTAACTCTACTCTGTCATTTTCTGCAAAAGATGAATTACTGAAAGTATATCCTGAATTCCAATTAATTTTGTGACTAATTGTTGTAACTCTGGATAAATTATGGTTCTGCAGAAATAGTGATGATTTATAAAATTAAAAGACACTATTGAAAGTGGAGAGTTAAAAAATAGGCAGAAATTAGAAATTATGAAATATTTCATGACTATCCTAGTACACAGCTCTTTTATTTACCTAAATTGCTAGGGAGTTAATCATAATTAACATTATTTGGGTATCCATGGTACATAGACTTATATTGCTTTTTTTAAAATATTTTCAGTATATTTGTAATATTAGTGATACTTTTAAAAATTCACTGTTATTTTTTTCAATGTTATCACTTGGGGAATATATATATGTGTCCCAAAAGATGCTGCCATCATGTGGGAAGAGTTTTAGAATTCCATAGAACCCACCACAAATTCTCTATTGGTATTATTTTTTAACTGGTGATGCTCTGGAATCAAATGTTCATTTGTTGAAGGTATATTAGTCTTTGGGAAACACAAAATCAATAAGGACCACATCTGGCCTATCAGGGGAAACAAGATATGGGATGTTACTTTTCATTTAAAACTCTTTCAAGTGTTACTAAATAATCATGTGATTCTTTGACTCTGAAACTGGTAATTTCAATTGAAGACACATAATAGTCATGAGTTAGGCTCCCCAGAGTTAAGTTGCAGCTCGTTTTTTTTTTTTTTTTTTTCACCGGAGTAGGGCAAAGAAATGAATAAAAGGAAGAATTTCAAGAGCTGCAAAAAAAATGTCAGGGTAATTTAGGTCTTCATATTCAGACATTTGGAAAACATATATACACATTTGTACAAAATCATATTTGAGAATCCTAGTTCTAGGTCCAGCATATAAGGAGCTTGCAAGAAGTCATTCCATTCTAACAGTAAACAAAAATCTGAGCAAATGGAAAAAAAATCAACAACTTATCTTAGAGATGTAAGAGAAGGGATAGGTCAAACCACTGCTTACAAAATGGGAAAGAAAAACAGGCAGATTCAAGGAATCATAACTTGATGGAACAGAATCCCACAAGCAGAAACCTCTATGGGAATGAGTACCAGGGTAGGAAAATCTAAACTATAATTGAGGAATTGCTGGAAGCTCAGTATGGATGAGTATGAGAGGTTAAAAATTCCAGGGAGTGTCCAGTCATGCCAGGATGCCCACACACTTTTGTATTATCTCTAGAAAGCTCTACCAGTTTCTCACCTTAAATACTGGAAAAAAAAAAAAATCCCCTTGGGCTTCCAGAAGCAGGGAGGGAAAAAGTAACCATTTTGAAATGTGCTACAGCATTCTGTTATTATTAACAAGGCCTGCCCTCAAGAAAAACTTTACCAGAGACTAACTTTTTGGGGTTTTATCAGAACCTAACCAACCTGGGAGAAGGTAAATACCCATTTTATTCCACTTTGGCCATCCCATCCCACATGGGGGGTTGGGGGAAGCACTGGGGAGTATGTGTAAAGTTCACAGTCCAGAATAAAATCTTACTAAGACACAGAGATCTAATCATGGAATTATAAATGTGTTCTCTCCCTGCACACCTTACAATCACATCACTAAAAGCCAATTTACTGGAGTTTCTTTTTCCAAGCACATCATGACTGGCTTTCAGCATATATATATATAACAAGGTATACTTAAAGACAACAAACACAGGTATAAGATTCAGAGCAAGCATTAAAACTAGACTCAGATATAGCAGCAAGTTGGAATTATCAGACTGAAAATTTAAAACAATTATAAGTAACATGCCAAGGTCTCTAGACACGATGCCAGAACTGACTGGTAATACTAGCAAAGATAAATTCTAAGAAAAAAAAAAAAAAGAAATGCTGGAGATCAAAAACATTGTAAAAGAAAATGAAGAAGGATTTTGATGGACTCATTAGTACTGAACCCAACTGAGGAAGGAATCTCTGACTTTGGAGAAATGCCAATAGAAACTTCTAAAACTGAAAATCAAAGAGAAAAGAATGAAAAAAATAGAAAGGAACAGAAATCCAAGTACTGTGCAACAACTACAAAAGGGTAACACACATAATGGGAATACCAGAAGGAGAAGAGAAAAAAAAACAGAAAAAAATATTTGAAGGAATAATAATGGGGAATTTCCCAAATTAATGTCAGACACCAACCACAGATCCAGGAAACCTAGAAAAGCACCAAGCAAGATGTATATTATGATATATATATATATTATATATGTATCTTATATTCAAATTTATCAAAAATGACAAAGACAAATCTTGGAGAAGTCAGAGGGAAAAAACACCTTACCTATAGAAGAACAAAGATGATAATCATATGTAGTAAAGTGGTGTGAAATTTTCAAAGTGTTGAGGGGGGAAAAAAAAAAGCTCACCAATCTAGAATTCTGTATCCTGTTAAATTATCCTTCAAAAGTAATGGAGAATAAAGGCTTTCTCAGAAAAACTTGAGATAATTTGTTCTTCAAACAGATATGCCTGTCTTGCAAGAAATATTAAGAATTTTAATATTTTAGTTAAACTTGCCTTCCAAAAAATACTAAAAGTTTTTTTGAGAGCAGGAAAATGATATAGGTCAGAAACTCAGATATACTTAAAGAAAAAAACATTAGAGAAGATGTAAGTCAAAGTAAGAACTTTTACTTTTCCTACTCTTAATTAATATAACATAATAGTTTACTTAAGATAATAGCAACAATTTATTTGATGATTATCATTTATATATAAATGAAATGAATTACAGAAATGATATGAAGGGTGACAGGGAGGAATTAGGAATACTTTGTTTTATGAGCTACATGTACTACCTGTGAAGTAACATAGTATTACTTGAATTTGGACTTGAATTAGTTATAAATGTATATTGCAAACTCTCAGACAACTACTAATAATTTTTTAAGTATAATTTACATGCCAGGAAAGAGAAAATAAATCATATAAAATACTCAAAACGACAATAGGCATAAAAAAGCATGGAAGATAAAAATAGGAACAAAAAAGGACAATGAACAAAAAACAGTAATAAATGTTATAAAGATAAATCCAATTATGTCAGTAATTAGCTTAATAATCAATGATTAAAAACACCATTAAAAGTTAGAGGTTTTCAATAAATCAAAAACAAGTCCAACTTTATGTTGTCTACAAGAAATCCACTTTAAAAGCACATGCAGATGAAAAATAAAGGGATGGAGAAAGGTATCCCATGCTAACAATAAACAAAAGAAAGGAGCAGTAGACAAATCGATTGCAGACAAAGCAGACATTAGAGCAAGAAAAACTATGAGGGATAAAGAGGGACATTAAATAATGATAAAGGGGTCAATTAATCAAGAAGACACAATCTTTAATGTGTATGAGCCTCATAATGAACATTAAAATATTTGATACAACTAATAGAACTGCAAAGGGAAATGGGTAAGTCCACTATTATAGATGGAGACTTCAAGACCCCTCTATCAGAAATAGCCAGATTCAGCAAGCAGAAAATTTTTAAGGGTATAGTTGAACTCAACACCATCAACCATCTCAATAAAATTGACAGGTAAAGACTACTTCATCCAAGAACAGCAGAATACACATTCTTCTCAATGTCACATAGAATACACACCAAGAGAAATCACATTCTGGCCCATAAAACACACCTTAACATATTTAAAAGAATAGAAATCATATGTGTCTTCTCAGACTAAAAGGGAATTAAATAGAAATCAATATAGAAAGATAGCTAGGAAATCCCCCAATACTTAGAGATTAGATAACACATAGGTCAAAGAAAAAATCTCAGGGAAATTAAAAACTATGTTCAACTAAATTAAAGTGAAAAATATAATAATGAAATCTGTGGGATGCAGTGAAAGCAGTGTTTAGAGGAAAATTTAAGGTATGGAATGCTTATCAGAAAAAGAAAAATTTAAATCAATAAGTTTCCACCTTATGAAACTAGAAAAAATGATAGCAAATTAATCCAATGTGGGCAGAAGAAATAATAAAATCAGTACAGAAATCAATGAAATTGAAAACAAATCAATAGAGAAATTTAAAAAAAACAAACAAACACTAGTTATTTGAAAAGATCAATAAAATTAATAAGCATGTATCCAGGCTAATTAGGAAAAAGAAGAGACAATAATATCAAAAATTAGAGAGTGGACATCACTACAGATTCCACAGATATTATAAGGATAATAAAAAAATACTATAAACAACTCTATACCCACAAATGTGATAACCTAGATGAAATGGATCAATTCCTTAAAAGACTCAATTCTCCCGGGGCGCCTGGGTGGCTCAGTTGGTTAAGCGACTGCCTTCAGCTCAGGTCATGATCCTGGAGTCCCAGGATCGAGTCCCACATCAGGCTTCCTGTTCGGCAGGGAGTCTGCTTCTCCCTCTGACCCTCCCCCCTCTCATGCTCTCTGTCTCTCATTCTCACTCTCAAATAAATAAATAAAATCTTAAAAAAAAAAAAAAGACTCAATTCTCCCAAAAGTCACATAAAAAGAAATAGACAATTTGAATAAGCCTATATCTATTAAAAAAAATAAGTTGAGTTACAGAACAGAAAGCTCCAGGTTCAGATGGGTTCATTGATGAGTTCTACCAAATATCAGAAGATAAATGCAGAGGGAATACTTCCTAACTCATTCCACAAAGCCAGCATGACTCTCATGCCAGAACCAGGCAAAAACATTGCAAGAAAATAAAACTATAAGCCAATATAGTTCATGATACAAATGTAAAAACCTCAACAAAATATGAGCAAATTGAGTCCAACAATATATAAAAAGAATTATATACCACAACCAAATGAAATTTAGTCCAGGTATGCAAAGTTTGTTCAATTTGAATATTGGTTAAAATAATCCATCACATTAAAAAAAATAATAATAATCCATCACATTAAAAAACTAAAGAAAAATCACATGATCATATCAGATTAGAAAAAGTATTTGACAAATTTTAACACCTATCATGATAAAAACTCTCAGTAAAGTAGGAATGGAGGAGAACTTACTAAATTTGATAAAGAATATCTACAAAACACCTACAGCTAATATCATAGTGAATGATGAGAAACCAGAGCTTTCTCATTAAGATCGGGTACAAGGAAAGAATATTCCCTCTCACTCTTCTTTATTACCATCATACTGGCGTTCATGGCTAATACAATAAGAAAGGAACTGTAAATAACAGATATATGGATTGTGAAGGAAGAAATAAATCCGTCTGCTGCTGACATGATCATCTATATAGAAAGTCTGTAAGAAGATATGAAAGAACCAACAAAAGACTCCTGGAGCTAATAAGTGATTACAGGAAGGCCACAGAATACAAAGTTAATACACACAAAACCATTAATATTAGCACCTGCAAAATGAAATACTTAGGTATGAATGTAACAAAATACATCCCACAAACTCTAATAGATGAAATCAAGGAAGACTTAAACAAATGGAGAGTTATTCCATGTGCATGAATTGTAATACTCAATGTTGTCAAGATATAGGTTCTTCCCAACTGATCTATAGATTCAACACAGGCTCAAAATCTGTTGTTATCAACAAACTAATTCTAAAGTTTGTAAGCAGATGCAAAAGACCCAGAATAGCCAGTACAATAGCAAAGACGAACAAAGAGGACTGAAATTACCAACTTCAAGATTTACTATAAAGTTACAGTAATTGAAACAGTGTGGTATTGGTGAAAGAACAAATACACCAAAGGAACAGAATAAAGAGCCCAGAAATAGACCCACACAAATATAGTCAACTGACTTTTGACAAAGAAACAAAGACAATACAGTGAAGCAAAGGTAGTCTTTCAACAAATGGTGCTGGAACTACCAAATATCCACATGCAAATAAAAAAAAGAAAAGAAAATATCTAGACACAGATCTTACACCCTTCACAAAAATTAGCTGAAAGTGGATTGTAGGCCTAAATATAAAATGCGAAACTATAAAACTCCTAGAAGGTAACTCAGGAAAACCTAGATGACCTTGAGTATGGGTATGACTTTTTAGATACAACATCAAAGCATGATCTATATAAGAAATAATTGATCTGCTAGGCTTCATTAAAATTAAAAACCTCTGCTCTGAGAAAACAGAGGTAACCAGGATGTCCGTCAGTGGGTGAATAGATGGAGAGACCGTGGTGTATCTAGACAATGGAGTATTGTTCAACAAAAGGGAGAGGTGGGCTATCAAGTCATGGAGGAAACTTGGGTGCACAATGCAAGGTGGGAAAGGCCAGGCTGAGTGGGTGATTTCCATAAATATGTGATTCCAACTATGTGACATTCCAATGAAGATAAGGCTATGAGGACGGTGAGGAGTAGTTGCCAGGGTTTGCAGGGAAGGGATGAATAGGCTAAGTACAGATTTGGGGGCAGTGAAGCTCTTTGGTGTGATTCTTTAAGGGTGGATGCATGTCATTATACATTTTTTGAGACCCATAGGATGCGCAGCATTGGGAGTGAACCACAGGGTAAACCGTGGACTTGAGGTGGTGATGATGTGTCAGTTCAGTAATTACAACAGATGTTTCACTCTGCTGTGTGCATTTGAAGGTGGGACAAGCTGCATGCATGGAGGTAGAGGGTGTATGAGAAATCTCTGTGCCTTCTGCTCCATTTTGCTATCAAGCTAGAACAGCTCTTAAAAATAGTCTATTTAATATTAAAAATCATATATATGGCTTTCTAAAAGTTCTACTTTCTTCAGAATAAAAGAAACAATACTTTATCCAAGGAGTACATATTGCTATACATATAAATTTTTTTGCTTAAAGTCACTAAGACAATGTTTGCAAATAATAAATTAACTGGGAAAATAAGTGCCTTATTGATTAGTATTATATTTTAGAGGAAAAAAAATTCACAAGTACTAGTTTCTAATATTATGACTTTTTATTGAACCATTAAAATTAGATCCTAAATTTATTGCCAGTATGCAGAAATTACTCTAAACAGGTATAGGCTTTCTGAAATGTTTGAACAGAAATTGCTTAAAGGTTTTGATTTTCAGTCATGCTGCAGGATAAAATTTCTTCTAAAATGGAATATTAGAAGTCTTTGATCCTCAGAGAATAGAATTTAATCAGATTGAAGCTAGATAACTATGATGGACAGTTAATTTATTTAAGAGCAATATGACTTTTCAGTTTTGATAAGCAGAGTTCCCTCTTTTAATATTAAAATTGACAACTGAAGTGAATTTACTTTTAAGTTCAGAAGGTAAGATAATACATTTTTATAGAACCCTAGCAAAGTTTTTATGTTTCATACTGGAAAAAAAAAAAAAAAGCTGAACTACTTGAATACCAATAAGACCCTATCACAGAGTTGTTTTCAGGGAATTTTAAAACCACTCATTGAGCACCCTGAGGCCCAGCTGACCAATTTTATCCTTCCTAATGTGTTTCAGTGGCTCACACAACACCTGGCTCATAAGATGTAGTCAACAAATAATTGTTAACAGAAAAACAGAGCAAAACACAAGCAAAAATACAGAGGAACTGAAGAACATCCCATTTCATAGGGATGCACTTTTGTCACTAGAGGTAATAATGAAGCCACAATTAGGATAAAAAAAAAAAAAAGGTCTGAAAGCTAATACTAATAATCAGGTATATCACCCTATGAATAAAGCTAGGAAGTAAAAAAAAAAAAAATGGAGAAACAATAAACTATAGGCTTTTTCTTTTAAGCTTTTTTATGACTATGACCAAAGACTGCTTTCCATAAGGTTTCTGTCTCTCAACTAATAAAGTTGTGCTGATAGATTCCCCACCAAAGGAACAATTTATAGTTTTTATTTTCCTGGTATAGCCATAGTAACAAGAGTAGTTAAATGGTGATAATTTACAACATTTTCCCGCCACCTCTCCCAGAAGTAGTGTGTGAAAAGGTATATATAACCTGGAGATGAAGGAAACATTGTGGCTCCAGCAGAGAGAGGCCCTCGGAGGCAGCTGGAGGTGGAAGGTAGACATCTCTCTGGTCTTCTAGCAGCTTCACTGTCATGTGTGGGGGGAAGCTTTTAGAGATGACTAAGGAAAGCCACTTTTGTAAATGCTGTGGTCATACTCACTCCAGAATATTGAAGAAATGTTGGTAAATGGGAGATGAGACTCCAAACTGAAAAGAGTATTGTATCCAAATGTGCATACCTAAGGCTGAGCATTCAGGTGGGACTGATTCTAGCTAGGCATGTGCCAGGAAATCTCTTTATGCCATTAGTTCTGAAAAATGCCATCTCCACTTCATAAAGAGCTAAGATTGGTTCTTCCAATTAGACTATTCGGTTACACTCCTTCCTCTGAAACTCATATCCCTGGAAAGTAGAGAAACTAGGCCATGAAAAGTTAAGATTGATAGATTCATAGGCCAGAGTTCTTTTCCACCTCAGATGTATGAGAAGTGCCCAGAACATGGCATTAGAAACCTTCTGATCATGTTCTTTTATATGAGATCATCTTCTTCAATCATGCTTCTTCACTAGTAAAATGCAGTTAGTGGCCTGGATTAATGCTGTCTCCCACTATATTAAACTGTCTATGGTTCTAGATGTTCTTTAATTTATAAGCTTTTCTCTTAGCTTCATATTATAACTCCTATCCAACCACCATCTACTACTCTCTCCAAAGTGAGTGTATGTCAGAGACAGTATTAACCAAGTTCTCCAAGGGTGGGGGGAGAAGTTAGAGTTTCATATATTTATGCTTAACTCTTGCCTTGGTCTTTACATATATGAAGCTTTTCTGTCTATATGAGTCAGAAATGTAATAAATGTAAAGCATAGTATTAAGTTGGCATAGGATGATAAGATTCTTTAGTAATATTTAAGAAAGTATAGAGACTTTAAGATTAAATCATCTGAAATATATTAGCTATAATTTTACTCTTCAGGGTTTGAATATACTTGTATTTATAAATATATCAAAATGTATTGATTTGTTTTTTCCCCTTTATTGTTTCCTTTCAACAAAAATTAAACAGCCCTTAGTCTTATTTCAAATGTTTTATACTTCCTTCTTAGATATCACATATTTATGATCGCATCCAGATTGTTTTACAATATTTCATATTAGAGCCAATGTATTTGCAATTAGAACATACTTTACTATCTTGCTGTCATCTTGTTCAGCAGGATTTGGATTCAGATGGATAGTTATTGTATGTCACTTCTAAAATTCTCACGTATATAATAACATATATTATTGCTAAATTTCATAGTTAATAGTGACTTCAGAATAGAGGACATAAGTCTGTTTCATGAGTATTTTCTTTCAAAATGGAAAAAAATTATACCACTTCTTGCAATCTCACCTTGGCCTCTCTAAACAAAGCCAATAACACAAGGCTGCTTTATTTACTAGTGACATTCCCAGAAGAATAACTACTGGTAAGGCAATTGAGTTCTTCAAATAAAGACAGATTCTGTAGACAAGCATATATACTCCCAGTAAAATAAACAACTTTAAAAAATGAAGATTGTTTTTAATTTACCCATATTTAAATATTGTGTTATGAATGACATTTGTAGTTAAATTTTGCAAGCACTTTTCTAAGACTACTCTTTTCGAACAGTTCAAGGGTAACAACAAAATTGACAGGAAGGTGTAGATATACTCTTTGATTCCACACATGCATAGTTTCTCCTAATACCAACATCCCTCACAAGAATGATACTTTGTTACACTGATGAATTGTACCTACACTTAATTCCTCATAATCACCCAAGGTCCATAGTTTATATTACGGTTCATTCTTGATGTACATTCTGTGGATCTGGACAAATATATAATGATATGTATATGCATATGATATGTATAGTATATTTTTAACTTCCCTAAAAGTCCATCTATTCATCCCTCTGCTTCTCCAACCCCCTGGTAACCACTGATATTTTTATTGTCTCCAGAGTTTTCCAGAATGTCAAATATTTGGGAACATACAGTATGTAGTCTTTTCTGATTGGTTTCTTTCACTATATGAATTTAAGATTCTTCTATGTCTTTTCATGGCTTGATAGATCATTTCTTTTTAGTGTTCAATAATACTCCATTGTCTAGGTGCACCACATTTAATTTATCCACCTACTTGATTGCTTCCAATTTTTGGCAGTTATAAATAAACCTGCTATAACATTCATGTCCAGGTTTTTGTGGGGACACAAGTTATCAACTCCTTTGGGTAATTATCAAGGAGCAAGATTGCTGGATCACATGGTAAAAGTACATTCACTTTTGGGCGCCTGGGTGGATCAGATGGTTAAACGCCTGCCTTCAGCTCAGGTCATGATCTCAGGGTCCTGGGATCAAGCCCCACATCGGGGTCCCTGCTTGGCGGGGAGCCTGCTTCTCCCTCTCCCTCTACTGTTCCCCCTGCTTGTGCTCTCTCTCTCTCTCTCTGTCAAATAAATAAATAAAATCTTAAAAAAAAAAAGTACATTCAGTTTTGTAAGAGATTGCCAAACCATCTTCCAAAGTGGCTGTACCATTTTACATTCCCACCAGCAAAGAATGAAAGGTTCCTGTTACTCTGTATCCTCACCAGTATTTGGTATTGTCAGTGTTCTGGATTTTGTTCTTTCTTATAGCAGTATAGGGATATTTGTTTCAGAGGTACAGGTCTGTGATTCAACAGTCTTATACAATTCACAGCGCTCACCATAGCCCATTCCCTCCCCAATGTCTATCACCAAGCCACCCCATCCAAAAAAAAAAAAAAAGTATAGGGATATATCACTGTTGTTTTCCTTTGTATTTCCCTGATGACATATGACCAGGAACACCTTTCTATATGCTTATTAGCCATCTTTATATCTACTTTACTGAGGTGTAGACAAGGTCTTTGACTCATTTTGTAATCAGGTTTTTGATTCCCTATTGTTGAGTTTTAAGACTTCTTTGCATATTTCGGATAACAGTGAAGAAGTCAAACTCTCACTCTTTGCAGATGATATGATACTTATGTGGAAAACCCAAAAGACTCCACCCCAAAACTGCTAGAACTCATACAGGAATTCAGTCAAGTGGCAGGATATAAAATCAATGCACAGAAATCAGTGGCATTCCTATACACCAACAACAAGACAGAAGAAAGAGAAATTAAGGAGTCGATCCCATTTACAACTGCACCCAAAACAATAAGATACCTAGGAATCAATCTAACCAAAGAGACAAAGGATCTGTACTCAGAAAACTATAAAATACTCATGAAAGAAATTGAGGAAGACACAAAGAAATGGAAAAACGTTCCATGTTCATGGATTAGAAGAACAAATATTGTGAAGGTGTCAATGCTACCTAGAGCAATCTACACATTCAATGCAATCCCCATCAAAATACCATCCACTTTTTTCAAGAAATGGAACAAATAATCCTAAAATTTGTATGGAACCAGAAAAGACCCCGAAAAGCCAGAGGAATGTTGAAAAAGAAAACCAAAGCTGGTGGCACCACAATTCCGGACTTCAAACTCTATTACAAAGCTGTCATCATCAAGACAGTATGGTACTGGCTCAAAAACCCAACACATAGATCAATGGAACAGAATACAGAGCCCAGAAATGGACCCTCAACTCTATGGTTCAACTGATCTTCGACAAAGCAGGAAAGAATGTCCAATGGAAAAAAGTCAGTCTCTTCAACAAATGGTGTTGGGAAAATTAGACAGCCACATGCAGAAGAATGAAACTGGACCATTTCCTTATACCACGCACAAAAATAGACTCAAAATGGATGAAAGACCTAAATGTGAGACAGGAATCCATCAAAATCCTTGAGGAGAACACAGGCAGCAACCTCTTCGACCTCAGCCACAGCAACTTCTTCCTAAAAACATCACCAAAGGCAAGGGAAGGCAAGGGCAAAAATGAACTATTGGGACTTCATCAAGATAAAAAGCTTTTGCACAGCAAAGGAAACAGTCAACAAAATCAAAAGACAACCGACAGAACGGGAGAAGATATTTACATTGATTCTTTATTATTCACAGAAGATTGATGTGGTATGCCATCATTACATTTTATTTCTTTACTCCCACTCCTACTTATGGTAGACAATACTTGAATTTTGTTTATTTGATTGTTTTGTGAACCTATTACTAGTTCCCCAAATTCTTCATCAGAAATTTAAGTTTACTCTCTATAGAGGTATGCTATATCATTATCAATTCCCTTTTTCTTCTTTAAGTCTGTAGTTCAGCTGTTCCCTTAGGAACTTCCTTCATCGAAAAAGAATTCCTTTGTCCTCTCTTCATACTAAAGTCTATTTCTTAGATCCATGTGTTAGTATTCCTTAATTTATTCCTTGATATGGTGGAAGACATAATCCGATGGCTTCCTTAAATGGATTCATAAGAAGTATTTGAAGACTTTGAATATATGAAAACAGCTTTATTTTCTCTTGTGTTAATAAGGTATCACTGCAAGGACACCAGTTACAGACAACTCCCAAGTTTGGTTATTTAGAGCTACAAACATTTATGTCTTATTCAGGAGTGTGGAGATTGGTCATGGTTCTGTTGAGCTTTATCGAGTTGGCTGGAATTGGTTAACTCCAACTACAGGTAGAATTTAGGTCTGACCCATAAGTCTCTCATTCCAAAATAAAGTAATGGCTAAATTCTCCTGGCAGATGGTCAAAACCAAAACAAAATGCCAATATCTTCCAAGTCTCTTATATCCTCAACTAAGCCCATGATGATCTTTGCCCACAGAGTCTGAAATCAGTGAAGATGAGGATGAGTATTTGGCTTACTTTCATGGGAGGCCCTTAAAATCCCATTGGACAGAGCAAAGATATGTGGCTATATAAGAAAAGAAGTAAAGAGTTGAACCAATGATCCAATCTCTATCTTTAGACTTAATTGCACTTTTGTGGAAAATAACATTTAATTATGAAATAATTTTCCTCAAAAAAAAAGAAAGAAATAATTTTCCTCAAAATCATGAAGATTAGTCCTATTGATTTCCAGTAATATTGGTTATATTTTATTTTTGCAGAGGAGGTCAATGCTCTTATGATATGGAAGTTTTTATAATCTTCTCTTGATTCTCAGTGCTCAGAAATTCTTGTTATCCTGCCCCTCCCTTTTTTTACATTTTAAAGTTTGCTTCTACTTCTTATCATGCTTCTATTTTTCCTTTTTTTTTTTTTATTTATTTATTTGAGAGAGAGCATGGGCAGGCGTGAGAGGGAAAAGCAGGCTCCCTGAGCAGGGAGCCCAGTGTGGGGCTCGATCCCAGGGTCCTGGGATCGTGACCTGAGCTAAAGGCAGATGCTTAACCAACTGAGCCACTAGGTACCTTGTGCTTCCATTTCTCTAACTTCTTTGTGTTTTTCCTATTAGTTATAGTCTCCATATTTAATATTGGAGGCTTTCCTCCATTTTTTAGTCTCCTTGAACCTTCATTTATAGTTAAGAGTAATACATTTAAAAAGTGAATAAAGAAACAGATTCCATTTCTACCACAGCAAAACAGAGATTTGGGACTCAGTCTCTTTAGATAGTTTTTCACAAAATATTGATATAAGACTAAATCACAACATATATGTAAACATTAAAAATAACAAAATTTAAGAATAACACTAGAGGTTGTGGATTGAAGATTGTGCAGATGTGGGGGCAGCCCTTTGTTAAAGAGCTAGGCTTATTCAGAAATACCTTGAGTCAGTTAAAATGATTTTCATTTTAATGTAAAACAATGCAATTCCTGTATGCAAAAAATAATAAAAATTCTGATGTAGTATTTAAAATGTGCGATACTTTTGACAGCAAAGGAAAAAGCAATTGTGGAATAGCCTGCCATTACTGCAAGTAAGAAGCCTGGTCAGGGAACACCTCAGTAAGGAAATTCAACATAAATTTTCCAGGTGTCTTATTACTCTCCAAACTATATTTTATTTACTAATCACTTACAAGAAAAGACTAATGAGATGGTGTTATCTATACTGTTAAGTCAGTTGTTTGTTTTCAAACAAATGCATGTATTTGTTGCCTTGGAGACATGGAATTCATTTCATTGAATTTGAAAATTATGAATAGCCAGGAGCTACATGAGAAGATTTTTGGTGATTTAGAATCATATAATTCTATGCTTTCTTTTAATGAAGATCACTGAGGCCAATAAGTAACATTTTATAATAGTCTTATATATTGACTTGGAGTTTTGATAAAATCTAGTCAAGATATTTTGTTAATATTTTGAGGGGAAGGTGAAAGTAAATATCTTACTTTAACTTTAGTGTGCTCTGAAAATAAAAGCCTTAATCTTATACAATGCATTTTACAAGGAAAAAATAAGACTTTCAAAAGATTTCTCCTTATGATTATGACCACTGGCTTATAACGAGCAATATTCTCATCAAGAACAAATAGCTGGGATAAAATATAAAACACATATTTTTGGAGACAAGGAAAAGCTATCAAGACAATAAGAATTTGATGAAGGGAAAAAAAAAAAAAGGAAGAAAAATAAGGAATAGCATGGAGGACCACAGGGGAAGGGAGCAAAAACTGTATGGGAAGAAATCAGAAAGGGAGACAAGCCATGAGAGACTCTGGACTCTGGGAAACAAACTGAGGGTTACAGAAGGGAGGGGGTTAGGGGAATGGGGTAACTGGGTGATGGGTATTAAGGAGGGCATGTGTGGTGATGAGCACTGGGTGTTATAGGCAACTAATGAATACTGAACACTACATCAAAAACTAATGATGTACTATATGCTGGCTAATTGAACATAATAATACCAAAAAAAAAAGTAATAAATAAAAGAAAAAGAAAAAGAAATCCCAAAGAAGTAAGTTCAACAGATGGCTGAAAGTCTGAGATTCTGAGAGATTCAACAATCTCAGGGGACTACAGGAACAAAACTTAGATTCCAGAGCCTTCTAAGGAGAAGGAACTTTGGTAAAATGAAGGGCTATACCTTAGGAGTAAAGATAAACTAAAAATAAACTTATCTTCATGAAGGTTAAAAACCGGCTATGAATCAATTTAATCCCAGAGCTGAGGAAGATATTTTGGACATATTCTAAATACTTCTAGAAGCAAAAGTAAATTCTCTCTGGAGCAAAATAGCAATATCCACAGCCTCAAATTTTCTATAGAATATTTCATACATGATATGAAAAAGAAAATAAACATACCAGGAGACCTAACCAGAAGGCTAAAATTGAAATGAACAAATATTAAAATTAGAGGTCAACATATTAAAGGTATATGACATAAATTTTAATATTACTTTGACCAATATTTTCAGTATATACAGAATATACAAAACAGTATGTATAATTGGAATATTTTATATATAAACAGATGATAGAGGTAGATAAGTAGACAGATATATACACATCATGAAAAATCTACACATAAAAAATAATTACTGAAATAAAGATATCAGTAGGTTAGTTTCACGTTAGACACAGCTGAAGAGAAGCTCAGTAAGCCAGAAGAAAATATGTACTGAACAACACAAAAAAAAAGGGAGATGGAAAATCCTAGCTTATGTGTAACTAGACTCAGAAAGGTAGAAACATGAAAGCACAGAAGCAATTTATACAAAGATAAAGGCCAAGAATTTTCCAAAATCGATTTAAAATACCAAGCCAAAGTTTCAAGAAACAAGCAATTTAAGTCAAAGAAAGCTACACATCATACTAAAACTGCTGAATACCAAAGACAAAGGAGATAATTTTTAAAACAGTCAAAAGGAAAAAACAGATTACCTTCACAGGATAACACGTAAATAGCTGACTTCTTAAATGATGGAAGACAGAAGATAATAGAATGGTATCTTCAGAGTGCATTCTGTACATTATTTCTACACTCAGTGAAAATCTCTTTCAGAAATGGAAGCCGAATGAACACATTTTCAGAAAAATAAAATCATTCCACCCAGCAGACCAACATGAAAGAAAATTCCAATTTTGTTGTGACTTTTGACCACAAAAGTAACAACAACAGCAAAGTCTTGTGGGGTTTAAAATATATGTAGAAATAAAATGAATCAACTAAAGCATAAAACGGAGGGAGGTAAATGGAGTTAAAGTGTTTTAAAGTCCATACAATTTCTAGAAAATAGTAAAAGTAGTTTGTTCTAATATACTATAGGACTTAAAATATCTGTGATTATAACTAATGTAATACACTAAAAGCTCTTATTGAAAGCAAATATTATTTGGTTGGTAAAGACATGATACTAATTATGAGTTACTTTTAAGAGCCACCTCTTAAATTTTGTAGGTATGCTGAAAGACTGTGTCTTAGCTAGACTGCTATAACAGAATACCATGGACTGGGTAAACAATGGAATATTATTTTCTCATAGTCCTGGAGACTAGAAATCTGAGATTTGGATGCCACCATGGTTGGGTTCCAGTGAGGATTCTCCTTGTGGCTCCCACACAACTAGATCCTCACATGGCAGAGAGATCAAGGTCTCTGGTGTCTCTTCTTATAAGGACACCAATATTCATGACTTCATCTAAACCTAATTATCTCCCAAAGATCCCAGCTCCTAATATCATCACATTGTGGGGTAGGGTTTCAATATATAAACCAGGGGTGGGGGTGGCATTATTCAGTCCATGGCAGATTGGAAGCAAAATGTTGGAAAATATATAATATGTGCCCCAAATAGAGCTTATATAACTATCCTAATAATAGATAAACAGACTTTTAAAATCATATTTTATAATGATAGGATGTTCATTCTACCAGGAAGATATAATTATTATAATTTGGAACATAGTTAAATACACAATAGCTTCAAAATGTATAAAGTACAAAATGATGGAAATAAAAGTAGATAAATTCACAATTAGAGATAAAGTAGTAGTACTGAACAAGTCATTTTTTATGATACCAGAATGATCTAAGTGATAAACAACATTGCAAAAAGGAAAAATTACAAGTTAATTTCTTTCATAAGCCCAAAACTTCTAAAAATTATATTAGCTAGATCTACCATATATTAAAAAATGCATATATTATGACCAAGGATATTATTTACTGGAATATAAGGATAACATGTCACTTAGAAAATCAATGTAATTCCTCATAGTAACAGAATAAAGGAAGAAATCTTATAATCACCTCAAATAGATCTAGAGAAAGGTAAGAGATAAAATTTATCCATCATTCATGAAAAAAATCTCAAAAAATTAGAAATTGAAGCAAACTTCCTCAGTCTAATAAAAAAAAAAAGACCCTTCTACACTAAACCTATAGAAAATATTATACCTAATGACCAAATACAAAAAACTTTTTTGCCCCCAAAGATCAAGAAAAGAGAAGAATGTCTGCTATAACCACTATTATAAATACTGCACTGCAGTAGGTAAGAAAAAAAAATGATAAAAAATTCAAATGGAAAAATAAAACTGTCATTATTTGCAAACAATATTACTATGCTTGTAGAACACCTAAAAGGATCTACAGATTATAATGAATAAGTACATTTAGCAATGATCTATATATGTGTGTGTATGCATATGTATATATCAGCAATAATTTAAAAATAAACATTTTAAATTCCATTTACAACAGCAGAACAATCATAAAATACTTTGGAATTAATTTAATGATAGATGTGCATGACTTCTACATAGAAAACTATAAAGCATTGTGGGGAGATGATTATTAAAGAGCTAAATCTTTTTTTTTTCTTTTTCTAACAGAAAGAGGAGAAAGAAGCTTTACAATTCAGAGATTGGAAAGACTCAATATTAAAAAATTGGGAATGCTCCCAAAATTTATTATGCATTTATTGCAATACTAATCAAATTCCAGTTTATTTTGTGAACAAGCCAATTTCAAAATTTTAATAAATAACAGTGCCCAAACAATCTTGAATAAGAACAAAAATGAATCCAAGATGACACAAGAGGCACAGAGTACTGATTAAAAAAAAGTTACAGTCCATTAGCTTGTTAAATAATAATTTAAAATATCAACCATTGTATAAAATCGCAGATGTTCCTGTTATGAGAAGATGTGACAGAAATGAACAAAGGGAAAACATGCTAATATGTTTACCTGGTAAAGAAAAGTAGGTTTATATTTATTTGATATAGAGCAGAGAGGTTCTACTGGTAATTTATGCCTGATATCTATCATTTCCGACTGTTCTATGCCCATGCATACCAATGTTAAATATTTTGAGTATAAGCATTAAAAGAAAAAATATAGGTAAAAGTATAATTTTAAGTGTGGTGTTAAAAATATGAAGGTCACCACTAAAACATCTGAAATGGTTGAATTTCAAGAGGAAAAAGAGAAAAAAAAATGAAACAAAGGAAACTCGGTCCAACAGAAGGCAAGAGCAGTACAGAAATCAACAGGAAAGCATGGCTTAATTCTCATATGATGGCAGGAAAAAAATCACAAGTATCAGTTATTATAATAACTGTGAATGTGTTACATTGATCCTGAGAGAGAGTTGGAGAGAGAGAGAGATATTCAAAATAGAGGCTTGTACAGGCAGAAGAACAAAGACTTTTCCTGACCAGGCTTAGACTGAAAGGCAATGAGTGTCTACACTGACAGACCAATAACAAGGCATTGTTTTTCAGTGTTACCGAAGAGCCATAGTTGAGAAAAGATTCTTTACAAAAAAATTTTCGTTTATGAATGTGGCATTAATGGCAGAATTATAAAACCATGATGTTTAATCCATGAAATAATTAAGGATGTGCTGAAAAAGTGGGTCTCTATAAAGAAAAGCTTTGATTTGTAGGATTTGCTGATTTTTGTGTAAATACTCCCATCATGGTCAATTTCAAGTCATTAACATGAAGTCTTTGAACATGGAATTGCAAAGAAATATGCATAATTGGCTCTTAAGAGATAATGGATGTTGGCTCCAGCACACCATTAGAAATAATTGATTTAGGCAACTTTTTATCAGTGGATGAAAGCATCAGAAGGTATTAATGGGGAATTTTATGATGAAGGGTTAGGAGTTCCAACCACCTGAAACTTCTGATCAGTGTCAGCATTACTAAGAATGCTACCACCAGATACTAAGTACCTTCTGATATGCATATGAGGTACACAGGACCTCCTTCCTATTGAGTATTCTTGCCAAAAAAAAATTTGAACTGATCTAATCAAACCTTTAGAACTAATTCAAAGATTGCAAGACAAACAGAAAAAAGAGGAACACAATAAACAGCAGCACAAGGAGGTGAATACAGACAGACTATGGGACATTCTATAGGTCAGTTGGCCTGGTTTCTTCAACAAATAAAAAATATGAATTAGAAAAATTAAGTTGTGAGCACTATTTAGAGTAAAGGAGGATAAGGAGACATCATTTTCTAATACAAAGGATTGATCTTGTTTAGATCTTGAGTCACACAACAGATGATAAAATAATATTTTTTAGATTACTGAGGACATCTGAATAGTTAGGTACTGAATGACACCCCTTATTATAGGTGTTGCTAAAATTTTTGTTGTGATAATAGCATTTTGGTTATATATAAAAACGTTTATATTTTTAGAGATGGCATAAGATCTGGAATTTTCTTTAAAACAATTCAGAAAAAGAAAAACGTGTAATTTTGGCAAATGAGTGGCAGACAAATTGAGGCTAGTTATGTTTTTCAGTCTCCTTTTGTGCACGTTTGAAATGTTTCATAATTAAACTTTATTGCAATTGAGCAGAAGTAATATCTTAAATAGTATAAACTTCAAACAAATAGGAATAAGTCTGAGAAGTTGTAATACTTATATAATGACAATAATACCATTTTTTAATTTTCTAAATTTTTATTGTTTTATTTTAATTCCAGTGTAGTTAACATACAGTGTTATTATTAGTTTCAGGTGTACATGATAGTGATTCAACAATTTTGTACATTACGCAGTGCTCATCATGATAAGTGTGCTCTTAATCCCCTTCATCTGTTTCACCCAACCCCTACCCACCTCCCATCTGGTAATCATTAGTTTGTTCTCTTATACAGTTAAGAGTCTGTTTTTTTGGTTTATCTCTTTCTTTGTCATTTGTTTCTTAAATTCCACATATGAGTGAAATCATATGGTATTTGTCTTTCTCTGACTGGCTTATTTTGCTTAGCATTATACTCTCTAGACCCATTCATGTTGTTGCAAATCCCAAATTCTGCTCTTTTTTATGGCTAAATATTCCAGTGTGTGTATGTGTGTATCACATCTTCTTTATCTGTTCATCTATTGATGGACAGTTGGGCTGTTTCCATAGTTTGGCTATTGTATATAATGCTGCAATAAACATAGGGGTGCATATATCCCTTCAAATTAATGTTTTCATATTCTTTGGGTAAATACCCAGTAGTTCGATTGCTGCATCATAAGGTAGTTCTATTTTTAATTTTTTGAGGAACCTCCATACTGTCTTCCACAGTGTCTGCCCCAGTTTGCATTCCCACCAACAGTACATGAGAGTTCCTTTTTCTCCACATCCTCAACAACATTTATTGTTTCTTGAGTTATTTTAGCCATTCTGACAGGTGTAAGGTGATAGCATTAAAAAAAAAAACACACACACACACTTAAGAGAAAATTTAAATAACTAGTGAGAAATACTATGTCTCCATATGGGCATAGTCAGTGGTAGTTGATTCTAGGAAAGAGGAGTGGGTGTCATATGTTTGACAGAGAGTGACAGAGAAAATAAAACCAAATATATGCATGCATTACTGAGGTTGTTACTTTGGAAAATAGAAACATACTAGGGATTGATGAATGGCACCCTGACAACACTTTGCAATGAGATCCTCACTATTAACTTCTTTAGCCTTCTAGTAAATTATTTCTATTACATGCCCTGGAGACGGGTAGTAAGTATTAGAGTTCCATAATTGATTTCTTATTCTCTAAATATGTCTTACACAGGTGATCTGGTAGCTATTTTAATAATCTCTGCCCAAACTCTAAGAAAATAAGAAAATCTCTTATCATCCTATTCTGTTGTACTTCTAGTAATTCATATCAAAATACTAGTAGGAATTTGGTAAGTTGAACTCTACTAAGTCTGTTTCTTATAGAAAGGTTCAATTTCAGTCAGTTTTCTGCACTGAGTTTTAACTTGATGGCCCACTGACTTTTTCCATTACTAATTAAAAATTCAGAAAACTGGAAAATATTAAGTATGGTAGGCTTAAGTGATCCAGTATCATTATAAAATGCAGTAGGACCTCCAATTAGCGCTATAATATCTCAGTCAACTGTACAACCTGAAAGAATTTGACATCTATCGTTTTACATAGTATATTGAAGTTACTTCAAATTAACTATTTGCAACAATGCATAGAATATGCAAAATATGAAAATAAACCAATTATCTATAAATCTCTTTAGTCTGTGTATTCCATTATTGAGTTAACCTTCAGTTAAGCAATCTATCTGTACTCCCCAACAATGCTGGACAGCTGTGGTGTTATTACATCTTTGTTTTCACTTAGTAATAATTTCTATGTAAGTTCTTTTATTCCATTCTCTTCAAAGTGATGGAAATGAAATCTAGAATAAATCTCCCTTTGATTTGGCCTGCTTTATAACTATATCTATATGAGCTAGACTTTATCAGGCTGCTGGAGAAAGAACATTATAATGCAGAAACTTTACAGTATTTTATCTACTCTTCTGCAGGCCAATTTAGATTGTACCATTTCTATCTTAAATGGTTGAGGTATTGGTGACTTTTCAATTGCTCCCTAACATGAAACACATAATCTGTTCAAACTGTTTTGGAGTGCTTTGGTCAACCGCCAAACTGCTGAGGAGGCTTGAGTGCAGGTTTTAATTAACGTGCTTTACTGAAGTCTTTCAGAGCAATCAACTTTCCCGCAGTTATTTGACATAGGTCCCTTGTTTCAAATATTTTTCTCATTTCAGAACTCTGGAGTTTGTGAACAGGTCCTGTAATTCAAATTCACTGATACATCCTGCCAAATTATAATTCATTTTTCATTTTCAGGTAATGGATTTCCCTGCTAAGTTTTCACTTGGAAAGAAGAGATAAAAAGACAGTATGAATGTGGATGAAATAAGATGTTTGAAATAGTTTCTCTTTTACAGAAATAGTTGGTACTGTTAGTTACTGAAATTTCAATTAAATATGTTGCTGTAGGTTTAATTTGAATGATGATGCTATCTCAGGAGGTAAACAAGAGGGAAAATTAAGTTTAATCATATGAGGGACTCTAATGCGAAAACATTGAAGGAAATTAAAGGGAACTATGGTATAATCATATACTAAGCTTTGTGACAGTTAAATGGTTATATTGTCATTCATGCTCTCCAGTGGTTTAAGACCCATAATTAGGGACTTTTAAAGTCCTGGATACATAGAAGAGCACAATATAAGAGAGTAGCTGAAAAGTCATGTTGGGGAACTCATTGCTGCTATTGCCTCTTAAATTCATGCACAGCCTTGGGCGCCTGGGTGGCTCAGATGGTTAAGCATCTGCCTTCAGCTCAGGTCATGATCCCAGCATCCTGGGATCGAGTCCCGCATCGGGCTCCCTGCTCCTTGGGAGCCTGCTTCTCCCTCTGCCTCTCTCTCTCTCTCTGTCTCTCATGAATAAATAAATAAAATCTTAAAAAAAAAAATTCATGCACAGCCTTTTCCTAGGTGTTTGAGGATAGGGCTGGGTGGGGAATATAGGCAATAAAACTGTGTACTTGACTGTGGAGTGCAGGTGAATGTGTGGAGTAACGGCACCTCCTATTCAATGATCACTTATTAAGAGCCAAACACCGTCCTGAATGTTTTGCATGAGTCATCACATTTAATCCTTGCAACAAGTTTATACATTAAGATCTATCAATTTCTCCCATATAATGATAATGGCATTGAAGCAGGGGAACCGGGCAAGGTAACCCAGGTAACCTCCACACTAGCACAGGACTTAAATTAACCAGCCGCACGTAGACCAAAGCAATAGTTATTTAAACGGCCCAGTATTACTGTAAAATCTCTCCTTGTATAAACACAAACCAACATATAATTCAGAAAATTTAATTTTTTTCCCTTGGATGGGCTTCAAGAGCTTGCCCAGGAGATTGGAAGTTGTCAGGCAAATGAATGCTTTTCCAGGAGCACTTATTAGGATCACCACCTTCGCTGTGCCAGCCATTGTGTCTAGATCTCTTTTACAAAGCCAGTCTCTAAAAACAATTTAAATAAACATACCTGGGAGAAAAAATCTGAAAATTGTTAGAATCACTCTGCTGACAGGGATTCTCTCATTATAAATTGGTGTAGCAGTTTGGATCTCAGCAGGAAATAAAAAGCACCCTCAGGATCACTAAGAGAATTTAATAAAAGGTGTAGGAAGGTTTGAAGTAACCAAGCAGAGATGTCGCTGAACCCAGAGACTAGCAAGAGCAGGAAGTTATTATCTCCATTAGGCTTCTGTGGCAAAGGGAAGAGTGTATCTGAGGGTGATCTGGACAGTGGAAGAGGGGATGCTCAGCAGAACCTATAGTTATAAAGGCAGTCACTACCAGGTCTGTGACTTCTGTGGCCAGCCACTGCCAGAACTGAAGAAGGATGTGGAGAGAAAGTACCCTTACTACACCTTCTTCCCATTCTACTGCTACTGCCTTCAATTAGCTGAATCCAACCTGAAGCCAGAAGGCAAGAAAATCCAGGTAACACAGTCCACAGGGGTCCATGCCTTAGAACACAGAGCAGACAAAAGAATAGCAGAAAATAGGTCTGTGGGGAAGGGGGAAGTGGCAAATGGAGATCAGCCAACACTCTTAACCCATATTGCAACTTAGCATCCATTCTC
Source organism: Mirounga leonina (assembly GCF_011800145.1). Taxonomy (NCBI): domain Eukaryota; kingdom Metazoa; phylum Chordata; class Mammalia; order Carnivora; family Phocidae; genus Mirounga; species Mirounga leonina. Next base: position 16,964,546 of record NW_023270320.1, on the reverse strand, counting down.
GACCAACAGAGAACAAAATCATGTAACCCCATCTGTCACCAAATCATCAGAGGGTGATGTTCACTTAAACCATCCATGTGTCCTAAATTATAGCATTAGCCAGATAAAGTTTTAAAAAGGGAGAAAAAATGAATCATTTGACATAAGACATAACTACTGTAGTCCCTATCTCTTTAGCCAGTTATGAGGTCAAAGTCAGTAGTCATAGTTCCCTTCCTCTTCTATCGAATTCCTGATTCCCTATCCCCTCTACCTTAGTTGGTTTGGGTTCTTTACTTGGTTGGGCAACCCCAAAATTTATATCTACAGAAAAAATGCCCATGTTGGTCCTGACCTTTTTCAGTCATACCAGTTTCCCCCTGACATTATCATTGGACATGGCAATACAAAAAATTTCCTTATGAAGCCCCCAGGTCCAAGCATAGTCCTCTTTCTCTGCTTTGTTTAATAAAAACCCAATTTTCCCTTGACAATATGACAAATCATTACAGTTTAAAAATTAATCCTCTCATTTGCTTGTCAGTTATGTAGAAGAGGAGTTCAAAATGGCCAGCTAGCAGTCTCATCTTCCAGTTTAATGGAATCCTGGTTATGATCCTTGGCCTAGGCATCTCTCTCTGGACAGTAGGACTGCCAATACCACTGAGCCCAAATTTGTGTGGATGGGATGAAAAATATTGTGAATGGATTATTAAGTATTCTAGTGAGAGGGCCTTCTTCTCTCTACCTATCGGTGTGATGACTATGGGGAAAACAGCACAATATATGGTCTACAATTTTAAGGCACATGCCACAACCTATAGGATAGGACTTCCCAGATAGCACTACAATTGTGTCATCAGTTGGCCATTTCTACCTGATGGTCAGTGGATTTTGAGTGATGGGCACATAGTAAGATCTATGAATTCTGTGGCATGATCTTTGGCACACTTTGTAAGGGTAAAATTAATTTCCTAATTAGGAATTGATTAAGTGGCAAGGAATAGGCATTCTATAAGTACATGAATGGTGGCACTGGCAGAAGTATTGTAGGAAGAAATTGTCAGTCTGTGTCCAGAATAGTTCTTTTTATGTGAGAACATGCTATTCCTTTCATGAAAGATTTTATATAATCAATCTTCACTTGAGTGGCTGGTTAGCTCATTGGAAAATGGTGTCAAACTGGCTCAGCATTATCCCTTATTGGTCATATGGGCATAAAATAGATCAGCTTTGATGAGGAAAAGTCCATGTTGTTGAGCTCATGCATAGGCCCCATCCTTAACAACGTAGCCACTTGGTATATGGGTCCACCAAACAAGAAGCAGGAATTTGAAAACTTGTTTTCCCAAGTACACAGAGAATAACACCATTAATGGATCTTCTTGTCTATCTGATTATTGAGATTCTCCTCTGTAATGGATGCTCCTTAGGAAATTTAAGTATGACACAACTATCTGCACTTTGTTCCTATTTTGATAAGTCAATCCACATAATTCTCTCCATCCCCAACTTCCTTGTCAGCAATCTCCCAATCTTGTCTTTTCTAAGTTCTTGACCACCTAGCCAATCCATTAGGCATTGCTCAGAAATTAGTGTAGAATTGGACTTTTCCAAAAAGTGAACAGTCAAATTTACAGCTCAAATCACTGCCAACTGGAAGGGTTTCTCTTCTTCCTGACAGGACTATCCCTGTGAGAAGCTAAAATCAGCTGACTAATTCTAGCCGGTGATTGCTGCACACCATGCAGACCCATTGGCAAACCAGGCCACCCTGAAATCTCCATCTGTTAATTGGTTAATTGTGTCCTCTTCTGTATTTGAAAACTGATCATGTTTCCATAGGTAGGAGGTTGGAGAAGAGACAGTAAAGCAGTAGACAGAAATACAGTAAGTGAGCCACGTGCTATGCAATTCCCTTGTGTTCTCCAAACCTGCTCAGGCCCGATGTTATACATAGCATTCCCTCTTATAATGGAATGCTGCTGCACACCAATAACTTTATGACTTGATGGGTTGAAAAATTACTAGATTATTTGGTAAGCTGTGGCTGCCAAGTAACTTGGTGTAGCATGGTCAGGGGCCCAGTAGAAAGCCAGGAGCTTCTTTTTGAATAGAGAATAGTTGTAGACAGAAGAGATTCTCAGAGTTTGCTTCAAACTCTCAGGGGTCTGCATGCAAGTTCCTTTTAGAGGTTCCATACTGCTCCCCATCTGCCACAGACACTTCAAATATCACTGGATGCTCAACCATAACTCCGAGACTTTCAGGCAGCTTATACCACACATGGACCTTATGTTAAGTCCTCTCTTCTCCTGGATCCCACATGAAACTGGTGACCTGCTAAGTTATCCAGTAAATGGGTAAGAGAAGCACACCCAAATTTGGTGTATGCTGTCTTCAAAATCCAAATAGTTACACAAAACGTATTACCTCTTCATGGTAGTTGGTGAAAACTACAGCTAATGTTTCTAACTTTAGAGGATATATACCCACATATGTCAGACCACTGGATGATTAGCAACTTCTTTATAAGACAGCTTTCCATTTCGTAGGGTTTTTCTTCCATTCTCTAGCACAGCTATATCTTACTGAATCACCCCAGGTGCTCATTCCCTCCCGTCATCAGATCCAATGAACAAAATATCATTAATGTAATGGACCTGGACCTGTAGTGATGTTCTGTGGGACAGAGGATGTTTAAGGACACTCAGCATTACAATGTAGGAGAGCAGGTTATAGCCATAAAATAAGATACTGAAGATCTACTCTGCCACACGAAGGTGAACCACTTCTGAATATATACATTCAGAATATATGAATACACACACACACACTATATTGATTTCTTATGTATTTGGTACAGAGAATGTGGCTTATTTTTCCCAGTTAAGATACAACATAGTCATCAATACCAGTTAAAATGTATCATAATCCACAATAATTTCCATGAACCATCTGACTTTTGCACCAGCCAAATATGTGAGTTAATCAGGAATATGATATAAACCACTCATCAGTACCTCTCAAGTCTCTGATGGTGCCTCTGATTTTGGTATGGGATTAAATTCTGCTCTTGGTTATTTGTCTGAGGATGACAGACTCCCACTTGGCTCTTCTTACCAATGCGTCAGGAACCTACTCTGTGGATTTCACCAGTTACTAAGTACATTTATTCTGAGTATACATTCAGGAACTGGGGAATAACCACAATTTTTCATTCAAACTGTGAAATAGACCTAGGCCATGTCTCCACTCATCACCAGATTTCCATAGACTCCTTCCCTCCAAATCCAACTTCAGGACAATAGTGGAATTTTGGGATTCTAGAATTTAGTGCCAATTTTCAGATAGGATCTAGTAACCTCTGGAATGCCTCGATATTCTCTTTTTTTCAGGATACACCCAACCCATTATATGAAGCAAGTTTCCTGGGAAAAGTTTAAAGGGAAATATATAGTATACAATGTGGTCAATTTTCAAGTTTCTTCTTCATAAGAATATGACCCTTCCTCAATAAAGGGGTGATAGATCTGTGAATGGACTAAACTGAGAACTAGGTAAATAGTCACAACATAGTAGTCAACCAGTACTATGTTGACCAGAATCAGTTTTCTGACCTCTAGAAAAAGAAGTTCCCTAATTATATAGATCAAGTAATTATTCCATAGACTATCTATTCATTATGGATAGCAGCTTATTAATCAACTAGCTGTGACAATAGATCCCTGTGGGTCAAAACATATTGTTTCATACTACTCTATCTCATGCTTATTATGGTAATTGCACCCACTCTGTCTCTGAAGATTAAACCCCACTATTCCAAAATCTAATTCTATTGAAATCATTAGTTTAATTCCATGGTAGCATCTCCTAGAGTTTTTCTAGGGTAATACTACTCCCTTCACCAATGTGTATCTTCATTGCTTGGTAAAAAGAATGCCCTCAAAGAGTGTCCCCTTGAATGCTATGATTAGCCTATGGCTAACAGTTTGTACATAGTAGATGAACTTGAATATTCTCATATTTCAGAGACTTCCTCTGTAGTATGCCATGGAAGCCCCAACATCTCAACCTTATTGAGTGAAGAACTGTGAGTCTGGTCTTCAATCAATCAGCCTTTCAGAATATTAATATTGCTCGAAGGACAACAAATTCTGATTAAGTGCATCCAAACCGATAAAATCAGCCAGACTAGCCTTTATCTTTTAGCTCTGTAGTCTAAAACCATTAGAATCCATTCAACACGTTTTTGTTTGTTTGTTTTTTAGACACTTGGTGATCGATTGTGGCATGATCTTTCAACCTCATTAGCTGGATCTTTTTTTTTTTTTTTTTTTTTCTAAGAAGGGGCTTTGCAATTCTTTTTCTGATCCATGGAGAATAACTAGAAAAACTAGGTTAAAAAAATAGCTGGTAAAACTATGGGATTCCTTTTAATGATCACATTGACTCATGTGACCTCAAGAGATTCAGCAGAGAAATTGACGACCAATTAATGTAGCAGATAACTAACCACTTACCTATCTTCCTCTGAGGAGATATCCTCCACTGATCCAAATGACTATAATACTCAATTCCTTCTTTTTTCTGGATCATATGACATAGGGAAATGCCCTAATCAGTGTTTAATATTATGCTATCAGGCACAACTGATGATTTTTGTCCTTGCTGTATACAACCTACACTAATATTTTTTTTTATGTTATGTTAATCACCATACATTACATCATTAGTTTGATGTAGTGTTCCATGATTCATTGTTTGTGTATAACACCCAGTGCTCCATGCAGTACGTGCCCTCTTTAATACCCATCACCAGGCTAACCCATCCCCCCACCCCCTCCCCTCTAGAACCCTCAGTTTGTTTCTCAGAGTCCATAGTCTCTCATGGTTCGTATCCCCCTCCGATTTCCTCCCCTTCATTTTTCCCTTCCTGCTATCTTCTTCTTCTTCTTCTTCTTCTTTTTTAACATATAATGTATGATTTGTTTCAGAGGTACAGGTCTGTGATTCAACAGTCTTACACAATTCACAGCGCTCACCATAGCACATACCCTTCCCAATGTCTATCACCCAGCGACCCCATCCCTCCCACCCCCCACCACTCCAGCAACCCTCAGTTTGTTTCCTGAGATTAAGAATTTCTCATATCAGTGAGGTCATATGATACATGTCTTTCTCTGATTGACTTATTTCACTCAGCATTATACCCTCCAGTTCCATCCATGTCGTTGCAAATGGCAAGATCCCATTCCTTTTGATGGCTACGTAATATTCCATTGTATATATATACCACATCTTCTTTATCCATTCGTCTGTCAATGGACATCTTGGCTCTTTCCACAGTTTGGCTATGGTGGGCATTGCTGCTATAAACATCGGGGTGCATGTACCCCCTTCAGATCCCTACATTTGTATCTTTGGGGTAAATACCCAGTAGTGCAATTGCTGGATTGTATGGTAGCTCTATTTTCAACTTTTTGTAACCTCCATACTGTTTTCCAGAGTGGCTGCACCAGCTTGCATTCCCACCAACAGTGTATAACCTACACTAATATTTAATAAATGTCTTTCTTTGAATTTACTCTTTCTTTTTACAGATACACATGTTCTGGTCTTATCCTGAACAGTCATGTCCTTGAATCATGGTTTTGTTCACTAATTATATTTTTTCTAACAAATAAAAGTGAAAATAAATAACTATTGTTTTCAAATTAATCCATTTTCTATGGAAAATTCTATTATGCATAAAGCAGTGAGAATATACCAAGCTTAGATGTCTCATATGGAAAAATGTCACAAGTGCTAAATAGGCAAAAGGAATCACACACACAAGAGTTACTACAGTCTGAATGTTTATTTTCCCACAAAATTCATATGTTGAAAACCTAATGCCCAGTGTGATAATATTAGCAAGAAGAGGTGATTAGGTCATGAGAACCCTCATAAAAGGAATTAGTGCCCTTATAAAAGGGACCTGAGAGAGCTTCCTTGCCCCTTTCAGCATGTTGAGGTCACAGAGAAAAGATAGCAGGCTAACAAGTAAGCCTTCCTCACCAGACACCAATCTTCCAATACCATAATCTTGGACTTTCCAGGCCCAAGAAGTGTGAGAAATAAATGCTTGTTGTCTATAAACCACCCGGTTTGTGGTATTTTTGTTTCTAGCAGCCCAAACAGACTAAACCAAGCATGTATTGTAAGATTGCATCTTATAAATTAGCATTTATATAGAGAACAAAAATACACAAAATCAATCCAGGTTTTTAGAAGTTGGGTTATTGGCTATCTTTGGCTGGGAGAGACTTATAACAGTAAGGAGAATAAGGATTACTCTTTCTTGATCTGGGTGATAGTTTCCACAAGTGTGTTCAGTTTATGAAAAATCATCAAATTGTGCACTTAAGATCTATGTACTCCATGCATTCCCACTGCCTTTTCTGTTGTTTCTAGGGTTGCTGATTTTTCCCCTGATTTTTCTACATTTCAAATCTGGGATGGTCTTATTGCCGTGTGTATTTTCCCTTTATGTTACCCAATAATATGCTAAGTACCTATCATCTTCAATTTTATATCATGTTACAAAGGCAATAAAGCAAGGGGGCCTTGTACTTTCAACATAGGACTTTTAATGTTTTACAAAGATTTTAGAGAAAAAAAAGTTTTTATTTGGACCTTTTAACTTCCACCTGTTTGTAAAATTCTCACATAAGATCTTGGCTAAGACATACACACAATTCAATTTTTTTCTCTTCAAGCCCCTGGTCCAGGTTGCTTGGACCATACACATGTATCTTGACATTCTCTGCATTTTCTCTCTGAAATCTTGCTCAGAACTTGTTCTTGTATCTCTTTGATTTCCATACTCGTCTAGATACTAAGGTAAATACTATATTCTCAAATAAGAACTTCTATTCCTTCCACCACACATGTGATTTGGATGAATTTAATGAATACCTTAGCTCTATCCCAATTCTAAAAGTCTATGAAGTACCATTAATATATTTAAGAGTTTGTTAACTAAGTATTACTTATTTGATCAAAGCTTTGCTGACTCTTGGCTCTTTTGTCAAAAGCATAGTAAGCTCCCTGCAAGTATTTGATAAATAATTACTCAAGTGATGTCACTTGAGTAATTAATTTTAAAGGATTCTTTAAAGAGGTGCATTGGTGGCAATTTTATACTCATTGCTGACTATTCATTTTTAAGGACCATTTAAGTAAATTGTGAAAATCAAATTGGTCCTGTATGTGTGTATTAACACAGTTCAGAAATTCAGGAATTAATCATAGTTAATTTAATGATGACAAGACCACATGATTATTAGAATTAAATCTGCATGCTAATTTGTATCTTATGGCTCCTAGTGACTTTTGCATTCTGTTTTATTATAAAGAAAATTGTGAAGAAAAGAATATGTTTTGAACATGGAATTCACATCTCCCTTAGAAAGTTTAGGAAATCTTAGCACACGTTAAAGTGTCCTGAGTTGGCTCAACTACTTGATCAACCTGATATGCAGAAGAGAACTTTGAAAATTGAATGAAAAAAAAGATTTTTTTTCAAAGACAGGTATTGATGAGCCCAGGATTCTAATGGATATAAAATTAATATTAAAAAGAGTATACATAATATTTTTATTAGAAATCTTCTAGATACTTCTCTAGTTAAGGTCAGTTTAAAGGTAGTTTTTGATAATGTGTCACTTGAGACTAGTATTGATTCTCAAACTACAGATGTAATTGGCTATATTTTTTAGCACAGCCATGGTTTTGTCCATTTGATCCATTTGAGAGAATAGATCTATTAATTTTGTGGCATTTTGAACATTTTATTGTTGTGTTTTAAATGACATTTTTGGACACTTGTATGTGAACCCCTTGATGACAGGATCTATTTCTCATTCAACACCGTGCTATAGATCAAGTCAATTATAAATGCACAGCAAAGGGGTGGAGCAAGATGGCAGAGGAGTAGGAGACCTGGATTTCGTCTCCTCTCAGGAATTCAGCTGGATAGGGATCAAACCATTCTGAACACCTACAAACTCAACAGGAGATCGAAGAAAAGAATAGCAACAACTCTCTGAACAGAAAAGCGACCCGTTTCTGGAAGGTAGGTCGTGCGGAGAAGTGAATCCGAGGTGATATTCGGGAGGATAGATGGCGGGGGAGGGGCCTCCATTGGCCGCTTCTGGCAAGTGATAGAGCTGTGGAGCACAAAATCGGAACCTTTAGAAGTCGGCTCTGCTGAGGGACGTCACTCCAGTGGCTAAGCGGGGGGTGGAACCTTCGCGGGACAGTGTGGTCTCAGGACCCTTGGGGTCACAGAAAGACCAGGGGTGCCTGAGTGTGGCAGAGCTCCCAGGTATCGGAGCAGGGAAGCAAGCTGCAGAGGCGGAGCCCAGGCATGGGCTCTCAGCTCGGGGTTGACATAAACTATGATCCGCGGCACAGTCGGGCCATTGCTCTTCCAGCAGGGACCCAACAAGTGGCAGATCCGGAGAGACTCACCTTCCTCCCCCGGGAGGAGCAGCGCAGGAGTGCACCGCAGGGATGTGCTGGGTTTGGAGACTCCATATGGGGTTGTGTGCCAGAGATAGAAATGCTGGATCACAGGCCAGGTGAGCACGGAGTGCGGCCGGAGACCAGGGAGGCAGGAGTGACTGCCTGCTTTTCTCTGGGGGCTCAATGAGGAGTGGGGCCCCGAGTTCTCAGCTCCTCCAAGGCGGAGATTGGGAAGCTGCCATTTTCACTCTCAGCCTCCAAAGCTGGACAGAAAGCTTTCAGGGAACAAAAGCTCCCGAGAGCAAACCCAGGCAGATTACTTAGCCCTGACTGGGCAAGGGCAGGGCAATTCTGCCTCCAGCAAAGACATTTGGGAACCACGGCAACAGGCCCCTTCCCCAGAAGATCAGCAAGAACAGCCAGCCAAGACCAAGTTTACCGATCAATGAGAACGGCAGAACTCCAGTGCTAGGGGAATACTGCACATAGAATCCATGGCTTTTTTACCATGATTCTTTAGTTTTTCAAAGTTAATTATTTTTAACTTTTTTTTTTGAATTGTTCTTTTTCCCTTTTTCAACCAACATCTTATCAATCCCTTTTTTAAAAAACATTTTTGTTTTTCATTTTTAGAGTCATATTCTATCCCTTCATATTAGTTACCCTTATTTTTGGCATATATATATATATATATATATATATATGTTGTTCTCTCTTTAAAATTTTGAGATACTTTCTTCTAACAGATCAAAATATACCCTAAATCTCTAGTGTATGGTTTAGTTCTACTCTCCTGCCTGATCACATTGTCTCCATTTTTTTTTCTTTTTTTTTTAAATCCTCTTCTTTCTTTTTTCAAACAACTTCTTATCAATTCCTTTTATAAAATTTTTTATAATTTCCATCTTTACAGTCATATTCCATCCCTTCATCGTATCAACCTTTCTTTTTGTACACATATAAGTTTTTCTTTCTTTAAAATTTTGGGAGGCACTTTCTTCTAACGGACCAAAATACACGCAAAATCTAATGATCTATGCACCAGCCTGATCATATTTGATCATATTCTGTTTTTTTGTTTTGTTTTGTTTTGTTCTGTTTTTGTTTGTTTTTATCTTTTTCTTTTCTTTTTTCTTTTTCTTTTCTCTTTCTTTCCCTTTCTTTCCCCCCGGCTTCAGGTCTTTTCTGATTTGTTTAGAGTATATTTTCTAGGGACGTTTTACCCTGTTAGCATTTTGTTCTCTCATTCATCTGTTCTCCTCTGGACAAAATGACATGACAGAAAAAATCACCTCAACAAAAAGAACAAGAGGTAGTACCGACTGCCAGGAACCTACTCAATACGGACATTAGTACGAGGTCAGATCTAGAGTTCAGAATCATCACTTTAAAGATACTAGCTGGGCTTGAAAAAAGCATGGAAGTTGTTAGATAAACCCTTTCTGGAGAAATAAAGGAACTAAAATCTAACCAAATTGAAATCAAAAAGGCTATTAATGAGGTGCAATCAAAAATGGGGGCACTAACTGCTAGGAAAAATGAGGCAGAAGACATAATCAGTGATATAGAAGACCAAATGATGGAAAATAAAGAAGTGGAGAAAAAGAGAGATAAACAACTACTGGATCACAAGGGCAGAATTCGAGAGATAAGCGATACCATAAGAGGAAACAACATTAGAATAATTGGGATCCCAGAAGAAGAAGAAAGAGAGAGAGGGGCAGAAGGTATAATGGAGCAAATTATAGCAGAGAACTTCCCTAATTTGGGGAAGGAAACAGGCATCAAAATCCAGGAAGCACAGAGAATCTCAAAATCAATAGAAATAGGTCAACACCCCAACATCTAATAGTAAAACTTACAAGTCTCAGAAACAAAGAGAAAATCCTGCAAGCAGCTCTGGAGAAGAGATATGTAACCTAAAATGGTAGAAACATTAGACTGGCAACAGACCTATCCACAGAGACCTGGCAGGCGAGAAAGGATTGGCAGGATATATTCAGAGCACTAAATGAGAAAAATATGCAGCCAAGAATACTATATCCAGCTAGGCTGTCATTGAAAATAGAAGGAGAGATAAAAAGCTTCCAGGACAAAAAAAACTAAAGGAATTTGCAAACACGAAACCAGCGCTACAAGAAATATTGAAAGGGGTCCTCTAAGCAAAGAGAGAGCCTAAAAGCAACATAGACCAGAAAGGAACACAGACAATATACAGTAATAGTCACCTTATAGGCAATAAATGGCACTAAATTCATATCTTTCAATAGTTCCCCTGAATGTAAAAGGGCTAAATTCCCCAATCAAAAGACATAAGCTATCAGATTGGATTAAAAAACAAGACCCATTGATATGCTGTCTGCAAGAGACTCATTTTAGACCCAAAGACACCCCCAGATTGAAAGTGAGCAGGTGGAAAACGATTTACCATGCTAATGGACACCAAAAGAAAGCTGGGGTGGCAATCCTTATATCAGACAAAGTAGATTTTAAACCAAAGACTATAATAAGAGATAAGGAAGGACATTATATCCTACTTAAAGGGTCTATCCAACAAGAAGATCTAACAATTGTAAATATCTATGCCCCTAACATGGGAGCAGCCAATTATATAAGGCAATTAATAACAAAAGCAAAGAAACACATTGACAACAATACAATAATAGTGGGGGACTTTAACAACCCCCTCAATGAAATGGACAGATCATCTAAGCAAACGATCAACAAGGAAATAAAGACTTTAAATGACACACTGGACCAAATGGACTTCACAGATATATTCAGAACATTCCACCCCAAAGCAACAGAATGCACATTCTTCTCTAGTGCCCATGGAACATTCCCCAGAATCAATCACATCCTAGGTCATAAATCAGGTCTCAACTGGTACCAAAAGATTGGTATCATTCCATGCCTATTTTCAGACCACAATGCTTTGAAACTAGAACTCAATCACAAGAGGAAAGTCGGAAAGAACACAAATACATGGAGGCTGAAGAGCATCCTACTGAACAATGAATGGGTCAACCAGGAAATTAAAGAAGAATTAAAAAAATTCATGGAAACCAATGAAAATGAAAACACAACTGTTCAAAATCTTTGGGATGCAGCAAAGGCAGTCCTAAGAGGAAAGTATATAGCAATACAAGCCTTTCTCAAGAAACAAGAAAGGTCTCAAGTGCACAACCTAACCCTCCACCTAAAGGAGCTGGAGAAAGAACAGCAAATAAAGCCTAAACCCAGCAGGAGAAGAGAAATAATAAAGATCAGAGCAGAAATCAATGAAATAGAAACCAAAAGAACAGTAGAACAGATCAACGAAACTAGGAACTGGTTCTTTGGAAGAATTAACAAGATTGATAAACCCCTGGCCAGACTTACCAAAAAGAAAAGAGAAATGACCCAAATCAACAAAATCATGAATGAAAGAGGAGAGATCACAACTAACACCAAACAAATACAAACAATTATAAGAACATATTATGAGCAACTCTATGCCAGCAAATTAGATAACCTGGAAGAGATGGATGCATTCCTAGAGATGTATCAACTACCAAAACTGAACCAGGAAGAAATAGAAAACCTGAACAGACCTATAACCACTAAGGAAATTGAAGCAGTCATCAAAAATCTCCCAACAAACAAAAGCCCAGGGCCAGATGGCTTCCCAGGGGAATTCTGCCAAACATTTAAAGAAGAATTAATACCTATTCTTCTGAAACTGTTCCAAAAAATAGAAATGGAAGGAAAACTTCCAAACTCGTTTTATGAGGCCACCATTACCTTGATACCAAAACCAGACAAAGACCCCATCAAAAAGGATAATTGCAGACCAGTCTCCTTGATGATCATGGATTTCAAAAATTCTCACCAAAATACTAGCCAATAGGATCCAACAGTACATTAAAAGGATTATTCACCACGACCAAGTGGGATTGATCCCTGGGCTGCAAGGTTGGTTCAACATCCGCAAATCAATCAGTGTGATACAATACATTAACAAAAGAAAGAACAAGAATCATATGATCCTCTCAATAGATGCAGAAAAAGCATTTGACAAAGTACAGCATCCTTTCTTGATCAAAAGTCTTCAGAGTATAGGCATAGAGGGTACATACCTCAATATCATAAAAGCCATCTATGAAAAACCCACAGCGAATATCATTCTCAATGGGGAAAAACTGAGAGCTTTCCCCCTAAGGTCAGGAACGTGGCAGGGATGTCCACTATCACCACTGCTATTCAACATACTATTAGAAGTCCTAGCCACAGCAATCAGACAACAAAAAGAAATCAAAGGCACCCAAATTGGCAAAGAAGAAGTCAAACTCTCAGTGTTTGCAGACGATATGATACTTTATGTGGAAAACCCCAAAGACTCCACCCCAAAACTGCTAGAACTCATACAGGAATTCAGTAAAGTGGCAGGATATAAAATCAATGCACAGAAATCAGTGGCATTCCTATACACAAACAACAATACAGAAGAAAGAGAAATTAAGGAGTCAATCCCATTTATAATTGCACCCAAAACCATAAGATACCTAGGAATCAATCTAACCAAAGAGACAAAGGATCTGTACTCAGAAAACTATAAAATACTCATGAAAGAAATTGAGGAAGACACAAAGAAATGGAAAAATGTTCCATGCTCATGGATTGGAAGAACAAATATTGTGAAGATGTCAATGCTACCTAGAGCAATCTACACATTCAATGCAATCCCCATCAAAGTACCATCCTCTTTTTTCAAAGAAATGGAACAAATAATCCTAAAATTTGTATGGAACCAGAAAAGACCCCGAATAGCCTGAGGAATGTTGAAAAAGAAAACCAAAGCTGGCGGCATCACATTCCAGACTTCCAGCTCTATTACAAAGCTGTCATCATCAAGACGGTATGGTACTGGCACAAAAACAGACACATAGATCAATGGAACAGAATAGAGAGCCCAGAAATGGACCCTCAACTCTATGGTCAACTAATCTTTGACAAAGCAGGAAAGAATGTCCAATGGAAAAAAGACAGTCTCTTCAACAATTGGTGTTGTGAAAATTGGACAGCCACATGCAGAAGAATGAAACTGGACCATTTCCTTACAACACACAGAAAAATAGACTGCCAATGGTTGAAAGACCTCAATATGAGACAGGAATCCATCAAAATGCTTGAGGAGTATACAGGCAGCAACCTCTTCGACCTCAGCCACAGCAACTTCTTCCTAGAAACATCACCAAAGGCAAGGGAAGCAAGGGCAAAAATGAACTATTGGGACTTCATCAAGATAAACAGCTTTTGCACAGCAAAAGAAACAGTCAACAAAACCAAAAGACAACCGACAGAATGGGAGGAGATATTTGCAAATGACATATCAGATAGAGGGCTACTATCCAAAATCTATAAGGAACTTATCAAACTCAACCCCCAAAGAACAAATGATCCAATCAAGAAATGGGCAGGAGACATGAACAGACATTTTTCCAAAGAAGACATCCAAATGGCCAACAGACACATGAAAAAGTGCCCAACATTGGTCAGCATCAGGGAAATCCAAATCAAAACCTCAATGAGATACCACCTCACACCAGTCAGAATGGCTAAGATTAACAAGTCAGGAAACGACAGATGTTGGCGGGGATGCGGAGAAAGGGGAACCCTCCTACACTGTTGGTGGGAATGCAAGCTGGTGCAACCACTCCGGAAAACAGTATGGAGGTTCCTCAAAAAGTTGAAAATGGAGCTACCTTACGATCCAGCAATTGCACTACTGGGTATTTACCCCAAAGATACAAATGTAGGGATCCGAAGGGGTATATGTGCACCCCAATGTTTATAGCAGCAATGCCCACCATAGCCAAACTGTGGAAAGAGCCAAGATGTCCATCGACAGATGAATGGATAAAGAAGAAGTGGTATATATATACAATGGAATATTATGCAGCCATCAAAAGGAATGAGATCTTGCCATTTGCAACGACGTGGATGGAACTGGAGGGTGTTATGCTGAGCGAAATAAGTCAATCAGAGAAAGACATGTATCATATGACCTCACTGATATGAGGAATTCTTAATCTCAGGAAACAAACTGAGTGTTGCTGGAGTGGGGGGTGGGGTGGGAGGGCTGGGGTGGCTGGGTGATAGACACTGGGGAGGGTATGTGCTATGGTAAGCGCTGTGAATTGTGGAAGACTGTTGAATTACAGATCTGTACCTCTGAAACAAATAATGCAATATATGTTAAGAAAAAAAAAAAAAGAAGGTAGGAGGGGAAGAATGAAGAGGGGGAAATCGGAGGGGTAGACAAACCATGAGAGACGATGGACTCTGAAAAACAAACTGAGGGTTCTAGAGGGGTGGGGGGTGGAAGGATGGGTAGCCTGGTGATGGGTATTAAAGAGGGCACGTTCTGCATGGAGCACTGTGTGTTATGCACAAACAATGAATCATGGAACACTACATCAAGAACTGATGATGTAATGTATGGTGATTAACATAGCAATAAAAATTTTTTTTAAAAAAAGTATTGCCTTCACATTTAATCTCTTTGATGTATCTGCATCCCAAATAATAAGAAGGATTTCAGTTTATTATCTGACTCCATTTTATTTTCTTTTTACTTTTACCAGATGGAAATGTCACCAAATGAAGATACTAACCACATTCAATGTTGGTGTGTGAATGACAGGTAATTATTGCTTTAACTCAAATGCTCGTATGCTAATGGACTAGCGACAGTTACTGATATCATCATAATAGGCCACCAGGAAAAAATGATTCAGAAGTCTCATATTAGACTGGCTGGGATGAGATATACAATTACCTCCAAGGATGAGATGTATCACTGTCACTCTGGCTTCTCAGAGTGTGAACACAGAGAATGACACACATCAAGGGAAAGTAAGAAATAGCACTAATGCTCAAAATGTCTGTACCATGTCTAAGTGCTGAGGGAACTGAACTGGAAGATCTCTTGATAAAATATTATCACCTGTGTTTCCATTTTTATCTAAAACATGGCACTTCACATGCTGGAACCAATGTCTTGAATACATCTTGCCCTATGAACTTCTGGACACAAAACTGAATTCATGGACATATGGAATCAGAGTGAAATTTAAGGATATTCTCCTTCAATTTTGGCATTTGATAAAAGACCCTTCTCGGCAGCCCTGCTTTTGAACCATCCTGAATTTATGGGAGTGCATGGCAGTTCCAGAACTGAATCCTAAATTCATTGTTTTTTAAGTAGTTGGCAGGACTCCCTTGTCAGTTCCCCGGTGTATATTTTGCATTGTTGTTGACTTTTAATTTCTGTCTGTTGTAACTAGATTCTCTTAAAATCTTCAGTTCCTATTAGCTCCTCCCTTAGGAAGAGGATTACAAAAGGAAAAGAATCTAATTAGATTGCACATTACTTATTAGGACATATTTGCTAATGGATCAATACATAGTTACCATCTCCTTACAACTGTCTCTTCTGCCAATCAAATGTTCTAGGATTCATTTTTTATATTCGGATATTATTAGAAGAGCTTTGGTGCTGTTTTATGGTTTAGGGGTTGTGTCAGGGATTTGTTAATTATGTATATTAATGGGAATATTTCTTCCAAGGAAGATGCTTACAATGGCATTGACTTGAATATTTTTTGAGTGTCTCCGTGTAAAAATGGAACTGAGACATTGTTCCACAAACAAATGACCCCAGCAACAATTTGATTATACTCACTGATCCTGTAAGAAATTTGGCAAGGACATAGTGAGTCAACTTTTCTCTGTTTCAATGTCCTTAAATGACTGGGGTGCCTTAATCTTAAGGGTGTTGGAACAGCAGGGACTGCGGATCCATTTCCATGTTAACTTCTTCACTCACAACACCTGTTGCCTGAGTTGTGATGGCTGAAGGATGGACTCAGGTGACACTCTTAAGCAAGTCACCTGTATGTTGCCTCTGGCATTGCAGTGTCAGAGTAGTTGGACTTCTACTTGTCAGCTTGTTAAATTTCCACGAGTAAGTATTACAGTAAACAAGGTAAAACCTGTATGACTTTTTATGAGCTAGGTTTGGAATTCATCTAGATGTATTTATGGGCTGAGGTGGTGATAGGCCCACCCACATTCAAGGAAATGGGACACACCCTCCATCCCTCAATTGAAGAATGTTAAAGGGTTTGTTTAGGTTTTCTGAAACCTTCACAGACACGTACATCTTATTTGCTAATGAAGAAATTTGACATTCTACTTCTTTAGACATTCTAAGACCAGCAATGCAAAATAAAATCATTTATGCTTATAATGAAAACTATTACAAGGATAAATGCCAGAGAGTTAAAATATGGTTATTTATTGGTAAAAGGGATTGCGACAACTTTTAGAAACAAAAAATAATAAAATATAAAAAATGAAAAAAAAATAAAATAAATGCACACCAAATGTTTAATGTCTGACCTCTAGTGTATGGGAATCTGCATAATGATTACTAAGATCTGGTGAGGCTCTGATGTAATGTATAGACAAGAGTTTTGTGACTTTTTCTAGGACAATTTGCTTGTTAAATTTTACCGAAGTTCTCAAGTTTTTTCCAGGACAAGATTCCAAGTTTAAGGTTTTTGGCAAAATGACATAAAAAATTTAAATTGAGAAAGATTCAACCTATCCTTTTTACATGAAGGAGCTGACAATTTTGTGATTTATAAGTATTTAAGCTGTCACTGGCCACCCAGTGTCTTGCTAATGATTTTTCCCCTTTAGATGACAAATCCAACTGATTAACTGTCCTAATTGCAACTGTGCATATCCATCCTTAGCAGGAGTCTGAGTAATTTAGAAGATACATTTTTTTTTTAATATTTAACTATGTAGTTAACTTTATTGGTGCTATTTTTTAACTAGAAATTTGCTTGAAACTTTAAAATGTAGACAGAATTTCTTTATAAATATAGTCATAATACTTAAATATACTATGTGGCTGATTTAAAAGGATAAGTAAACTTAGATGTGTTCAGCAATTTATTTGAATAGTAAGGGTGTGTTAAACTTTCAGGAATATGTCTATAACATGGTAGAACACATTAAAACACATTTTTGAAGAATGACTATAGATGTAACCAAAAGATTTATTACTCTAAAGAAAAATTAACTTAGGCTCATTTAAAAATTTAGTCTTAGGGGATTTAAATTCTATATAGTGTATCCCTAACATATGTCAATTTATATAACATACTGCAAAAATTACATTGATTACTTAAAGGGGCTATACATAATAAAACAAAAAAAAGGACTATTGAAATTTTTATGCCTTTTTTATAACAAAATTAAATATTAGATAATTCTATTTCAATATCAATTCCTTCTTAACAAATATTCCAATATGTAATCAGTTTATTATAAATTTTAGTAAATATAGTAACCTATAATATTGGTTTATTTAAAAGTGGCATTTGGTGAGCCTACAGATAATATAATAAATAGATAAATGTGTTTCTAGTCAATAAAAGTTTTCCTAATCATAAATATATTTTTCAAGTGTGTGATTCTACTGCAATTATTCTTAAAATTGTTGCTGTTTAGAAAAAAAATCTTCCAAAATAACTGTTACGTAATGTGGAAAAGTAAAACAAACCTGGTTAATTCTTTCAGAAGGTTTTTCAGTACCTGTAATTAAGAATAAATTTGCATCTTTTATACTAGTTTTTTGTCATTACAGTAAACAGCCTCGGATGGTTATAACCTACTCTGTTGCTCATAAAACCTATTTGATGTGTGTTTATCACTTGCTCTATAAGTAGCTTTTCATTTCTGTTTGTTCCTACCATGGTTATAAAATATACTATACACAATAGCACTATAAAACAGTGTCTTTGGTGGATATTTAAACAATTTTAATGTTGAGGCAAAGTAATTTAGTGTCCCACCCATATGTTCAATATTCCTAAAAGCATTTAAAAAAAAAAAAAACACCTAAAACCCTCACACTTGAAAATACCCCAAATTCTTCTAAACATATTCAGGCTTATGAGTAATTCCGCCACCAATCAAATCATGGCATTAGACAAGAAGGAGATAGATAATTCATGCATGATTGTGTTGCCTAATATCCATTGTTTCAGAGCTGAGAAAATGAATACCATTTTCAGATCTCGGTTTTGTGACATCTATAACTTCTGTGGAGTAAGAAAATAAGAAGAACCTATCAAATAAACTTTGAGGTTCATTTGTTATCCTGCTCCAACATTTTCTATATAGCTAAATTAACATCCTTTGTGTTATCAATAAAAATGTTATTTCTGTTTATAAGAAAAGAAAAACAGATGGCTCTAGGAGGTGAAGAACAAAAGCAGAAAGCCCAATTATATGACTATTGCAATATGTCCAGAGTACTTAGGTACAATGGTAGATGAGGTAGAAGAATGTGGAGATGTTCATCAAGTAATTTAGAGCCCCCTTCAATGTCTTATTAGTAAAATAGCTACAATTATCTCTATCATAAATTAAGATTACATAGTGTCTATAAATTAGCATAGTGCTTGAATGAAAATGAAAATAAAAATTCATGGGATGTAAAAAGACATCCTGTGTTCATGGATTGGAAGAAGTAATGTTAAAATGTCCAAACTACCCAAAGCAATCTACAGGTTCAATGTAATCTCCTTACAAATCCTAGTGGTGTTTTTATAAAAACAGAAAAAACAATAGCAAAATTCATATAGAATCATAAAGGAATGAGAATAGCCAAAGCCATTTTGAGCAGGAAGAACAAAGCTAGAGGTATCATCCCTCCTGATTTCAAAATATGTTACAAAGCTATGGTAATCAAAGCAGTATGGTATAAACCAATGTAACAGAAGAGAGAGCCCAGAAATAAGACCGTGCATATATGGTCAGCCGATCTTCAACAAGGCTGCCGGCGAAGAATACACAAGCAGTAAATGATAGTCTCTTTAAGAAATGGCTTTAGGAAAAGTAGATATCCACATGCAAAAGAATTAAACTGAACCTTTATTTTACACTGTACACAGAAATCAACCCAAAATGAATTAAAGACTGAAATATAAGACCTGAAACCATATAACTAGAAGAAAGCAGAGGAAAAGCTTCTTGGCATTAGTATATATAAGGAATTCCTACATCCCACCAGCAAAAAGTTAATAACCTGATTAAAAAACAAACAACGGAATCAAATAGAAATGTTTCCAAATAAGACATATAAGTTACTGAGTATATGAAAAGGTGCTCAACATCACTGATCATCAGCAAAATGCAAATCAAAACCACCAGGTGTCACCTTGCATCTCTTGGGATGGCTATTATCCAAGCAAAAGAAAACAAAATGAAAAAGATAAGAATGTTGGCAAAAATGTGGAGAAACAGGAACACTTGTGCACTCTTTATGAGAATGTAAAATCATGCAGTCACTATGGAAAACGATATAAAGATTTCTCAAAAAAATTAAAAATAAAACTACCTTACAATCCACCAGATTTCACATATGGAAATATACCTAAAATAAATGAAATCTAGATTTCAAAGACATACCTGCACTCTCATGTTCATTGAAGCCTTATTCATAATAGCCAAGATATGAAAGCAACCCAGTGTCCACTGAGAGATTAATGGATAAATAAAATGAGGTATCTATTAAATATAGTATATTATATATTTGAATATTGTTCAGCCTTTAAAAAGGAGATCCTACCATTTGTGACATGGGTGAGCCTGAAGGACGTTATGCTACATGAAGTAAGCCAGACAGAGGAAGTTAAATACTGTATGATCTTGTTTATTTGTAGAATCTGAAAAAGTCAAGTGCATAGAAGCAGAGAGTAGAATGATGGTTGCCAAGGGCTGGGTAGTGGAGAAAATGAAGAGATGTTGGCCAAAGGATGCAAAGGTTTACTTTGTAGAATAAATAAGTTCTAGAGATCTAATATACAGCATAGTAACTATAGTTACTTGAATTTTGCTAAGAGAGTAGATCTTAAGTGTTCTTATCATACACACACATGCATGCACATACACACACAGTGGTAACTATGGGAGGTGATGGATTTGTTAGTTAGCTTGATTATGGTAATTATTTCACAATGTACACAGAACTCAAAATGTCATGTTTTATACCTCAAATATAAATAATTTTTAGCTGTCAATTATACTTCAATAGCCAGAAAATGAGAAAAGACAGAAAAGAAAGGAAAGGAGAGGTAAAGAAAGAAAATGCAGGTTCCTTCCATATGTTAAATGGCAGAGCCCACAAGTATTTCTCTACTTTTTACCTTTGACAGTTATACTTTTAAGGTCATGTCCTGGAAGCTTTCTCTTGCCACTATAAATACTAGGGGCAACAAAATTAAACTCTTATGGAGAAAAATAGTTGTAAATTTTTTAGGTCAGAATTCATGATTTGCTAAAAGGTTTATCTAAATTACTCTAATTTATTCTAATTTACTTATTATATCTAATTTATTACATCTAATTTATTCTAATAAATGCTGTCTCTATTGATATTCTAAGACCTCACCCAAACTCTGACATGCACATCAAAACAGCTTAGTTTATGGATTTGTAAGCTAGTGTTACTCTCAGTTTGACTTGCAGTGTTATTTTTGTATAAACATCTCCTCTGCTGAAGACTCAAACTGACCCATGCCATATAAATTTCAGTAAGGTCTTGTACAGTAAGGTCTTCTCCATCTCTGGAAATAAGTCTAGAAATTTTACACTTCTCCCAGGGAGTTGTTAAATAATGCTGTATTTTGGCATAGAGAACACAGTTTGTTAAAGTGAGAATATAACACAGAAATGATTACAGATTAAATTACCTTCAAATTGAAGAAAAATAAATGACTTCATTTTCTCAGATCCAGGAGTTTCTGATGTTTATTTGTTTTATTTCCTTTTCTCGGTAGTCCTTCAAATTCTCTCCTGGAAAGAAACAAGAGCCTCATGTGTGACAGTGATCTGCTCTCATGTCATAGCATTTTATACTGGCTATAATATGGTATGTCTTAATAGGTCTGAATTTTATTAAATGAATTTCTTCATCCGTGATGAGCCTATCCTTTTTAAATAATACAACAAAACAATTTTGTTAAAGCAATATTAGACTAGTTAATTGATGACAATGTAGTATTGTTCCTGAGATTTTTAGTACATATAATGAGTACACATTTATCCCAGTTTTGAATCAACATCACAACAAAAAGTCTTAACAGTTATAACCACCGCTCCAAATGATAAGCAGATATTTTAGACAGATAATTTGATAATTTGGACAAATTATTCTTCTGAGACCCAAAGACCCAATATATTATATATATATCCACATATATAATTTCACACATATTAATAAATTTATATAATATTTTATATACATTAATAAAAGTAAAGAGATTTAAGGAATTGGTTCAAGCGATTGTGGGGATTGGCAAATCCAACATCAGTAGGGTAGGCCAGAAGGACTGGAACTTCAGGCAAGAGTTGATGTTGCCATCTTGAATCTGAAATCTGTAAGGCAGGCCAGCAGACTGGAAACTCAAGCAGGTTATCTTGGAGTTTTGAAGCAGAATTCTTTCTTTGCCAGGTAATCTGTTTTTATTCTTAAAGCCTCCCACTGATTGGATGAGACCCAACCTTATTATTGAAGGTAATCTCCTTTCTGTATAACCCACTGATTATAGGTGTTAATCTGATCTACAAAATATCTACACAGTAAGACTAGTATTTGACCAAACAACTGGTACCATAGCCTAACTAAGTTTGCCCATAACATTAACCATAACAGATATGTATTCCACTTTGCAAAAGTTTGACAAATATTAAAGGTGATATAAGTGATAGTGTTGTTAAGCTGTCTTGTGGTAACTAAAGCCAATGCCTAACCTTATTCTTCCCTCTGAAGTGTTCTGAAATCAATTTGGGAACCCCCTGACAGTCACAACACATATATTCATAGACCTGCTTCTTGACTGCAGTCATCATGTAGCATTGACCCTTTGACTATTCTGGATCTCAAGTGCACTGTCCACAAAGGCACTTATAGAAGTGGCAGCAAGCCCATGAGGAGAATGTGAATGTTTAAGTGGATATCGAAGCTTAAATATAAAACTGAAGAACATTCTTTGTCTACAGGGTGTAAGGTCAAGGTCAAGTACTTTGTCATCTTAAGAGTCTCATGCTCTACTCACTGAGCTAACAAGGCACTTTTGTCATCTTGAACTTACGACATTGGTCTCAAACTGTTTGATCCAGTCAAAACAGCGAGTTAAAAAAATTTTCATGTTTCACTTGGTTGCCTATATTTAGATTAGCTCTTAAATCTGTTTTTATATATGCAACAGTAACAAAGACGAGAAAAATCAAAGTTGAAAAAAGGGTCAGTCAAAAAAGTGTTTCATTTCAGATTTTGAATAACTTCAGAAAGAAACGTGTTGTGAACTATAACTTCTGAAAAAGAAGATTACTACATAGACCGTATGTAGATTTTGACACACAACTTATCTGCCTCAGATGGTGATTGTGTTTCTATGAAATAATAACAAAATAGTCATTAGTGAAATAGTAACAAAATCGTCATTAACCCAACCCTATCATCCATATTTGACAATTGTTCTAATTATCAAAGATTGAAATTACATTCTGGCAGTGTATGTGTGTATCCACTAAGAGGAGAGAAAAGGGAGCGGACATACAGAACTCTGTCCTTCCAGCCTAATTAATTATGGAAAAACTTTCATAACAAACACTGTGCATCCCCATCTTATTGTTTAGTTAATTTGCTCATTAATGGCGTTGAAAACACTTGTGGTTGGATAGACATTGTCTATTTAAAGAGTAATGAGAAAAATATGTCCAGCATTTTGACAGGTTGTTTTTAGAGACTTTCATTTCAGTGAAAAGAAAGTGAAAGCAGTTCGTTCCAATGGGGGAAAAAAATCTCTAGTCTGATTTGCATGTTAACTCCTTTAAAGTACCATTATCTCAAACATCAGTAGCTACTATATTTCAAAATGTTCCTGGCAGCTTTTTGAGTTGTATTGTTGTTTTGGTGTTTGCATTCCAAAAAGTTTCAACTGGGAATTTAACAGTGCTTTTTAATAAATATTTCTGAGCACATTCTAACTTTTCAGAGACACCTGCATCTTAGCTGTAGGAAGAAAACGGTTCTAAAGTCATGGAGGATTTAGGCAAAGGCAACTCTTGGTGCTCATGTCCACCTTCATTCAGTGTGTTCCTTATGGATGAAGTCTCAAAACACCAGATACCAAAGTAAAAATTTGGGGTTCTCGTTTGTAATTTACATATTTATTTGTTAAGAAAAAAATATTTATATAATAGTCCAGAACTAAATTTTGATGACTATGGCAACAGAAATGTTCAGATTGGAGAGCTTTGTATTTGTCACTGAATTATCTCTACTGTCAAATGAATGACTCCTAGTAAATGAAAGCTAGCCAGTTATCTAGGGGGCATATAAAAAAAAGTATAGACATATCTCTACCTGTGTGTCTGTTTGTGTATATATATACATATATATATATAACTACAATTATTATTTATATATAACTACTATTATTATTTTGATGATGGTGATGGTAATTTTTGAGTCAAATCTATTAATGAACAAAATGGAATTTAAGTTTGAATACCTGGTTTTGAATACCAATTTCAAATCTTGAAACTTGAGGAAAATTAGTTGATCTCTCTGCTCTTCATTTATTCATTTGTCAAAATGTACTTCCCACATAAGGTGTTGTCAAAAAGAAAAGTATCCCTTGCTTTCTCACATTGGTTTCCATGGTTGGATAAAGTACAGACTTTACTGGCAAACTAAATGGATTAAAAACTGCACGTAGTTCTCTGTTAACATCTGTAGTAGTAACTATTGTTTAACATGTTTGTTTTACAGACACATTATTTGTGAAATTACTGCTCTGGCTCTCTCATTTGACCCAAATCCAGCAGTCTCGTGATTTTTAGACACAAATATTAGATAGCCCTATAAAAACCTAGCTTTTCCCATTTAGCTGTTTTAGTCACATACAAAATTTATTGAGAAAAAAATGGATGATATGTTTCAGGATGAAAGTAGTATTTAAGTAAAAGAGATTTTTTTACCAATTCATATAGTAAATGGATTCAACTTTGAATCAAACATCTATGTAAGTTCTTCCTTCTAAATGCTTAGTCCTTTGAATTAAGCATATTTAATTCTGCCTATTTTCAGATGGAATAAAATAATAGATTTTCTTTTGATGATATTAGTGAAATCTAGAAGTTGATATCATGGGGGAAAAAACCCAACTCCTGATAAATCACTTTTACTTCTACTCAAAGAAAAAATATTGATAAGTGGAATTATTTTTTTACAAAAGAAACTATAAATTTCTCATAAGTATTAAAATTCACTTAATTTAATAACATGTTCGTTGTGTCACATGCTGCTATGTACATAATTTTGATTTTTATGAATAGGTTATAAATCAATGAATACAACATAACTGATTGTTACATGAGCAATAAGTAAATTTTGTATTATTTTAAAGTACCTTTTTAGGGGTGCCTGGGTGGCTCAGTCGTTAAGCATCTGCCTTCAGCTCAGGTCATGATCCCAGGGTCCTGGGATCGAGCCCCGCATCGGGCTCCCTGCTTGGCGGGAAGCCTGCTTCTCCCTCTCCCACTCCCCCAGCTTGTGTTCGTGCTCTCGCTGTCTCTCTCTCTCTGTCAAATAAATAAAATCTTTAAACAAAAAAATACAGTATCTTTTTACTATTTAATGATAACTGATATTATCAAAATTTTAAATAGTATGAGAAATCTGAATAACTTCTTTTATCTTACCCAAATGAAAAATATATAAATTAATTAAAATAATTTTCTGAATGTATATATACTTTTTATAATAATATATGTTATTTTATATTTGCATATTATATATAACATAAGTATATGAATCAAGTAATATTCACATTTTTGCTTAAACTTTCTGCCAGTTCTGAGTAAATACGGTAGCATAAACACAGTTAAAGTTTACTTCAAAAATGTAACTAAAATATATTCATATATCTAAATCAAATCAAGACCATTTTCCATGAGAACTTTGAAAGTGGAAAAAATTTTATTTGAATTCCCTATATACATAGAAAGGTTTACAGGATGTTCTGAGCTTTTATAATGGCTACATTACAGCTGGCTGGAAATACTGTTTGAATGGACAAAATTTAAAAATTGTGTTAAAATGGGTAAATGCTTACATTAGTTAGAATTTCTCTATTTCAAGCAATGGGCCCAAATAATAAAATGGTATACATATAGGAGCCTTAGAATGATGGCAATTTGGGGCACATATACCTAAAACTGGAAAATGTCTAGAACTTGAGAAGGCTTCAGTCAGACTTGAATATCTTCAAAGACTACAATTTGTTCCATTTGTCTTCTCTGTCATTCATTGTGTCTGCTTCATGCTAAGGCTAGAAACACTCATAGTTACAGAATGGCTGCCAGCAGGTTCCCAAGCTATGGTCTTCCTTATTCAGTTCCCGCTAATGAAATGATTCTGTCCAAATAACTTTTGTTGACAATTAAGACTACTTGTTCCTAAGAATCATGTATTAAGAATATATATTCTACTCATATGTCATTGACTTTAATGGGATCATGACTTCATCCCTGAACAAGACACCATGAGCATCTTGGAGGGATGTCCTGACCACCTTCGAAGAAAGATTTGTGGAGAGGGTCAGCTTCCACAAAGTTATATGGGCTGCCTGGGAAAGTGCTAATATCTGGAAAGCAATTTGGGAAGTGTTACCAAAAAGAAAGGAGAAAGGATGATGGTCAGCCCAAACCAATAAGTGACTTTTCCTAAATATTTTTAAAAATATTAGTATATCCTATAATTCTTAAAAGAGAAGCTATGGATAGTATTATGACTCTATAGGAAAGTAATATAAAATGCTTTAAATGTATTCATTTCAAATAGGAAAAATATATACCTGAGCAGAAGGAATGGGTTTTACCCATGAGTAGTCCTTCACCTTGACATTCTAAACAATGATAGAAAAATTACACCAGTAGAAAAAAATGCACCAGAAAATTGTTGGTATAAGTTTGAAAGAATAAATCCACCATGTAAGATTTTAATGTAACTAGAGATTTTCCTAAACTAATCTGAATTGAACAAGGGATGCTCATGAAGCCTAAAACTTATGGTATTCAGCAGAACTGTTTACAACCAAAAATTAAGCTCATTTTCGTGTAAGAAGCTTTGCATATAAGCTGATTTTAGGGACTGCTGAAATTCAAAATGTAAATGCCTTTAATCTAATGGTTTCCCTGCTTTGTAATAAATGCAGCCAGCCTGGCATCTTTATTTCTGATTAATCATTGATGTTTTCAATTTACTTTGTTAAGTCCCAAACTAGCCAATATATTGGACCACACACATTTCTCAACTCTTTTGCTCACAGGAGTTTAATTCCTTTATGGCAAGGAAATCTGTGTGGATATGGTGATAACTCTAAATTTTAAAAAAATAGTAAGAAGAACTTTGTCTTAGTTCACATACGTGGCTGGTGGTTACACATTTCCAATCAATCTCAGGTACACAAATAGACAGGATTCTTAGGATTCTAAGAATTATTAAAAAATTATTAAAAATGTTTTAAAGAATTAATTTCTAAATTTCTTCAAGGATCTTCATTCATCTTTTAGACACCTAAATCAATATTTTCTCTTTTACTTCTATGTCTGTGCTATTAATAGTCCTTTCCAATTACTTGGTGCCTAATATGTTCCAGAAACCATGCCAGGAGCATTATCTACTTTATCTCTAATAATGACCATTTTTGTTCAAGTTAGGTATTATAGCCCTCATTTTAATGATGAGAAACAGAGACTCAGGGAAAATTTTTTAAAAATTATCTAGTCAATAAAGCTAAGAGGCAAAACCTGGATTTGATCTTAGGAATATGAAATTATTTTTTGGACAGAAAATGGCACTGTAATCTTTCTATTTGATTATACCTTTTAATTTTCTTTGTCATATATTTAGGTCACAAAGGACTGTTAAGGGAGGAATGCCTCTTGCTTCTCAGTATTGTTTTAGAAATGTAGCTCTCTAAGTATCTTATATGAAAAAGTAAGCAAAAGGGAAAATATTCATTCACAAATTTCATAAAATATCAGCCCTCTGATATGGAAGACTAAAATATTTCGGGATAAAAGAAGAACTGATTTTCTTAGAAAAGAATAGAATCAACGAGTAATGTTTAACACCATTGCATTTACAGAAAGAGGAAGAAATCCATTAGGGGCATAGAAGAAAAAGATCAAGATGCTAGGTCTAGCTCCAATTTTTCTCCTTTGGGGCTGGATCTGCACTGGGTATTTTGTATTTGCCTTGCCAGTCCACTCCCTAGATTTTTCCTCCTGTGTCATGGGAAGCTGACCTGTATAGGCTTTATTTCCTTGATCTCACATTCTTGGGCTTCTGTTTGGGTTCAGCCAATGGGAAGTTCTGGCAGAAAATGAAAGGACAGGAAGAAATTGAGGTTAGCTGTTTATTTTACAGACTCCCTTCCTTCAGGGTCACTGTCGGACACCTGCATCCCTCTATCAGAGCTGTTCTTGTGAGAGAATCCTTTCAAAACATGTACCCACCCTGGGTTTCGATAACTACTGTCCCTCCCTGCCTTTGAGGTCAAAGTATGAAAAGGCTACCCACTTTTGCTGGCTTCAGGGTCCTGCAATATCCCTCGATGGTTTCTTTATATGGTGCCCACACTTTAGTATAACATCCATTTATTAAACTCTCCTCAGTCACTCACTTCAAGCGTTCCATCTTTTTCCCGCTGGGACATTAGCTAAAACAGTAATTGGCTTTTGGAATAGCTTTAGGAGACAGGGCTCTCTACCTTTCAGGGTTGTAGAATCATATCAAAATAAGATTCCATGATTGAGCTGCTCATATACTTGAGAAAAGAAGAAATAACCTCTTTGCTGGGAGTAATGGGCCAATGGTAATTCTGTGGCATGTGGTGGTATCATGATAACTCAAATTATCCCCACTGGTAGCATGGGATGAAGGATGTTGTACAGATGGAGGTCAAGTGGCTGACACACTTGGTAACTATGGTAATGATCATGATTATAAGACTGTGGAGTCAGTTGGCTTTTTCTCACAAGCATCGAAAGCATAAATAGCGAAAAGGACAAACTGAAGTCCTTAAATGCCCAACTATGAACAAACTGAAGGGAAAAAAATCAGAAAATCTTTAGGGCCATTTGAAGAGGCTTCGAGAGTGGCAGCAAATGTATGCTGAAAGCTGCTTATTTGCAGCACCATGTAAATATCAAATCTTGAAAGAATTTTATGCTAAATTAGAGTCACTAATGAGAAAGAAAATAAGCCTTGAAACATGAGGTGGGGACATTTGAGCAGAGGCAGGCAATGCTAAAATCTAAACAGCCAAACACCCCTGAATCCACTTTGCCAGCAAAATATCCTCTCTTCATACCCACACCCACCCAAAACACACACACACACATGCACACACATGTGCACATACACACATACACACATTGAAGAGACTAGCATCCTGCATAGAAGACTTTGTGGTTGATCCTTGTATTAGTAATGTCTTTTATTTTCTATATGTTGATGCTTTGATGTTTTAACATCTGGAGTCTTGTTGCACCTGGAGGGACTGCCTTCCCACAGTTAGCCTGTTCCTAGAGAAGTAAACAATTCAAATGTGAGTGTACCTTTCAAATACAAATCAACTAATCCAGAGCCCACATTGGAACCACCTCCTTTCTTGGGCTCTCCCACCTGCCCTAATCACCCCAAGTGCCATGTACCAGACAACCAGCAACAGTCCCTATGCCCCAGAGACTGCTGAGACTATTCAAACTAGCCAACCCTAAGTCTGCTTACTCTGTTTCACTGATTCTTTCCTATGAAAACCACAACAGAGGTTCTTGCTCACAGTTCCCCTTTTCCCTCTGCCTTGTGACTGGCCCTGTTGCTTCCCCATGTGATCCCTCATGAAATAGCAAACCCCCTCCTCTTGGGAACTATGAGTGATAAGTTGTCTTTTTAAATATAATCATTTCCTGATCTTTTGGCCTAACGACGACTGAAATTTTCTTTTAATATACTATAATATAAAATAGTCCTCATGCTGTTTTCTCAGAAGAAATTGCTGACTCAGGGCATACTTTCACTTCACCTTTTGGCCTTCAAGTTCATAAAAAAAAAATAGATATTCATAGGCTAGATAACTATAAGGATAGAAAAGGCCAAATAGAAGCCCTTGGTTCTGTCCATTCCTGCCAAGAGAGTAAATGAAAAGCCAAGCTAATCTGGGACAGATTTACAGAGATTAGTGCGAACTCCAAATATTTTAAAGATGTAGGGATAGCTATTCCTACAACATCCTCATTTAATTGCCTATTAGCCAGTGCAGAATAAAAGCAGGTCTATAGAAAAGCTATAGATTATTACAAAATTAACCAGGTTATGGTGACAATCACAGCGAAACTACTGAAGTTAGTGTCTCTACTAGAGTTAGCCAACAGTCTCCTGTGTGCACGAGGAGACTTTTCCCCATGCTCATCAATAAAATTAACCTAAAACATTTTAAACTTCGTCAGCAGTGAAGTCAGTATATACTTATTCTCCTGACTTAGGACTATGTCATAATAAATTTGAAAGATTTCTTGCTCATGCTATCTCATTACTGTTACTCTATATTGATAACAGTATTCTAATTGGATCTGATTATGAGAACTTAATACACTTTCTATACAGGAGAATGGGTTATAAACCTTGCAAAATTTCAGAGACTTGCCACCTCAGGGAAGTTTCCATGGGTTCAGCAGTGTAAAGAATATCTCAGAATATCCTCTTTTTTTTAAATTTTTTTTTAATTTTTTTTAAAGATTTTATTTATTTATTTGACAGAGAGAGACACAGCGAGAGAGGGAACACAAGCAGGGGGAGTGGGAGAGGGAGAAGCAGGCTCCCCGCGGAGCTGGGAGCCCGATGCGGGACTCGATCCCAGGACCCTGGGATCATGACCTGAGCCGAAGGCAGTCGCTTAACCGACTGAGCCACCCAGGCGCCCCTCAGAATATCCTCTTTAAAGTGAAAGCAAGTTACTACGCTTGCACTACGCACCATAAAGGAAGAGTTTCTGTGTTTGTTGGGACTCTTCGGATTCTGAGACAATATATATCACATATACATGTATTTTTCTGACCTGTTACTGGATAACCCAGTTTCGAATGGTACCTAGGATAAGAAAACTGCAGCAGGGAAAAGATGCCCTGGAATTTGGATTCAATCAGCAGATCTGATGGTATCAAAAAATGTCTATAGCAGACAGAGATGCTCTGCGGAACCCTTGGAAAGCCTCAACAGGTGAATGAGCACAGACACCTCAGGTGTGAAAGTTAAGTCCTGGCCCTTTCAATCACTAACTCTTCTCCATCTAAAAAGCACCCTGTGACTTTGTACTGGTCCACTTAGGAACAAAATATCTGACGTGGGATAACAAGCAATCATTCATTCCTACCTACACATTATCAACAGGTTAGCTGATCTACTGAATCATAAAATTGGATGACTATGGTAATATCCACTCTGGAAATGGAAAGGGAATTTAGGAAACTGGACCTGAGCAGGTCTGGAATGCACAGATACACTGCAGAAGAATGAGGCTCAGATACACATGTTTTCACTGCTTTACCACCTCTCTCTCAACCTACATCTATGATTAATGTGACCATATAGTTAACATCCAAACAGGACAGTTTTGAGAATTAAAATTGGCACTGTTAATAATTAAGATGAGACAGTGAATGTAAATCATAAGTGTCCTGGGTAAACCACGATCTATCATCACTCTACTTATGACCATTCTACAGAGAAAGAAGGGAAAGAAAGAAAATGTATAGGCTTGGTTTAATAGAATAACGTGCACTATATGCAAGAAACAGAAATGGATAGTTCCTACAATATAGCCCCATTCAGGAATGTCATTGAAAGGCCATAGTGTAGGGATATCCCTCTAGTCAGCAGACTTCTGGGAAGTGGGAGTATGCTGCTTCATATAAAAGGAGAGATAGCCTGGGAAATAGCTCTGGATGTATTCATGGACAATGGCTAATGGGTTGGCTGACTAATCAGGGACTTGGTAAAAACAAAATTGGAAAATTAGAGACAAGAAATTTGGGGTGAGGTACAAACCTCTCAAAACAAGCAAAGAGTGTAAAAAAAATAGTTTTGAACCCTGTGAAAGCCTACCAGTGGGCTCCCACTATGAACAAATCTCTTGAAAATGAGATGAAGCATACAAACGACCTTGTGACTGTCAGCCCTCCAGGTACTTTCTCAATGGGACTATTTACAAAGTGGATATTGACAGTGGGAATAGGGGTTTGAAAAAGAAGTATTTCCTCTCCCAGGCTGATTTGGCAATGACTATTGTGCTTAACCTGCCAAAAGTAAATGCCACTGTTTTACTCCCAATTTTATTTCTTTCCCTGGGGGTACTAGCTGGCCACCTGGTGACATGTTGATTAGCTTGCATCCCTTATAACATGGAAGTGTTTATTAGGTAGATTTTGTTACAGTAAAAATCAATCTCAAAGTATCAGTGGCTTAAAACAGTAACAACAGCAGAAAAAAATTATTTCTTGTTCAGGTTACCTGTGTTGACTGCAGGTCCGCTCCATTTGTCTTCTATTCCATTATTCTAGTTTAGAACCCATGGTGAAGGAGCAACTCCAGTTTGGGTTATCCTACTACTGTGACAAAGGGAAAAATCAGAAGAGGTTGAAACAAATCAATTACATAATTCATTAAAGGTCTCTACTTTCTGTGTGCAAATGGCATAAATAACATCCACTTATTTTCTTCTGACTAAAGCAATCCATATGACTAAGCCCAACAATGGGGATAGAGAAAGTATACTCCATCGGCCATTTACCAGAAGGATGGGCAAATCACATAAGTGAAAGGCATTAGATTATAATCCTCTTATAGGGGAAAGAGCTGATATTTGTGACAGTAATGCAGTCTTCCACAAAATGAGAGGAAACCACTCCACCCCACCCTGTGCATACACACAGGAAGAGACATATATTCCAGAAATATACTTATTATCTATACAGACAATTCTTCTGTGAGGACTACCATATATGTAATCATAGAATATCTGATCAATTGTCATGGTATTCCATAAAAAATATCCTTTGAACGGGAGATATATGTTATAGCAATGGAAAGATGACACAGAATTCATAGGTCTTACCATATATTCCATCCCCACAACATGTTTGATAACATATTTAATGGTCTACAAAATTGGGGTGTCACTCAAAAGGATTATTATATGCCTTAAACCAGTGGCCAATATATAGAGCAAACTCTGCCTTGGATGGGATGAATGTGGTTAAGAACCAGAGTAGAACTGAGAGTGATTTCTCTCAATATCAAAATCATAACCTATTGGAAAGATTTTAGCTCCCATCTCCATTAATATGGGCTTTCTGGGTATTTAGATTGCTGTGGTCACAAAAGAAATACTTTCGCCAGTGGGCGCCTGGGTGGCTCAGTTGGTTAAGCGACTGCCTTCGGCTCAGGTCATGATCCTGGAGTCCCGGGATCGAGTCCCGCATCGGGCTCCTTGCTCAGCGGGGAGTCTGCTTCTCCCAGTGACCCTCCCCCCTCTCATGCTCTCTCTCTCTATCTCATTCTCTCTCAAATAAATAAATAAAATCTTTAAAAAAAAAGAAAAGAAATACTTTCGCCAGGAAACACCATCATGATTTCATTACACTGAAAGCTGAGACTATGCTCTGATCAGTTTGTGTTTACTTCTATTGATCCCACAGGTAGAGAAGGAATAATTGTATTGTATTACCTGAACTGACTTATCCTGATTTCCAAGGAGAAAATGTCCCAGTGCAACACAATGGGGAAAAGAAGGACAATGTCAGAAACCCAAGTAATTCATGATTCAAAGGCTCCCCTTTGTAGTGCTTTGACCAATAGTTCAGGTCAGTGGGAAAATGCAGGAAGATAACCAAAGATTTAAGTGCTGTAGGAATAAGGGTTTGAGTTATTCCACCAGATAATAATGTCATTCAAATGGGATTATGGTTAAAAGACAAATTATGGCAGGGGTGCCTGGATGGCTCAGTTGGTTAAGTATCTGCCTTCGGCTCAGGTCAATATCCTGGGGTCCTGGGATTGAGCCCTGCGTTGGGCTCCCTGATCAGCAGGGAGTCTGCTTCTCCCTCTCCCTCTCTTCCTGGCTTGTGTGCTCTCTCTCTCTGTCTGTCAAATATATAAATAAAATATTTAAAAAAATAAAAGACAAACTGGCAGAAGGCACCTATAATTACCAATTTGGGTGTCACAACTAGCTAACGAAATGAGAACTACAGCATCTATATTTATGGAAATTGTTTCTTTTCTTTTTGTTTTTCTGGTGGTAGCTAGTATTTCACATTCCATGTTGTTTCTAGAACTTTGTGTGTCCTTTGTATGAGGGAGACACATTTTTCACCTGGTGGAATAATAAGAATGGATGTCGAGGGAAAAAATGGATTAATTGTGGTCTATATTTTTCATTTGTCATTTCCAATATACTCTCCATTCCTTTCATCCTTCCTCTGTGACAAGATAGAACTGTATGAATGGCATCACATGACATGTAATTAGATTTATGAGAGTAAGCACAGGGTAAAGATCTTGTAATTGCATTTTAACACTCACCAGTATCTACCACCAAAGAGGCATTAAATAATTCAGTAGACAAACTGGCCAGTTGATATCAGACATTCTCTGTCATCAGTCATGGCCAGCATTGGCAAATTGCTCTTAAATGGAATAGCCATGGTGTAATGATGTGGGTGGAGGATAGGCATGGGCTCAACAAGGTATGGCTCATTCACCAAGGCTACACCAGCTACTACCACTGGAAATTGTCCAAACTTCTAGCAATTGAAATCAGTTCTGGGACCTCCCTAAGACACCACCCCTGGAGACCAGTTGGAGTACTGAGTGTTCAGTCCACCAAATATTTTAGATTCTTCTCTAAGCAGATGGTAGGATTTCCTACTCCATTCCCTTGATGTTAGATGTGGCTATGGGATTTGCTTTAGCCAATGAGAGGTATACAGAAGTAATGTGTATTCTTACAGGCAGAAGCTTTAAGAGCCAATGCACAATTCAGTATCTCCTCTTTCCCTCTTCTACATCAACCACCAATGTTCAAGATAGTGGGACTATCTTTATCATTTTGCCCAGATGGAGGGCAATATGATGCAGAACTTCTCTGTCAATCTGTGACTAATAGAGCATAAATGAGAAATAAATTTCTGTTCTTTGATGTCCTTGAAATTTGACATTGTTATATCAGTGCCATCCAAAGATGGTCAGGAACAACCATCATCAAATGAAGTTGAGGTTTGGGGTACTTGTTGCAATAAGGGAGACTGCACACAACGGAGAAACCTGGAGAATGTCAGTATAGGGATTTTGGAGAGACTAATTTATAGAATTTGGATTTATGTTAGGTAATTTGGGGAAGGTTTCAAGTAAGCAAGCTCACCTTGCTCTGGATTGGGTGTTCTCAGTAAGCAGAGTCAATTCTATGATTTAGTAACTCAGTATCTTTTATTTAGAAGGCAATAAGAAGAGGGGAGCTATAATTGGTAAAGAAGCAACAGTTACATAGCTAACCAAGTTGAGGAGGGTGAGTGATGTTTGGGTACAATCACGGTTTGCACAGAGGTTTATTTTTTGGGTTTTTTTTTTTTTCCTGTGCTCAGTCTTATTTTCACCTTGCTTTATCCTGGTTAGAATAACCTTGTCTAATGTTGGTGTTCTGTGAAATTGTTTATGCCCAGCCAGAGAACACTAAATCCTAGCTGTTAGAGCCAGGCCAGCTTCCTGCTGAGAGCAGTCATGGGCTATTTTTAACCTTTTCCTTTTCTAGTCCTCTCTTTTGTCTAAGGCTAAAGTCAGGAGACAGGACATTAATCCAAGCTATCCACATCTTCACCATTGCCAAAATTTTGTTAATGAAGAGGTTGCATAGATAATGTGTCTGGTTTTGGCTTGGAGTTTCCCTCCTGCTCCTTATGTTGGAGGATAAGTTGTCTAATCATACTAATCATATGACTGGACAATGCCTGACTAGTTGCATTTAAGCCTCTATATAAGATGCACAGACTAACTGCAGCACAGGCAAGTACCAGAAATAAATGGTTATATTAGTTCTTGTAAAGAGCCCCAAAGTGAGGGAGCTATACTATCAAAAAAAAAAAAAAAAAAAGGCAATGAATACAAGTCTGGAAATCCAGCTAGTTTCCTGTAGAGGTGGGTTTTTCCTGGAGCCTAGTCATGAACTAGTCTATTTGACATATATTATTTAAATATGTTTGGCAAGAAGTATTTGCTATAATACAACCTTGCCCTCCTTGACTAAGCTAAGAGGCAATTATGTGATTATATGGACCCTTATAACTATATTGGGACTACTCAGATAATCCATAACAATCTCCCATTTCCAAATCCTCAATAATATCAGCAAGTCCCCTTTTTCACATAAGATAACATATTCATAGGTTCCAGTATTAGGACTTGGACATCTTTGGGCCACTGGGGAGGCCATTGTTCAACCTGCCACCATCTGCCTTCTGGCCCTCAAGCATTCACATCCATTTCATCTACAGAATACATTTGCCCCATCCTGAAGTGCTGATTAATTGGGACACATTACACTATGAGATCAAGTCCAAAATCTCATGTACATATCATTAGTTCAAAAGGTCCAAACCATCTCAATTAGTTAGGTGGGCTCTGGGTATGTTACATCCTGGGGAAAAACTTCTCTCCATCTGTGAATCAGTGAAGCTGGAAAATAAGTTACTTACTTCCCAAATAAAAGGGTGAAATAGGCATAGAATAATAGTAATAGATATTCTCAGTCAAAAAGGGAGAAGATGAAAGGAACAATGGAATTATCAGTCTCAAGCATTTTCAGAATCTAACAGGAATAACTCTATTAGGTTTCAAGGCCTGGGAATAATCCTCTATGGCCCATAGCTCCACCCTCTGTGCCCATGGCCCTGCCTCCGAGTCACCCTTTTTCAAAAAAGTAACGTGTATTTAGAGCTCATTAGCTTTAAAAACTCCATGCACGTTGTATGAACATGTATACACTATAAAAATGCAAACAATCAGAAATGTATGATGAAAGATAAAATATACTTATTATTTGTACCACCCCAATAGCAGCTTCTTCCACTAAGGAAACATCAGAGCTATGAGTTTGATTCTCTTTATATCACTTTTTGTATACATATATAAAATGTGTATAAAGAGGGGCACCTAGGTGGCTCAGTCAGTAAAGCATCTGCCTTCAGGTCAGGTCATGATCTCAGGATCCTGTGATGGAATCCCGTGTGTGGGGCTCTCTGCTCATCAGGGAGTCTTCTTCTCCCTCTCCCTCTGCTCTCTCTCTCTCCTCCTCTCTCAAATAAATAAAATCTTTTTTAAAAATGTGTATAGAGATTGGGGCGCCTGGGTGGCTCAGATGGTTAAGCGTCTGCCTTCGGCTCAGGTCATGATCCCAGGGTCCAGGGATCGAGCCCTGCATCAGGCTCCCTGCTTGGCGGGGAACCTGCTTCTCCCTCTCCCTCAACTGTTCCCCCTGCTTGTGCTCTCTCACTCTCTCCGTCAAATAAATAAATAAAATCTTCTAAAAAAAATGTGTATAGAGAAAGAGACAGAGAAAGAAAAAGACAATTGGCTCTGATATTTTAGATACTATAGGAAGATAGTATTTAACCAGTTTGTTTGCTCATGTGTTCCCTATGATCCATAGGAATATGAATTTCCATAGAATGTGTCAAGAAAACTAGTTAAAAATTGTTAATTTTTTAGGATGTTCTATAGAAAAAGGTCAAGATTTCCATATGTATAAAATGCTTCAAAATAATTCAAAGCATCCTATTTTTCCAGCCCACTCTTCTTTGTGCAGTAATCATACTTTAGTCCTATTTTGCCAACATCTCACCTGCTCATTCAAATCTAGTCCAAGGACAATTTCTAGTATCACTCAGAGCTGGTATATATCATAGATATATCAACTCCCGACAACATGTAAGACTGCAGTATTCACGATGCTTTCCATATATTTTTTTAACAGTTGAGACCCGATAATTTAAAATAGAATTGGCAGCTTTGGGGTGTGAAATCAGTGTTGGCATCAACACAAGAATTTTTCATATTGCTTTTTTTTTAATTTTTTTATCGTTATGTTAATCCCCATACATTACATCATTAGTTTTAGATATAGTGTTCTATGATTCATTGTTTGTGCATAACACCCAGTGCTCCATGCAGAACGTGCCCTCCTCAATACCCATCACCAGGCTAACCCATCCTCCCACCCCCCTACCCTCCAGAACCCTCAGTTTGTTTCTCGGAGTCCATCGTCTCCCATCCACTTTTTTCAAAGAAATGGAACAAATAATCCTAAAATTTGTATGGAACCAGAAAAGACCCCGAATAGCCAGAGGAATGTTGAAAAAGAAAAGCAAAGCCGGCGGCATCACAATTCCGGACTTCCAGCTCTATTACAAAGCTGTCATCATCAAGACAGTATGGTCCTGGCACAAAAACAGACACATAGATCAATGGAACAGAATCGAGAGCCCAGAAATGGACCCTGAACTCTATGGTCAACTAATCTTTGACAAAGCAGGAAAGAATGTCCAATGGAAAAAAGACAGTCTCTTCAACAAATGGTGTTGGGAAAATTGGACAGCCACATGCAGAAGAATGAAACTGGACCATTTCCTTACACCACACACAAAAATAGACTCAAAATGGTTGAAAGACCTCAATGTGAGACAGGAGTCTATCAAAATCCTAAAGGAGAACACAGGCAGCAACCTCTCTGACCTCAGCCACAGCAACTTCTTCCTAGAAACATCACCAAAGGCAAGGGAAGCAAGGGTAAAAATGAACTATTGGGACTTCATATTGCTTTTTAGTCACACTCCCGGTTTTTCCTCTCACTGCTCTGGCATAAAATAGCCTTCTCTCTCTCTCTCTCCCTCTTTTTTTTTTCCCCCTTTAACAGGTGTTACTAAGAGTCAATTTTCATGTTATATTCTTTGTTGAATTTTTGGAAGAAGTTTAACCTGAACAGAGATTTTGAAGGAAGGCTTCTCTGTGGAAACTAAATGTTATTTTACATTAGCTGCATCAGGATTCTTAGGGTTATTTTCCATTTTGTGTAATCTATAGAGGTCTTAAGCATCAGAAAGTGGAAGGGCCATGTATTCTAACAATGCTGGCTGTTTAAATTGCCATTTCCACTAAATTTATATTCTTCAAAAGTGTTGAATATAACATAGTACAAATTATCATAAATAGAGTGTGCTATGTTGAAAAAAGTTTAATCAGAAGGAGTAACACATCTCTGCTATTCTTCATGCATTTATTCTGTTGTGTGAGAAATACTGACCTTGAGGGACAGAGGAATTTATTGGAAGAATCTGTGTATCAAATTTAGTGAGTAGAAATACAAGTAGATGTATTAAGAAATTCGAAAGAAATCATATAGTTCTGTCACAAACTTATGTAGAGAAAGAAAGACTCAAGAAGGAGAAAATACACAGAACCAAAGACAGTCTTCTTGATCTCTAAAGTAAGAGGAATCAATAACACTAAAAATTTAACCAATTGGAATTAGATTCCCTAATGTCTGCACTAATACACATAAATGAGTTAAATAATAAGTAGACTGAGGATACTCATACATAGTCCATGAAGCTCCATACCCCAGAATATTGCAAATTCAAGTGATACATAAAATGTATGCTTGAGAGAGCTTTGGGATTCTCCAGATCCATGGTTCTCCCTCTTACTTGATTAATATCATCATAGCCTATAAATCATGTAAGTGCTTATTCATGTCTTACCTGTTCAAGTTCCCCACACTGAAAATCCACAGAAGGAATCATGGATGAAGTAACTGCAAATACCCACTGTCCTGATGATTTGTGTAAGGTGGTCTGGAATTAGAACAGTTTGGGCAGCTTGCTACTTAGATTTCTATTTGTGCCCCAACTTACACCCAGGAAACTAGACACTAACACAGAGACTCACCTGTTTCAATCATTTATTCCTTCATTCAAGAAATGTCTACTATGTGACCGTAATAGGAGCACTTCCCATTTACTCATTAAACTGGACATTTATTTTCATTGTTGTAGATATACCAGTTATACTTCATAATAAAAATTAGAAAAAAATACACAGTGGAAGCAGAAAACAACATAATGATAACAGCAGAAAACTAAATAGGTGAATTAAAAGAAAAACTTGGGAAAATCCACAGAAAATCCACAGACTTATAAAAAAGGGACAGAAATTAAAATATGAGGAAAATATCTTTTAAAAGGAGAATAGATATAAGAATTTCAAAATACAAGTGACAACCAGATGCAGGAGGATAAAATATGTTTTGGGTTGACAAAAGACAAGTTTTCAACCAAATTATTCAATTTACTGGGCAAACTATTGTTCTAGTTTTATCCTAAGAAAATCAAACTTCAGTAAGAAAAAAATCTTACAAGCATTCTGTCAGGGAAAAATGACACACAGTATATTCATATAAGAAGTAATCAGCTAGGCTGACTTAATTCGTCTTTTATAACACAGGGAAACCAGAAGATTATATATGATAAATTTTGAAAGGAAAACAAATTGTTATGCAAAAAAAAATGCATACAACAGAAAATCACTTAACCTTCTTGAAGAACTTCATGTAAAATTCACTTCAAGGTGAAATTCATAACCTAACATAGACCAATCACTCCTTACCAACATGGCTGCGATTCCCACATACCAAGGTATCAGTATCCTTTACCTGGATTAGTGCAAATGCTGCTTAACTGGTTTCTCTGCCTATTGTCTTTCATTTCTATGATCTATTCTCAACAAGTATTCGGTGATCTTGTTAAAATGTAAGTTAAAATGTGTCACTCAACTGTTCAAAACGGTGTAATAGAACTATATCTCAGGCAGAGTATAATCTGAACTTCTCATGTTCTCCATGGTCTTAAAGGGTCTGGGTCCTCTTTTGTCCCCTTACCTCCTCTACTCTTCACCTCCTTCCCCTTTCCAGTCTAAGTCCACTAGCCTTCTTATTCTTCCCTCTATTTGAAATGGTCTTTGCTCGAATTTCCCTTATTCACCCTTACTCACCTTGATTTTACTATGTCACCATGTCAGACTCTCAATTTACCCTTCCAGACATTCTGACTCCTTTCCTTGTACTTTTGCCATACACATTTCCTTTTAACCTAGTATATATTATATTTAAGTCTTGATTTTACCAGAATGTTAGTATGTTAGTTTCATGAGAATAGGGACTGTTGTGGTTTTTGTTTACTACCAATATACAAATGCTTTGAATTTTAGCTGGTATATATATATATACATATATATATGTATATATATATAAGTGTATATATATATGAGTATATATATATATGCTCATTAAATATTCATTAAAAGCATGACATTTTAGGGTGCCTGGGTGGCTCAGTTGGTTAAGCATCTGCCCTCAGCTCAGGTCATGATCCCAGGGTCCTGGGATCAAGTCCCGCATCACGCTCCCTGCTCTGCGGGGAGACTGCTTCTCCCTCTCCATCTGTCTGCTGCTTCCCCTGCTGTTGGTCTCTCTCCCTCTCTCAAAATAAATAAATAAAATCTTTTTTAAAAAAAGCATGACATTTAAAAATATATATATATGAGTATATGTATATGAGTATATATACTCATATATATAGATACTCATTAAATATTCATTAAAAGCATGACATTTAAAAAATTAACATCTAATTCTCATACATTAATCAAGAAAAGGATAGATATACCCTTAATATGATAAAGAATTCCTATCACGAACTAACAAAATCATCACATTTAGTAGAAAAAATAGTATCTAGATTCCAAACTTAGTGATTACATTCTCCAAGCTGGAAACATTATGGTACAAATTAGTGATTTTATTATGACTGGTATTCAGCATTGTATCCTAAGATTTATAGTAGAAGCCACTAGATAAATAATAAAATTTCTATAAAGCAGAAGATAAAATACCTCCTTTTGTGCATATAGTGATCATCTACCTTGAAAATACTGGCAAGATCTGTAAGAAGAGAAAATGGTGCCTATTATATGATAGCTTAACAGGACTCGTTCCAGAGCAAAAGTAAACTCCCTGGTGACTCCCAGAGCAATTTGGGGTGTTTCTGCAGAAAAGGCAGAAATGTATATAATAAAGTAGCTTGTTCTGCTTATTTTTTATTGAATAATAATTTACATATAATATTAGTTTCAGGTGTACTTGATATTTTTATTCATTATGAAATGATCCCCACAATAGTCTAATCACCATCTGTTACCATACAAAATTACTACAGTGTTATTCCCTATGCTGTACATTATATCCTCATGACTTACTTATTTTATAACTGAAAGTTTATACCTCTTAGTCCCTTTACTTATTTCACCTGTACCCTCGCTTTCCTCCCCTCTGGCAACCACCAGTTTATTCTCTGTATCATGAGTCTGTTTCTGTTTCATTTTTTGTTCATTTGCTTTGTTTTTTAGATTCCACATATAAGTGAAATCACACACTATTTGTCTTTGAGTTTTTTCACTTAGCATAATACCCTCTAGGTCCATCCATCATGTTGCAGATGACAGAATTTCATTATTTTTTATGGTTGAGTAATATTCATACATATTCATACATTCATAGCATATCATATTTATCCATTTATCTAGTGATGGATACTTATGTTTCTTCTGGTTGTTACTGCTATCCTTTTAAAACTATCTCCTGGTAGAAGAGATCTGGGCAATGCTGGTTATTCTTTATGATCTCTTATTGAATACTTCACCTTTTCTGATTTTCCTCACACAAAGCCCTCTGGTTTCTAAATTATTTTGGGTGTTAGTTCTTCGAACAACCTTGTTTTCCTTTCCCCTGTGCATCAGTCAGAATTTCAGA
This sequence comes from Mirounga leonina, assembly GCF_011800145.1. Taxonomy (NCBI): domain Eukaryota; kingdom Metazoa; phylum Chordata; class Mammalia; order Carnivora; family Phocidae; genus Mirounga; species Mirounga leonina. Next base: position 16,921,947 of record NW_023270320.1, on the reverse strand, counting down.
CAATATCAGAACTTTGTGGTTGCATGGGGAATGTAGCAATGTGTACACTGAGAGCAAGAAAAATTTCCTTGTCAGAATGTAGTAACAATGCACATAGTTCAGTGTTGGGGGAATAAGACCTCCACTTAGTCACATTAAGTGAATTATTTTCAGAAATCAATGATTAGCAGGTTTAGAGATAAGTTAAATTGACTCACTTAAACTGAATTCAGTTAAACTACATCAAACTTTGCAACCAAAATCAGATTACTCTGACATCTTTCTGAGTAAGATTTTTTTTGTTCTTTTTTTCCAAACACCTACTTTTATTATATTTTTCTTTACACTTGGGTCTTATTGATCTTATTTTCTTTGGAATACTTTAGGGGAGTATCTTCTCTGTCAGAAAGCTGACTTTAAATATGATAGTATATTATATATTGATTTAAAAACACATCTTGCATTACTAAGTAGTCACTGCTCATGGCCAAATTGCATGCATTTCCTTTTTGTATGGATTTTAATTTGTTCTAAGAAGTTAATTCACCATGTTCTCTTCATGATTCTTTCTCTCAAACCTGTTTCTAATTGTTCCTCCTTGATTTATTGTTATTGCTTTGATGGACATGTATATACCTCTACTTACCCTTGTCCTTTCAGTTCTATGGTTTAAATTGTGATTTTCTTTTCTAAAGTAACTGCAATTCTACTTCCCAATATAAGTAGTTACATAGGCATAATGATGAACTGATCATTCTGTTTTGCTCTATTAGTTTTTTTAAACTAAGTTTAAATTTTAAAATGTGCTTATTGATGCCAACAAAAACTGCAATGTAAATTAGAGTGTACTAATTCATTAATTTCTTTCTCTTCCTTAAATGTAAGCTCAATTCCTCAAATTCAAACTACCACTTTCTTACAGTCTTATGCACGCACACACATACAAACATACATAAAGGCACGATGTGTCACATATTTTGCCTAAAAATAAAAAAAAAACTATATATCAAATAGCTATCTTAAGTTAAAATAATGTGATTAGAAAAATACCTTGGAATAAGGTTAATTTTTAATTATTGCAAAAAATATAATTGTATATCATCACCTAAGGAAATGGCTACAAAAATCTAAGCAACTCATGATGGAGCCTAAAATTTATAGTATTTGTCATCAAAAAATAATATAAGTAAAAGTATCAATAGTGATGTTAAACATTTAAATTCTCTAACAGAGAAAATACACACAAATAACTTCAAAAAACATTTCAAAACATATTTGAAAATTATGTACAGTATTTTTTTATTTAATTGAGATATATTTTGAACACACTTATTGCTAGGTATATCTACAAGTAGAGTTATAAAAGAAGAAGAAAAATTAAATCAGTATATTGCAAAAATTCAATGCACTGTATTGAAGAGTACACCATAACACAGTAACACAGTAATCTCAGCTGTAAAAACAGATCAACATAGGGGCACCTGGGAGGCTCAGTAGGTTAAGTGACCAACTCTTGATTTCGGCTCAGGTCATGATCTCGGCGTCCTAAGATGGAGCCTGCTTAAGATTCTCTCTCCCTCTCCCTCCCCTCCTCCTACCCCTCTCTAAAAAGAATCAAAAAACAAAAAACAAAAAAACAGGTCAACATACATTTCTCCCTTCTTTTTCCCCCTTAACTACCTTCTTGTCTTGCCCTCCATTCTTTTCTGTTGTAGACCATTAAAAAAAGGTAAGAACAGAGGCTTTAGTGTCACACTAATATTGATATAAATTTTGTTTTATCATCTTAAATATTTTTGCTCTATAATCTTAAAATAGGTATAATAATTGATATTTGGTAAAAAATTTAAAGGAAAAAATTTTTTAAAAATTTTAAATTCTAACCAAACTGAGACAAAGAAAATGTTCTGTTGTCATGATTGACTCTTATAAATGCATGTACTGATTGAAAAACTGCTTTTTTATTCTCTTTTAAGATCAGAGAAAATATACTTTCTCAAAAATAGCCCAGCTGGTTGATATCACTGTTTATATATGCAAAATTAGATAGAATTCCTTAATAATTCCTGACGGGATTTTCTTTGCTAAGAAATACAAATTCAATATTAAAACTGAAAAATTAAAAACTACTAAAATTTCAAGAATGAAATTTAAAAAGATGTAAAGAAATGGGGATATATGCCAAGTTCCTGGATTGGAGGATTAAATATTTTTAAAATGTCAATTATTAATTATTAACCTAGAAATTTATAAGCTGATTCTAAATATATATGGAAAATTAAAATATCAGATTCAATAACAAATCAATCTTGAAATAAAAGGATAAATCAATCTTGAAAAAAAAAGGATATTGCTCTCTGAGCTTAAAGCTATAGTAGTCAAAACAGACACATATATATAGTGAATAAATTTTTGACAAAGGTGCCAAGGAAATTCAATGTGCAAAGGCTAGTTTTTATAAAAGAATAAATACATAAAAACTGGATATCCATATGGAGAAGAAATGAATTATGACCCTTACTTCACAACAGACACACAAATTAATTCAAGATGAATAGCATAACATAAAAGTTAAAACTAAATTTTTGAGAAAGGCATAAAATCTTTGCCATTTTTGAGATAGGCAAAGATCTTTTCAAAGGCACTGACCATAAAAAAATTCATAAGTTAGAATTCTTCAAAATTAAAAATTTTTGTTCATTACAGTCATATTATACCTTAAAAATGAAAAAGTAAGACACAGAGTAGAAAAGGAGAAAAACATTTAAGATTATAATGATATATATATATATACATACACACACACATATATAAATATCAATGTTCTTGTCTTGCACCCAGAATATATAAAGAACTTATACAACTCAACAGTATAACAGGAAGCAATTCAATTGAAGGGTCCAAAGACTTGAGCAGATACTTAAAAAAAAGACACAGGAATGACTAGCAAATAAGCATATGAAAAGGTGATGTCATTAGTTAACTGTTAAATAAAAATTATAAAAATGCAACAGCAGAAAATTCAAAACCATAAGCATGGTTAAATTTGAAAAGATTGATTGTATCAAACCTTGTCAATGATATGGAATGACTGGTGAAACAATCGGTACTCTTGTATATTGGGTGGGAATATAAAATAGTAGAGCCACTTTAGAAAAAGATGTCTTATAAAGTTAAGTGCAATCCTACTCTATAACTTAACATCTCCACTTCTACAGAAATATACTGCCAAAATTTTTGTCCAACAATGTTTGTTGTAGCTCTAGTCATCATAACCCCAGACTAGAAACAACCCAATGTCCCTCAAATGCTGACTGGATGTATAAATACAAGGTATGCAGCAGTCATACAATACAATACTATTCAGCAATCAAAAGAAAATATTACAGTTACACTTAATAACATGCATGAATTGATAAAACACATTTAGTGAAAGAAGCCAGATCTAAAAGAGTATAAGCTATATGATTTCTATTCACTCACCGTTGAAGAACAGACAGAAGTAATTTATTACAGCAGTGGACCTGAGAGTAGTGGTTGCCACTGGGGCAGAGAAAATTGAATGCAAAAGGACAAATGGAAACTTTCTTGGGTGACAGAAGTGTTCAGAATATTAACTGAGGTGACAATTGCATGGATTATTACCTTCACTTGAAACTCTAAACTGTGTATTTAAAACATGTGTATTTTATCGCATGTAAGATATCAAGTAACAGAGTAGAGGATGCAATGGAAAAGGGAGAGTGCAAACACATAGGGACTTGCATGCAACAGAGATAACATTGTGTCCAAAAAAATATTTAAATTGAAAAAGAACACAATATCTATTTTCGATAAGGAAATAGAGCAATAGAATTTCTCAAATATGGCTGGTACCAATGTAAATGGCTAAAACTGCTTTGAAAAACTGGCAGTTGAAAACATTCATTTCTTTTTTTTTAATTTTTTATTGTTATGTTAATCACCATACATTACATCATTAGTTTTTGATGTAGTGTTCCATGATTCATTGTTTGTGTATAACACCTAGTGCTCCATGCAGAGCGTGCCCTCTTTAATACCCACCACCAGGCTAACCCATCCTCCCACCTCCTCCCCTCTAGAACCCTCAGTTTGTTTTTCAGAGTCCATCGTCTCTCATCGTTCGTCTCCCCCTCCAATTTCCCCCTTTCATTCTTCCCCTCCTGCTATCTTCTTTTTTTTTTTTTTAACATATATTGTATTATTTGTTTCAGAGGTACAGGTCTGTGATTCAACAGTCTTGCACAATTCACAGCGCTCACCATAGCACATACCCTCCCCAATGTCTATCACTCAGCCACCCCATCCCTCCCACCCCCCACCACTCCAGCAATCCTCAGTTTGTTTCCTGCAATTAAGAATTCCTCATATCAGTGAGGTCATATGATACATGTCTTTCTCTGATTGACGTATTTCGCTCAGCATAACACGCTCCAGTTCCATCCACGTTGTTGCAAATGGCAAGATCTCATTCCTTTTGATGGCTGCATAATATTCCATTGTGTATATATAGCACATCTTCTTTATCCATTCATCTGTCGATGGACATCTTGGCTCTTTCCACAGTTTGGCTATTGTGGACATTGCTGCTATAAACATCGGGGTGCACGTACCCCTTCGGATCCCTACTTTTGTATCTTTGGGGTAAATACCCAGTAGTGCAATTGCTGGATCATATGGTAGCTCCATTTTCAACTTTTTGAGGAACCTCCATGCAGTTTTCCAGAGTGGCTGCACCAGTTTGCATTCCCACCAACAGTGTAGGAGGGTTCCCCTTTCTCCACATCCCCGCCAACATCTGTCGTTTCCTGACTTGTTAATTTTAGCCATTCTGACTGGTGTGAGGTGATATCTCATTGAGGTTTTGATTTGGATTTCCCTGATGCCGAGCGATGTTGAGACATGAACAGACATTTTTCCAAAGAAGACATCCAAATGGCCAACAGACACATGAAAACATTCATTTCTATAACCAAGCAGTTTTATCCCTGGTTCTATTTTCAACAGGAATGTGTACATATGTTCACCACAAGTCATTTGCCTGAAGATTTATGGCACCACTATTAGTAAAAACCAAAAGTTAGAAAATAACCAAATGCCACCAACAGTAGCATACATAAGTAAATTATGATATATTCATATAATAAAACTTTATACAATAATGAGAATAAATGATTTACAACAACATAATGGGTAAACTTCCCCAAAATAATTTTGAGCAAAATAAGTCAACAGACAGAATATATACCCTATATAAAACAAAATATCATATAAAGTGCACAAAAACAGATCAAGCCCATCTATACTTTAGAGAGGGAAGTAGTGACTTGGGTAAAGAAGGAGAGGGATTGACCTCATGTGTGTAAAGGAGATTCCAAGTGCCGAACTGCAAAATATCTTTAATTGGCTAGTCAAGGATCACTCAAGAGTAGTCAGCAAGTGGAAATTTATCAGGCTATATTACCAGCACTGAGACCTCAATCCAATCTTAAAAAAAAAAAAAAAATACTTTTTGTGAAGTTATATACTGAATAATGCAAAGAGATATTCAACACCCTAACCTAAAAAGGCAAATGTCACATGGATGACTTTAACATGTTAATTGGTTCAGACATCCTACCACAAATTTTAGAGGCAATGTGGTTTTTTAAAAGGAATTCTGCAGCTGGACTCAGGAGCCATTAGAACCCTGGCTCCAACTCTAGTTAAAATGTAATTTTTATCTGATTACTTAATATTTGTAAGCATTAGCCTTTCCACCCATAAAGTGAGAGCGTTATGTTAGCTGATCTATATGGTTATCGCTACCTGTAAAATTCTTTGAATCTGTTGTACAAGATAGATACAATAGTTTAAAATCTTTTTATTTTTCATGCAATTAAAATACAGAATGCTAACATACTATTTAATATTTTTATTTAATTGTCAATAATCTCTTAAGTATTTACCAAAAGAGAAAAATAATTTGTTAAACTCTTCATCCCTTTGGCCTTGACAGTAGCTAATATTTTGATTAAATTGTAAAAGAAGTCTATTGAAAAGCAAAGGAAACCCCAAGAGCTGCTTAATGCCAGTAGCATTTGTAGGGTCCAGGTTTCCCTAAATTTCACTGTGATTTCATCATATGAGGTTTAAAATATTCATGTAAGACTTCTGTTTAGGGGAACAATTATCCTATCTTTATCTTTATGATTTCTAAATGCCACATTAACTGCATTGATTCAGATAATAAAATAGCAATCAGTACTCAATGAATTGGATAATTTTCTTATATATGTGAGGACATAGTGCCTATGTGCTTTTATACCCATGTTTTTATTTCAGCTCCCAGGACACCTTTCTTTCACGACCCATTAAGTTTCTCAGTGTGTGGAAACTTTTGGATTATTTAGCTTATCATAATAAAACAGTCCATTCAACATAATCCCTAGAAAAAGTAGACCACATCTAAAATGATTTTTATTCATTCCTCCTTTTTATGGTAATAAAATGATGTTATTGGTTCTACAAATGCACTAATAAACATTTTTTAGGAAAAATTTGTAGGCACCAAGACTTTTAATTTTTGTTCTCATTCTAGAGCCAATAAATTTCTATAGTAGGATTCTTCTCATTGCCAGAAAGACAAAACAAAACAAAAATTAAAGGTTTCCATATCTAAAACTACAAATGTTAGGAAAGCAATAAACTTAATGGAACAAGAACTATTAAAATTTATAGCAGGCATCCATCGTGAATTTTCACCTTTGAAATTGACCTATCCAACCTTTTTTTTTTTTTTTTTTTTAGGAACTAAAAAAGGAATTTGTTTATTGAGGTCAAGAGGGTGCAAGCAATATAAAAATCAAAAGGTTATCTGACTTTTCTTTCTCTGCTTCTCAAATGGGGCTTGGATTTTATTTGTAAATTTTCTGAGGGTCCCGATCTCCTCATGGAATCCTTTATACAGGGGGAAGCTGTGGGACAGATTTCTAAAGAGACCCCTCAGGAAAACTATCATTGGGCTGGCGGGGGTGTTGCTCCATGTTGCCTACTTCTTTCCCTTCCGCTTCATGTGTATTACAAAATAGTCATTGCATGTGATGGTGAGCCCAGCAATTTGCAGAAGCAGCTCTGGAAGCCCACTTTCCTGTCTCGGCACTGGTCCGGGTCCTTCATTATTTTGTCCATGGCCAGAGGGTCTTTTTGATTTTCCAAAAATCCAGGGAACTCCTTTTCCATGAGTACTCTCAGGTCCTCCTTTGTTAAGTAGCCTTTATTCCCAGCAAACTTGTGAAACATGAACATCATGGTTTCCATGGCGTGTTCCATTTGAGACGGCATTTTGGTGAGGTCTGTTGAAACCTTGTCCCGAGGCGCGGCGGGGATGATTGGCTGGCTGGGACTCACCGCCAGTTCTATACAGCATTTTAAGCAGAGGATTGCTGTTTCCATTAAACTACTCTCTTGGTTGCTATAGGCCTGACTTGGTGGATTGGAAAAGACAACTCTTGTGAGACCCATCCTACCCTTTCCTGTCATTTCCTAAAGCAGATTTTAAGAATCCAGGGTCACATGAAGCTATAACATTGGAGCTATATACTCATCTTTCTACCAACAACTTCATTTGAAGTTTCATGTTCACAAATCCAATGTGCACAAAACAGAACTCATCCTCTCACATCTATTCTTAATGTGTTCACAAAGGACTCAATTTGCCTGAGTTCATGTTTCCACGAGAAAGGACAAACTAGGGCCCACACTTCTGCCTCTCTCTGCTTCTTACGTAATTGCTGTCTTTGCAAGAAGAAACGTGGTATACTTGATTGAGCTTCTTCAGGGCTTCTGTTTTATTCAGTCTACTTGCAGGGAGGAAGCTCTTAAATTTGCTTTCCCCCAATACATCTCTGAGGGAGATGTCCCAATAACAATTCTGCTTGTGACTGCTTGGGTAAATCTGTTTAATTCAGGGGTAAAGATTAGAAGTGTATTGTGCCCACATATGTAATTGGCACACTTCAATTCAGCCTAATCTATAATATAATTACTATTTTGAACTCCACTCATTCTATTCCTATCTGTCTACTTTAGGGAGAGGGGAGGGTGTTAGGCAAATAGCAGGTTTACCAAATCTCTGTGTGTGTGTGTGCACTTTTATTGAGATAAATCAAATACCATAGTATTTACCCTTTAAAAATGTAGAATTCAGTGGGTGTTGGTGTATCACAAAGTTGTGCAACAATCACCACTACAGAATTCTAGAACTTTTTCATCAGCCCGAAGAGGAAATATTATACCTATTAGCAGTCATCCCCCTCCTGCCTTTTCCTCTACTCCCTGTTCACTACTAATTTATTGTCTGGCTCTATGGATTTGCTTATTCTGGACATTTCATAAAAGCAGAATCATACACTATGTGGCCTTTTGGGTCTGGCTTCTTTTACTTAACATCATGCTTTCAAGGTTCATCCAGGTTGGGCATGAATCTGTACTTAACTCTTTTTTTTTTTTTTTTAAAGATTTTATTTATTTATTTTGACAGAGAGAGAGACAGCGAGAGAGGGAACACAAGCAGGGGGAGTGGGAGAGGGTGAAGCAGGCTTTCCGCCGAGCAGAGAGCCCGATGCGGGGCTCGATCCCAGGACCCTGGGATCATGACCTGAGCCGAAGGCAGACGCTTAACGACTGAGCCACCCAGGCGCCCCACTTAATTCCTTTTTATGTTGAAAAATATTTCATTGCATAGATATACTCATTTTGTTAGTCCGCTCATCAGTTGATGGATATTTGTTTCTATTTTTTGGATTTTATGAATTCTATGAATATTTGTGTACAAGTTTTTTTTTTTATGGACATATATTTTGTTATCCTGGGTATATATCTAGGAGTGGAATTTTCAGGCTATATGGTAACTCTACATTTAACTTTTTGAGAAACTATCAAACTCTTTTTCCAAAGTGGCTTACCAATTTCCTTTCCCACCAGCCAAATTTGAGGGTTCCAATTATTCCACATCCTCACCAAAGCTTGTTGTTATCCATCTTTTTTGTATATGGTGTCAGAAAGGAGTCCTAACCTATATTTTAATCATTTTCAACTTGAAAGAGAAAGAAAGGGCTATTATTCACCAGTCCTCTATAAATTCAACAATTACAATATTAATGCTGATGATTGCAACTTTTTTGTTTTAATAAATTCAGTCTTCCACTCTCCTCTGAGCTCCGGTTGTTTCTTATTTTATTTTTTATTTTTTTATTGTTATGTTAATCCCCATACATTACATCATTAGTTTTAGATGTAGTGTTCCATGATTCATTGTTTGTGCATAACACCCAGTGCTCCATGCAGAATGTGCCCTCCTCAATACCCACCACCAGGCTAACCCATCCTCCCACCTCCCTCCCCTCTAGAACCCTCAGTTTGTTTTTCAGAGTCCATCGTCTCTCATGGTTCGTCTACCCCTCCGATTTCCCCCCCTTCATTCTTCCCCTCCTGCTATCTTCTTTTTTTTTTCTTAATATATATTGCATTATTTGTTTCAGAGGTACAGATCTGAGATTCAATAGTCTTGCACAATTCACAGTGCTTACCAGAGCACATACACTCCCCAGTGTCGATCACCCAGTCACCCCATCCCTCCCACCCCACCCCCCACTCCAGCAACCCTCAGTTTGTTTCCTGAGATTAAGAATTCCTCATATCAGTGAGGTCATATGATACATGTCTTTCTCTGTTTGACTTATTTCGCTCAACATAATACCCTCCAGTTCCATCCACGTCGTTGCAAATGGCAAGATCTCATTCCTTTTGATGGTTGCATAATATTCCATTGTATATATATACCACTTCTTCTTTATCCGTTCATCTGTCGATGGACATCTTGGCTCTTTCCACAGTTTGGCTATTGTGGACATTGCTGCTATAAACATCGGGGTGCACATACGCTTTTGGTTCCCTACTTTTGTATGCTCCGGTTGTTTCTATGTAACTACATACTTATATCCTTCATTGGCAATTGGATGTTTTATATACCTTTTAGTGAACCATATGACCAAATTCTAGGAGTCCTTTCAAACATAATTTGAGTTAAACAACCCTCATAATAAGTCTTATAGTCCGTCACACCACCTTCTCCCCTAGAGGATAGATGTTGCCTCTGAACTGTGCCTGTTTCCAATCTTATCTTCTTATAGCCCATTCTCCAGAAGAGCCAGATTGACAATCCTTAAACACACAACAAATCAAGTCACTCCACTCTATGACTTACTCCATGGCTTCCTCCCTGGAGAGTGATTTTGTCTCTGAGGAGAAATGTGTCAATGTTTGGAGATTTTTTTTATTGTCACAGTGAAGGGGAGGTGCTATGGGCATCTAGTGTGTAGATGATAAGTATGCTACTAAAGATCCTAAACATCCATTATCTGGCCTCAAATTTTAGTAATACCACTGTTGAGATACCCAGTATTTCACTTAGAATAAAATCCAAAATCCTTACCATGGACTAGAGAGCTCTCATAATCCTTGCTTGCCTCTCAGATATCACTTCCCATTTACCACCTCAATCAGTATACTCGAGCCACACATCGTGTTTCTTTAACATACAAAACTATTTTCTGAATCAAAGCCTTTAAACTCTTTGCTTTGCACAGAATACTCTCCCTCCAGATTTTTGCCTGGACGACTTCTTTTTATAACCCAGGCCTCTGTTCAAGCATAACCTCCTTAGAGATTCAAGTCCTCAGAGCCACAGAGAAGATAGCATTTTAGAAGAGGGGATTACAAGGGGATCACAGCTAGAAAAAACTGATGATAAAGAAAATGAAAGAATTATTGACCATCTTTATAAATAGCATATGTTGAATAGCTGAAATAAGTAGTGCATGCAGTCTCTTTGAAGGTTGAGCAGCCTCCCATGGGCAATGATATACATAAATAAATGATAACTGAGGCAACAGGGTTAAGTGTCCAACTCCTGATTTCGGCTCAGGTCATGATCTCAGGGATGTGAGATCCGGCCATGCGTCAAAGGGCTCCATGATGGGCATGGAGCCTGCTTAAAATCCTCTCTCTCCCTCTCCCTCATGAATGAATGAATGAACGAATGTACATATGTACATATGTATGTATTATGTTTGTTAACTCATGGCTGGGAATCTCTGGGTGGACATGATAGAATGTCAGTAGGAGAACAGATTAAGATTCCCATTAAGTTTCAAACTGGACTGGAGGAATGGTGAGGGAAGTGAAGAAGGTGCTTACAAAGTGTGGAAAATATGAAAAGGGGGTCATTGAGTAAGGTAGAAAAATGAGTAAGGTAGGTCAAAGAGTACGGTAGAAACATGTTTCATAAAAGCAAAGGAATACAGGGTGTGGACAGAGAATTATTTCAGAGATTCAGATTTTAAGGCAGTAATTCCCACTGATGATTAGATACAAATTTAGCTATTCCAGTGAAGACAAAAAGAATTACACAGAATCCATGGAGCCTAAGAGATAAAACAAGCAAACAAACAAACAAACAAAAAACTGTGCCAGGAGTGACAGAAGAGTTAACACATAAATATTCAATTCCCCAATGATGACAGGAGATCAGGGTGAAAAAACTTCAGATTTTGAGCTGAAGTTAATCAAGAAGGTGTCAAGAGGGACTGAACGTTCTTGTATGCAAAGTCACATCAATTAATAGTGGTTGCCTGGAACACTCACTGTATTGAGAATGATAGAATGATTCTATGGCTTGACCAGGTTCAGCAGGAAAGAGGAGTCCTTGAGAATGGAGGGAAGAAGTGGTGCATCTCTTCTGGGTGTTCCTCATTGTTATAATAAGAAATACCTCAGCAATTGAAAAAGTACAAAAAGTATAATAATAAGGTATGGAAATCCTAGACTGCAAGTACGGGGGAGCTGATTATCAGGCAACATGACGTAAAAGAAAGTATAGAGAAGAGCAAAGATAATGTTGATTCTCTTTTCTGAAACCAATGCAGGGGTGAGGTTCTGGGATGTGGGGCTTCTGTGTGAGAGAGTTGATGGGGAATTGATCCAAGTGGGGTTAGGGAATCAGAGGAAGACTTGGATTCAGGTGAGGAGGGGAGGTTAAGCTTTTTGAGCACATAGGTTAAATAAAATCCACCCTTTGGACAATGTATAACTCAGAGGCTTTTATGAGAGTGAGTTTTGGTGTGAAAAGCCAGGCCTCTTTCCTGTCTTAGTGCAATGTGACTGTGTGTCAGAGAGATTCTTTTCTTCTCCACATTTTCCTCAAAAGGCAAAAGAAGGATGTTTCGTTTGTTTAATTGCAATACAATATCTCCCCCAGATAGCCTTACCCTCTGAGTCAAAGTTGGATTTGACACATAAGTTATCATTAAGCCCCATTACTTTTTTAAGCTGTTTTTAAGTTGTTTTGTGTTGATTTCCATTACATAAATACCATCAAAGAAAAGACGTAGGATTTGATTATCAGTTAAAATGTCAGTTGAACTGAAAATCAGTGGGTAGAAAAGCTCAAGAGCCACTTATGATTTTAAAACTGAGCAGACAAAGCTTGTTGAGTAAATAAATGTTGCTTTTAAACATTACATTAATTTTGCTATCTAGACAAAGGGAAATGATATTATGGATGGTCCTTCCAGTACTGAAATTACAGTTGTTCATAATTTTGACATGTCTTCCTGAAACACATATGATGCTCTTTAGAGGGAATCTAGCCTAGATGCACTTCTCATATCTTACATCAATATAAAAAGGTCATAAAAGACCTCCACATTTTTATTCACAGATATGTAGCTAGCTTCATACTGTATGAAAGATTAATATTCTACCAGCACCTACTGGACAACAATAACAAATGTCTTTGGTGAAACTCACTTATTATATGACTGGCATTATTTTTCCAGGCCTAAAGTTCTCATAGAATGAGGCCAATCTAGATAGGATAGGCTTTCCATTGGTAATTTAGTTGTTTACAAAGCTTTTCCTAAAGCTGAGTCAGATTCACATATTTTTCTATCATACAGACAATTACTTCCAAGCCCTTGGGAGCATTGTCAGTAAGCACTTTCTCTCATGCCCATACTTCATGGATTCCTAGGGAAGACTCATGCTTATTTGACCATAGAATAAATATGTTTAGCCATAATAAAAGTTATATTTTCAATTCCCAAGAGGTAAAAGAGGCAAGTCTATCATTATTAGCAGCTTTCTCTTTTCTGCATACTACTCAAGTACATAGTATTACCAAGATATATGGTTGTAATTTTCCAAGAAATAAAGCATTAAAATAACATGTAGAGATAAACCAACATTATCATGATACAATAAAATATGAACTCTGTAAATAAATTTTTACATGATATTGCTTATCATTTTATTATTTAGCATCTCTTCAGAATGGATAGTGTGCTAAGAGCTATCTGTCTCAATAGAATATTACACACACATCCATTTTCTCTAGGAACTTATATATAAAATAATCTAAAGAAGGCAATTTTGAAAATTCAAAGTATATTGGATTTAACACACACATACAATAAAAAAGCAACTTATAGTACTGGAGATTCATTTAAAATTTTAAGACCTCGTTAAAGTGAAGAAAATAAAAACTTTAGCATAAAAGATCAAAATCACAAGTCACATGTCTTACGCGTCAGTTGCATATCAAACATTAGGGAAGAACTGTGAATTTACTCAGAATACTCATCCTGAAGGACACAAAAGACACTTGTTATATGCAAATGTATAAATTTATAGATTAGTTTTTCAGCTAAAGATAAGTATTAGATTCCTGAATTATGTTTACTTTAAAAGTCTATTTCCAAAGTCAACCAAGTACTGTTTTTACCTTGTTTAAGATCCTACTCAGTGGAGCCTAAAAATGATGTAATAACAGGTGAAATGTAGTAACATGCCTGCATTTGTCGTTCATACTGCATGACCATGCATGTTGGCTCTGGCTCTGCTCCTAGTTACTGCCTTTCTAGGGCTCAGGCTGAGGGGGCGGCCCCCATCTGCCCATGCAGATCTCCTGGAAGACAGAAGAGAGGGTGGGGAAGGAAATGGCTACAAAAACAAGACCTCAGTGTGGTGGGGGAAATGATTCTCTCATGGGAAGGGAGACCTCATAGGGAGGAAATTAAATCTATGAAGAGTAAATCAAGCTAGCCCAATATATTAATATAATTTTTACTTGATACCCTATTCTGAGTGAGGCAGCAGAGAATTTGGACAGAGCAACTAAAATGGACAAATTTTAACTGTTTCTTTATTCTTCACCTTCTCTGGCCCATCTCCTAGGTTTTTAAGTTGTCTTCTTATTTACTGCCTCTGTTTTCAATTAAATCCCTCATCTCTGTGTTTATACCTTTTCCTGATAAACTGGCTGTTCAGTTTATCTCCAGTTCAGTTAAATTTCACCATTCTTACTCATAAATCTACCCAAAACTTCTTAGGAAGAAAGGCCAGAGATTCTCTTTTTGGCATACAGGTTGTATTTATATACTACAAACTTTGCAGTTTTTCTTTTAAGGTCCATTTATAGAATTATTATGGAATAATTTTTCTGAAACAAATATAATCTAGAGTGATAAATCTCTCTATTATAATGTCATCCATCATAAGTTTACACAGACAAGCTGTGCAGCCAACCTATTTTGTTGGTCCCAATGGATAAACTTTCACAAGCAAACATATAGCTCCATACCAAATTGGTAGGAAGCATTCTTTTATTTTAAAATCGAGTATTGATTAATACATCTGGAACAAATATTTTCCAAGTGTATAGTACTGGCAGATATTTTGCAATAGGACAAAATAAGGGATATAAAAAACTAGAATGGAGTGTGAATAAAAATGGCTTTTTGTTGCACATAACAGAATTGTTGTACTTAGATGATTTCTTTAAATGAGAATACATAAAGTAGTTTAAGCAAAGAATAGTGAGGGGCTCTGGGTGGCTCAGTCAGTTAACCCTCTGACTCTTGATTTTGCCTCAGGTCATGATCTCAGGGTCATGAGATCCAGCCCCCATTGGGCTCTCTCCCTCTCTCTCTGGCTTCCCCGAGGCCCCCTCACCCCCGCTCATGAACACATGTTCTTTCTCTCTTTCTCAAAAAAATAAAAAATTATAGTGACCTGACTCTTTATCTACACAGTGTGTTTTTTTATCTGCCCAACAGGGTGTTTCTCCAGAGTCCCTGGTGATAGGCAAGGACTACTGTAGGGCAGGGATCACCCTTACTCCTCTTTGTTCTCAGAAATCAGAAGTTTAATTTTTTTCTGTCCTCTAGTGTATGTTATTCACAATATAAAGTAACTGTTACCTATCAGAATTATTTTCAGCTTGTTAGAAAGGGCATGTGCTGTGGCTCTCAGGTGGCTGGGGCGGGGATTGGGATGGGATGGATAGAAGACACTGATGAATTCTTCATTATAGGTGTAATTTTCCCTAAAATTACCTGTAAGTTTTAGGCACATTGCTCAATGGTCTCCTCAGTTCTATGACACTGTTCATTTTTCCCTCTTTGCATAACTATAATGTATTGGTTTGCAAACTGACCTTCAGTACACAGAGGGCAAGGAGAGACCTAAGAAAGAGGTAGTTCACTCCAAATCAGTAGGAGGCAGGGTTTTTTTTTTTTAATATATTTTTTAAATTTTTTAATTTTTTTGTTATGTTAATCACCATACATTACATCATTAGTTTTTGATGTAGTGTTCCATGATTCATTGTTTGCATATAACACCCAGTGCTCCATGCAGAACGTGCCCTCTTTAATACCCATCACCAAGCTAACCCATGCTCCCACCCCTCTCCCCTCTGGAACCCTCAGTTTGTTTTTCAGAGTCCATCGTCTCTCATGGTTCATCTCCCCCTCAGATTTCCCCCCCCTTCATTCTTCCCTTCCTGCTATCTTCTTCTTTTTTTTTTTTTTTTTAACATATAATGTATTATTTGTTTCAGAGGTACAGGTCTGTGATTCAACAGTCTTGCACAATTCACAGTGCTCACCATAGCACATACCCTCCCCAATGTCTATCACTCAGCCACCCCATCCCTCCCACCCACCCCCACTCCAGCAACCCTCAGTTTGTTTACTGAGATTAAGATTTCTTCATATCAGTGAGGTCATATGAGACATGTCTTTCTCTGATTGACTTATTTCACTCAGAATAATACCCTCCAGTTCCATCCACATTGTTGCAAATGGCAAGATTTCATTCCTTTTGATGGCTGCATAATATTCCATTATATGTATATACCACATCTTCTTTAACCATTCATCTGTCAGTGGACATCTTGGCTCTTTCCACAGTTTGACTATTGTGGGCATTGCTGCTATAAACATCAGGGTGCACGTACCCCTTCGGATCCCTACATTTGTATCTTTGGGGTAAATACCCAGTAGTGCAATTGCTGGATCATATGGTAGCTCTATTTTCAACTTTTTGAGGAACTTCCATACTGTTTTCCAGAGTGGCTGCACCAGCTTGCATTCCCACCAACAGTGTAGGGGGCAGGTTTAAAAGCAAGGGAACTTGCATATGAGGCTTGTCTTGGGCACCCTGAGATGAGTAGATCTCTGTACCTGCCAGCCAAGATCTCTCTCTGTCTCTCTCTCAAGGCCATGACCTTAAAAATGGCTCTGGTTGTGGGAATGGGGGGCAGATATACATTCCAAGGACAGGAAAGGTGTTGAGAAGCCTCTGATTGCCAGGCTCCAGCTCCCAGGTCACCGGTGGTCACATTCTTTCAATGACTCCTCCAATAGAATGTTATTGAGTTAAAGGATCATCTGTTCCCATCACAGTCCTGAGTTATAATGCAAATTAACATTAAATTCCATTATCTTAAGACCATGCCTGTATCCAATGCTCCCTTCTCCAATTTTGGTCTCCATTCAATGATTTCATTTAAAATATGTTCAGGATCTGGGGCACCTGCGTGGTTCAGTCATTTAAGCAGCTGCCTTCGGCTCAGGTCATGATCCTGGAATCCCAGGATCTCTCTCTCATCTCTCTCTCTCAAGTAAGTAAATAAAATATTTAAAAATAAAATATGTTCAAGATCCTACTGTATACAGGCACATTTCTGTACACTGGGGATACATAATAGAAGCCGGCAATATTCCTGATCTTTATCCTCTGTTTGGGAGTAGTGGTAGAGTGTGGATACAGGGTCAAGAATGGTCAAAAGTGTAGTTCTGGTGCAGTTCAAATGGATTTTCTGGAAGACCAATCTGGCTAAGACAAGAAAGGGAATGGGCACGGGGGAGTACAGTTGACCCTTGAACAGTGGTGGGTTCGGGGCACCAACCCTCTGCACAGTTGAAAATCTACATGTAACTTTTGATTCCCCCCATACTTACCTACTAACAGCCAACCATTGATCGGAAGTTTTACCAATGACATAAACAGACAACACATATTGTGTATGTTATATGTATTATATAATGTATCCTTACAATAAAGTAAACTAAAGAAAAAATGTTATTAAAATAATAAGTCAATCAGAGAAAGACATGTATCATATGATCTCACTGATATGAGTAATTCTTAATCTCAGGAAACAAACTGAGGATTGCTGGAGTGGTGGGGGGTGGGAGGGATGAGGTGGCTGAGTGGTGGACATTGGGGAGGGTATGTGCTATGGCGAGTGCTGTGAATTGTGTAAGACTATTGAATCACAGACCTGTACCTCTGAAACAAATAATACATTATATGTTAAAAAAGAAAAGAAGAAGAAGAAGATAGCAGGAAGGGAAAAATGAAGGGGGGGGAAATCGGAGGGGGTTACAAACCATGAGAGACTATGGACTCTGAGAAACAAACTGAAGGTTCTAGAGGGGAGGGGAGTGGGGGGATGGGTTAGCCTGGTGATGGGTATTAAAAAGGTCATGTACTGAATGGAGCACTGGGTGTTATACGCAAACAATGCATCATGGAACACCACATCAAAAACTAATGATGTGGGACGCCTGGGTGGCTCAGTTGGTTGGGCGACTGCCTTCAGCTCAGGTCATGATCCTGGAGTCCCGGGATCGAGTCCCGCATCGGGCTCCCTGCTTGGCAGGGAGTCTGCTTCTCCCTCTGACCCTCCCCCCTCTCATGTGCTCTTTCTCATTCTCTCTCTCTCAAATAAATAAATAAAATCTTTAAAAAAAAAAAACTAATGATGTAATGTATGGTGATTAACATAATAAAATTTTAAAAAAAGAAAAGAAAAGAATAAGGAAGAGAAAATACATTTACAGTACTATATTTATATTAAAAAATCCACATATAAGTGGACCTACCCGGCTCCAAACTGTACTGTTCAAGGCTCAATTATATTTTACTGAAGAGAATAAGACTGAAATGGTTTTGGCAGATTTACTTCTATCACACAAACTATTTTCATCTGTCCTATTGTTTTGAGTCCAAGAGCATTCTCCGGGGATTTTCCCTGCAAATTCCACCAAAGCTAATTTACTCATTAGTCTCATAAAATGCTACATTCATTTGTGCCTTGCCACATTACTTCATACTCACTCTCCACACCCAGTCTCACCTCCACTGGTTACTTCTTTCTCCAGAGATCAGTTCATACCCCCAATTCCTTCATTAAACCTCCCCTGGGCACTTCTATCCATATCTACCTCTTCCCATTCATCACAATCAATACTACCTCACACTTTGATGTAAATACTGGAGTGTCTGACTTATCAACACATTTTCCATCCCCACTAAGATAACAGAGTGGGTCTCATAATTTTGGGGGTTTTTTGTTTCTATCTGATAATGCCTCTAGATGATCAAATAACAACTTAGTATCACTGTGCAGGTCAACTCAGTGTAAGACAACTGTTCAGCAAAGTCACCAATAAAATGTCTCCCAAAATCATGGGACTTAGAACCCTCAGTTTGTTTCTCAGAGTCCATGGTCTCTCATGGATCATCTCCCCATCTGATTCCCCCCCCCCTTCATTTTTCCCTTCCTACTATCTTCTTTTTTTTTTAACATATAATGTATTATTTGTTTCAGAGGTACAGGTCTGTGATTCAGCAGTCTTACATAGCACATATCCTCCCCAGTGTCTATCACCCAGCCGCCCCATCCCTCCCACCCCCCTCCACTCCAGCAACCTTCAGTTTGTTTCCTGAGATTAAGAGTCTCTTACGATTTGTCTCCCTCTCTGGTTTCATCTTGTTCATTTTTTCCTCCCTTCCCTTATGATCCTCTGTCTTGTTTCTCAAATTCCTCATATCAGTGAGATCATATGATACTTGTCTTTCCCTGATTGACTTATTTCGCTTAGCATAATACCCTCTAGTTCCATCCACGCCATTGCCAATGACAAGATTTCTTTTTTTTGATGGCTGCATAATATTCCAATGTTTATAGCAGCAATGTCCCCAATAGCCAAACTATGGAAAGAGCCAAGATGTCCATCAATGGATGAATGGATAAAGAAGATGTGGTATATATATATACAATGGAATATTATGAACATTGTCATTTATGAATGACACATGTATAAAATCAACGAAATGAAATACCAAAAAATTTTAAATAAGTCCCAGTCATAAATTTTCCCTGTATTATCAAAACCCAGATGACCAGAGTAAATTACTTATATACATTTTAGTAAGTATATCTGCTGTTTTACTTACAGTTGTTTAGGAATAATAATAATGGTATAGGAATAATAAAAACAGTTAAAACTGTTACTGTTACTACTACTGATGATGGTGATAGTAAATGCTAATACAGTACTTACTCTTTTCCAGGCCCTGTTCTTAGCGCTTTATATACGTTATCACATGTAATCCTCTCAACAGCCTTACTATTTCCATTTTACACAGAGGAAAATGAGGAATAACAAGGTGGAATAACTTGCCCAAGGCCACATAGCAGCCATAAAGTTGGGCAGGGAACCCACATAACCAGGTTCTAGAGCCCACTCTCTGAAACCACTAGGTCACGTGGCCTCTCTTATTACTTAGAGTCTCCCAGTTGTAGAAATGTGTGTCTACTCTACTCAATGTTATTTCAAAAGTCATCAGGGGTTATTCTGAGAAGCATCTATCTGGTCCGTTCATTATGAGTAACTACATGTGCACTTAGTTACACACTTGAGTGGTTGAAAGTAAACACTAAATAAGGATGGTGACAAATTCACAAAGGCATCTGAGTAAATTCAACCATCCACAGAAAGGAGGAAAAGCAAGTATTGTTAGCACATGTAACTCACCTCACCTGAATATATATATATATATATACTTTTTTTAAAGATTTTATTTATTTATTTAACCGAGAGAGACACGGCGAGAGAGGGAACACAAGCAGGGGGAGCAGTAGAGGGAGAAGCAGGCTCCCCGCAGAGCAGGGAGCCTGATGTGGGACTCTATCCCAGGACCCTGGGATCATGACCTGAGCCGAAGGCAGTCGCTTAACTGACTGAGCCACCCAGGTGCCATCACCTGAATATATTTTTATATAACGCAATGGAATAAAACATAAATATCAATGTTTAGTCGAACACGAGCTATAATTTGACACTCTTTAACAATGTGGACAAAATTATCCCATTTGGCAGTAAAAGCTGCCAATATGGTTCTAAAGCATTTATAGACTACTTATGAGGTGTTCTGGGAAAGTGATAAGTAAAAGTGTACTTAAATCAATGGAAGTAAACATAAGAGTATGGTGTGGGCCTCAGAAATTACAAAAGAACTAAACATAATTGAATTCCTGCTATTTTTTTCAAATGAAAATGGCTATGTTTACTAAAAGACATATCCAGTTATTGAACAGAAAACTAAAGTTATCAATATACCCCAGATTTCATTTTAACAAGCCGTGGAAGAATGTTACTGGACCCACAGATCAATAGAAGAGGTGATTCCATTCTATCTCAGGTGCCAAGAAAACGAGTCAGTTTTTCCTTTTTTTCTTCAGTAAAGTGGGAAGGGTTTTATTTTTTTTTTTTTTCTATAAAGCAAGTAACAAATTTCCCCCATCCTTACTTTTATTTTCTTAAAGTTAAATGTCTTGCTATATTTATTTTCATACTGTCTTGGACTTCAGAATTTTTAAAATAAAATTTTCTTCAGTCTGTTCTGTTTTGCCAAAAGCATTTATTTCTGTTCTGTTTTTGTTGTTTTAATTCTCGGATACTCTTCTATTTTTCTAGAATTTCTCCCTCTCTCTCTCCTGGTCTCTTTCTCCCTCTCCTTCTCCCTTTCTCTTTATTTCCCTCTCTCTTCCCTCTCTCTTCTAAAAACACTGGATTTTAAAGGACATCTGTCCTTTAATTATCCCTCTCCAATTCTTCTTCATTTTAAATAGTTAACAGGGTAAAGAGCATGCTCTCCCAACTAACAGACTACCCCTTAAATGATCAGTTTCCACCCTGGAACCATACATCCTTACTAGTTTTTTGTGTACTCTTCCAAATTTTAAAACTCTTACCCTTCAAAACTTTTAAAAACATATAGTCCTATATTTTTTAAAAAATATAAATAAACTATAATATTCTGGACCTTGCCCTTTTCACTCAAGAATATACCTTAGAGATTTATCTGTGTCAGTCAGTCTATTGACATATTCTCACCCTTTAATCTTTCTTTTTCACTGGTACTATATTTTTTTTTAATTTTTAAAATTATGTAATATTATACAAATTATATATATAATACTTAGAAGTAAGGTAATTAAATTCCCATGAACTTTCTATCATACATAGTAGTATAATACTAGATATATCATTCCATCTACTAATGGGCTCCTTCCTTGTCCTCTCCCTTATTTCCCCCCAGAGAGAATTATTCTCTTAATTTTTTGTGTTATAGTCATTTTGCTTTTAAAATTCTGTTTTAATTTGTTTTCACTCAGAAACAGTATTTTTCACTGTTTTTTAAACTTTATAAAAATAGTATTATATTGTATGCAGTATTCAGAAATTTGCTTTTCCACTCAATACCACATTGATACTTACAGTTGTGATACATTCATTCTCGTTGATTATGAGATTCCATTCTGTGAATATACCACAACTGATTTATTGACCTTCCTGTTGATGGACATTGAGTAGTTTCTCTTTTTTTTTTTCCTATTATGGGTAAAGCTGCTTAAATATTCTTACCTGTCTCTGGAAAATATCTGGAAGAGTTTATATAAGGTATTTGAGGTATTTGCCTAGATGAGGAGGAATTGCTGGCTTAGAGAGCATGAGAATGTTCAACTTTGAAAGATAATGCCAGGGTTTTGTTGTTGTTGTTGTTGTTTTCTCAAAATTGTTGTACAGGTGTGTACTGCAACCATCAGCATAAAAGGGCTTCCTTTGATTCACACCTATTTCAACAACTGGTATCGCCAAAACTCTTATATTTGTGTTCATGCCTCTTAGGTGTATATCTAAGATTGGACTTACTAGGTCACAGGTGGTTGTATGTTTAGCTTTAACAGAAATCACCAAACAATTTTCGAAAGCTATTACATATCTTCTTTTACCTGAAAGAAGTAATGTTATATAATCTATCTCTGTTTGCTTCTGTTCCTCTGATTTCTTTCTTTCTGTGTGTGTCATTGTTTTGTTGAATGGACAGAACTTTTCACTAAGTAGATCTTGAGTTTCAAGACTGATGCCAATCAGAAACCATCTACTGTCATTTTCTGTAGGTATTTTTTTTTCTTTTGTCATTATTTTACAGAAGGGAGCCATTCTCCTGAACAGAAGCTATAAACCCAGATGTCAGCATTCTGTGGGACAGGTAGGCTATAGTCACTTTGAGTTGTATATTCACTTAGTTCCCTTGTCTTAAGTACATAATCTTCTTCCTCAACTGTATCTAATGCCTGAAAATCTGGAGTCTCTGGTCACACTTCTTTAGAAAGCAAATCTTCCAGATATTCTAGGTTGGAGAACGGATACTCCTATCACACAAGATGGAGGAAGAAATAAAAATTATCTTTTGTAAGAACAGCACTTAATCTATCTTTGTAGATGGCCTCACCCCAAACCCCACTTCTAGAAGTACTGATTTCTCTCAATTCCTGAGTCTTCTGGGGAGGGAGTTGCATTGTTAATTTGCTTACCTCAGGTCTTCTCCTGTATTCTAGAGTGGGTTTCAGATTTCTCCTGACAAATCAATTAGTGCTTGTCCTTCTACTCTCCACCTTTCAGGTTTATTGCTGTTATATTCTCTCCTGTATCCTCATCCACGTAGGTCAATGCCAATCAAGTCTCATTTTCTACCGTTTCAGTTTAGCCTCAGGAGAAAAAGTAGGTAAATCAGTGTATTTCATTCAGCATGCCCCTCTCGCTGATCATGCTAATTGAACCCCCAACACTGGGACTATGCATTTGTCTGGCTTTTTCTCTGGAGACTCTAAATGTACTTTGATCCTTTCTGAGCAACTTTCTAGCTCTTCAGAATTCCTTCCATTGTTTTATTTAGAGCAGTGTTTTCCGAAATTTTTTAAGTCCAATGACACATTTGATAACAATAAATGTGTCCTGGATTTTTTAAAGATTTATTTATTTATTAGGGGGGGCAGAGGGGAAGAATCTCCAAGCAGACTGCTGCTGAGTGGGGAGCCCCACGTTGGGCTCAATCTTATGACCCATGAGATCATGACCTAAGCTGTAACCAAGAGTTGAAGGCTTAACCAACTGAGCCACCCAGATGCCCCAAAAGCATCCTGGATTTTTCATATAAATTCAAGAGCAGAAATATACCCCTCATTAGAATCACTATATTATCTTTAAGACACAGAGATCTAATTTTCTTGTTTTCTATATTTCTGTATTACCAAAAACAATAAAAATGTTTTTTCAAGAAAAAAATGATATTATTATAAAGTATTTATTTCAAAATATATATGACCCTGATGTGAATAAATGATTTTAATAAATGATTTTGAGATCGTCAGTTGTGTAGACACAAGACAGAGCAGTAAATCATGTGATCTGATTTGGGTTCTAGCCAACTTTGTCAAAACTCTTAAAATAAGACAACCCCATCCAATTCAGCTTCCTTGTCAGTAATTTGTGAGGGTTTCAGTTAATGGTCTGAGAGCTATAATATACTATATTGGGATATCTGTTCAAGTTGTTTCTCTCAGAATTCATCATAGCATTGTAATATCACTCCTCTCCTCCTTAATTTAGCTGGTTACCACTGAACATGTATTTTCTATAAAACTTAAAAGTAAATAATTTTATCAGGCTTTAAAGAAAAAAAGTTTTACAAGCTATTTGAGATAAAAGTGTATGCCGAACATAGAAATGTTATGAGAAGTTTGGAGAACAAAACAAGAAACAGCAATAGATAAAGAAGTCAATTGATACAGGTAAATTCAACAGAAAAAAATTAATGGGGACATGTAATGATTTTTTGTGTTAGGAAATATTTTTTATTTTTAGCCATTTTGATGGAAGGAAAATAAAACCTTTTTCTTTAGTTCCAATGTCTATGAACCATTCTTCTGTTCTCCTCTTTGCTTATTTATATACTTAAGACAATTAGCAAGTACTGAGCAACTTGACCTTAACAATGTATTCATATTTAATGTTTTAATCTACTTCTCTGTCTTCTCTGAACTTCTTTCTATTTGTCCTTATCTATTAGGGTAAACAACTTTAAGAAACGATTTTAAGTAGTGTTCCTGACACTGTTTTACCTCAGCTGTATACAATAGAACTTCTGCTTCTACTTGTGTGTGACCTGATTCTTTTTAAGATCTATCACATTGCAAAAGGTGTCTGGATGTTACTTTCTGTGGTCATCAGGGACCTATATTAAACATATGAGCAAGGAACTTTGTCATGGTAATTGATAGTTGTTTTTTCTCAAAGATATAGGGCATAATTCTAGAAGTTTTTCTTCCAAATTGTTGCAACTTACCTTACCATTAATTCTGTATTAATATATGGAGAATTAGGTTCATTAAGGGCCCATCCAATTGAACATAGTAATATATGAGTATGACACGCTGCAGTAACTAGATCCAAGGCAGCTGACTTAGTTATAAAAAGCGTTCCTCGGGTGCCTGGGTGGCTCAGTTGGTTAAGCGACTGCCTTCGGCTCAGGTCATGATCCTGGAGTCCCAGGATCGAGTCCCGCATCGGGCTCCCTGCTCGGCGGGGAGTCTGCTTCTTTCTCTGAACCTCCCTCCTCTCATGCTCTCTATCTCATTCTCTCTCTCAAATAAATAAATAAATAAATAATCTTATTAAAAAAAAAGCGTTCCTCAAGAAAGGCTCTGCAGGCAGCCTTTGTGTTGGGTACAGAAGGAACATTTGAGGGGTGCCTGGGTGGCTCAGTCGTTAAGCGTCTGCCTTCAGCTCAGGTCGTAGTCCCAGGGTCCTGGGATGGAGCCCCGCATCGGGCTCCCCGCTCCTCGGGAAGCCTGCTTCTCCCTCTCCCACTCCCCCTGCTTGTGTTCCCTCTCTCACTGTGTCTCTGTCAAATAAATAAAATCTTTAAAAAAAAAAAAAAAAAAGAAGGAACATTTGAGGCATCTCCAGAGACCTGACAAGTCTGCAAACCAGCAAATTTTTGAAACTATTTTACTGTACGGTATAGGAGAGTGATTCTCTTGAGTTCTTGTTATGCATGGCACTGAAATATGATTTTATTATTTAGCATTTATTTACTTGTCTGATCCACATACCCTTTCTTGTTAGATTTTATTCATAGGAGAGCAGGAATATTATGTGCCTCATTATTATATTCCTAGCACCCAGAACACAGGAAATATTCAATAAATGATTGTCAAATTATTAGTAGAATAGAATAAACAAGGAGCAGTAAGATAGTCAAATATTCATATCTATCTTAGACTACCAAAATTGTAAATGTGTTGCCTTAAAAAATAGGAACTATGTTCAATACACCCGTAAAACCAAAACATACAGTCATCTGGTGGCTTCTACGTATAATATGCCTAACCAGTGCTGGTTTTAATTAGCGAGGGAGTTAATTAAATGTATGGCTATCTTTTGTGAGGACTACAAATTCCCCAGGCTACAATGGTGTCCATATTTACTTTAATACAAAAGTAATGAGGGACAGTGGTATGGGATAAAAAATATTTAAGGAAGTTTTGAAGATACATTCGCAGCTGAAATGCAGAGAAGTTTACATAAATGAAAAAAAAATCTAGTGGTAAATTGATAAGCTAATGGATTTGACCTTGAGTTAGAGAATGTTAAAGTATCAAGGATACAACCAGAACAACTTCTCATTGTTCTCTGTATAAATGGCCAAGGACTAAAAAATTTAGGTCACACTGAGAAAATCAGGTGAATTGGATAAAAGAAGGGCTATTCTAATTATGAAATTCTTATAGTTCACACTTGGACTAAGTTTATCACTGGTAAGTGTGGTTTCTATGGTTGCTCCCCCTCCTATTTCTTTTTAGAAATCAGCATCTCAGTAGGCAAGGTGAGGGACTGATACCATTTTGTAAGAAGCACTATCCTTAGATGTATATAATCTTCTAAGGGTATTAATAATTTTAAGTTTGTCATCCTACTTTTACAGCATCTATAAAATGATATTTTCTCAAAAATTTTAAGTACCTAATTAGCTTTCTAAATTAACTCTGATTTTGGCTTTTCCAATGCAAAAGTATCTTTGATTAATTATGTAATCCTTGTCAATTTATCACTATACACTTTTTCCCATTTTTTTAAATAGTTGACAGCAAACCTATCAACTTAGTATTTTACATACTAAAAAAGGGTAATATTTCAAAAATATATTCTTATTCTTACTGAATGGGAAATGCTATCCCAATTTGCAAACTGAGACATTTTTGTGCATTTAAGTCCAGTAGGAATCACTTTTGACTTGTGACATATTGTCACTGGTGTAAAATATACAAGCTTATTTGATATCTTTTCATTCACATTCCCAATATCATTGTCATATATCAAGGTTTTCTCAAAATGTGGCCGGGTCTAAAATCATTACTCTTTCAGCCTCACTTGGGATATAAAAAGTGGCTTCGTGAGTTGCAAATCATTAAAACATACATATTTCCCTTAGAGTATTTGGTAAGTCAAGAAGTTTTAAAGCCAGGTAAACTCTTTGAAAAGGTATTAAAAATGACAGTGAGTGAAAGACTGTGAATAGAAACACAGAGAAAAAAATGTATATCTTGCTGAGAGCATTGCAGTCAGAAAGACTAAACAAGAACCTAAAGGAATGAAAACCTTCATATTTTATCATTTATTTCCTAATCGGCCTAATCTTCTTATTGACGGAAGAATTTCCCTTACATTCTATAACAACTTAAGTGAGTTAACAAATGTGGTAACTCATATATGTGCATTTTGTTAACTCTGAACTTTGGAATCTATTTTTGTTGTTGTTTTCACCAGTTTGACTAAGCCTGGGACTCTTACCCTACTAACATATTTTGGGGGAAAATTAAGCCAAAAAGCTGCAAAAGCTAGGCCCTTTGTTTGGTCTCTTTATAATGTCTTTTTATAATGTAACTATACATAGATATAGTCATCGTATCTCCCACAACATATTAATACCCCTTGCAGGAGGTTGAATTATGCCCTTCAAAAAGGTATGTCCAAGTCCCAACCCCTAGTACCTGAGAATGTGATATTATTCGGAAAAGGAATCTTTGCAGTTGTGATTAAGTTAAGGATCTCAAAATGAAAGCATCCTTGATTTAGGGAGGGCCCTCCGTCCAAGGACAGTTAACCTTATAAGAAAAGGGGAAGACAGACACAGAGAGGTCTGACAGCCATGCAAAGGATTGCTGGCAGTCACCAGAAACTGGGACAGAATCTCCCTCAGAGCCTTCAGAAGAAACTAACCCTACCAACAACTTGATTTTGGACTTCTGGCCTCCAGAACTCTGAGAATATATTTCTGTTGTTTTAAAGCCACCAAGTTTGTGGGGTGGTTTGTTACTATAGTCCTAAGAAACTAACATACCCTGTTGTCATCACTTCCAGGTTGTATCAATTTTTTTAAATCTACTAGAAGCACTAGAGAGCATGGTAAAGGAAATGTGCTTTGGAGAATATTTTTCTAGTTTCAATTCTGGCTTAGTTGCTTACTAGCCTAATATATATATATATATATATATATATGTATATATATATATATATTAATTTAAATATATTAATATATCAATATATTTTAAACATATCATATTATTTCTAATATATTAATATATTAATAAAATAAATGTATTACTATATAATGTATATAATAATATTAATATATATTAAATATATATTAAACACAATACATTCAATATATCTAATAATATGTTATATATAATATTTAATATATAAATATATATTTAATATTGCAAAAATAGTACAAATGTCATTGGGTTTGTATTCAGATGAGGTAGAAAGTGTATCTAAAGCTGCTCACAGATACAAAGGAATTACACAGTAAGTATTGTTAACAGCAAATATTCCCTAGAAAATGTTAATAGTCTTATAACTGCATTATTCATCCTTAGTTCAATTTACTTATCAATTATTTCAATGATTCCCCCATTTGAGAGGCCTCCCATTAGTCTGTGAAATTTCACCATTCCTAAATTTCTTCAAGATGTGGTTTTAGGCTACAGTAGAGAAGAATAGATTGGACTTTCCTTTTCTTAGAAGCCTTTAACATGGACTTTAACATGTGGATGAATTCTGTTCTCTGGAATTTCAATATTCTAAAGAGAGGAATCACTGAGCTTTCCAAAAGGAATTATAATTTCCTGACAAACTCATACTGTTATAACAACATACCAGATAGATTTTCAGAACTAAGAGGTCATGTGGTTCTGTC
The DNA here is from genome assembly GCF_011800145.1 of Mirounga leonina. Taxonomy (NCBI): domain Eukaryota; kingdom Metazoa; phylum Chordata; class Mammalia; order Carnivora; family Phocidae; genus Mirounga; species Mirounga leonina. Next base: position 16,893,162 of record NW_023270320.1, on the reverse strand, counting down.
CCTCTGGACCAGATAGGTTAATTTATCTTCTCCAGGACCCACTGGAAACCTGTTCTCATCTGTCTAGACCACGTCAGACCACTCCGGTCCAAGAGGACTCCTACATCTTTATCTTCTCCCTCATAAAAATAGTTTTAATTACAATGCCAAATTAATTAAGATATTTGGCCTGTCTAGATTTGCACTTGAACATATCTAAGAAAAATGAGATCTATTTTCCTTTAAATTCACTGATTTTTCATTTTCTGTTTTAAAATATTTCAGAAAAGAATCAGTGACTGTTTCTTTAAAAAGACCAGGATGAGAGTATTAGTGATCTGCTAAAGGACTCTAGAAATCAAATATTTGAAGGGCAGTTAAAGGACTCTAAAATGTAAAAATGATTTCTAAGAGGAGTTATTGTATTTGAAGGGACAATATATACCACATGAGAGGATGAGAGATTCACTCATTTAAGAGAACTCTTATATTTAAAGCAGCAGGAAGCCTTACGCCGATTTTTTTTCATGAATCTCGTTCTTGGGAATTTATTTAAAAAGTCATTATATTTAAGAAACAAAACAAGTGAGCAAAAGGGAAAAGAGAGAGAGAGGAAAACCAAGGAACAGACTCTAAACTATAGAGAACAAACTGATGGTTACCAAAGGGGAGGAGGGTGGGGGGATGGATTAAACGGGTGGTGGAGGGGCGCCTGGGTGGCTCAGTCATTAAGCGTCTGCCTTCGGCTCAGGTCATGATCCCAGGGTCCTGGGATCGAGCCCCACATCGGGCTCTCTGCTCAGCAGGGAGCCTGTTTCTCCCTCTCCCACTCCGTCTGCTTATATTCCCTCTCTAGCTGTCTCTCTCTGTCAAATAAATAAATAAAATCTTTAAAAAAATAAATAAATAAAAAATAAACAGGTGATGGAGATTAAAGAGTGCCTTTGTGATGAACAACGGGTATCATACAGAAGTGTTGAATCACTAAATTGTACACCAGAAAATAACATTATACTGTATGTTAACTAATTGGAATTCAAAGAAAAACTTTAAAAAATTCATTATTGAGTAATTACTATGTCTCACACTCTGCTACATTCAAACAATACTGAGTATAAGGTTTATATGGGTCTGGAACATATTGCTGACTCATCTCAGGAAAAAAATACCTATGCAAAAAAACAAGTATCTATGTAGATAAAGTGTATGTGTATTTGTTGGTGTATAGTTGAGGTGAAGAGAGATGCACAAGCTTAGATCTCCAATTAAAATTTATTCTTTGCTATAATGTTAACAACATCAATAAAATATGTGTCTTATGTTATTCATTCAATAAATGCATCTTTTTCATATGATTATTTGTGTCAGCCATGACTTTTAAATGCTGGCGCTAAATGAGGTAAACTGGATATAGTCTTCTATGGAAGATAGGTAAAATAGTTACTTAAAATAAACTAAGTGTTCAATACAGATTTATTAAATGGATATATTATTATTATTTGTTCATTTGTTGAACAATTAGTAATAAACAGGCTAGTGGTTGGGGATACAAAGATAGATATGTTATAGCTCTGTCCTTAAGGACCTCATAGTCAAGCTGGGGGAAAAGGACATACATACAGTAAAACATGGTAATATAATGTGGTGACTCATTGATGGAAGTTTGTAAACAGTGTCAGTAGAACAGAGAGAGGCACACAAAGCCCAAAAGCCAGAGGAGTCAGGAACTTCCTTTGAAATGAGGCTAGAGAGATAAGTAGTAGCCAGATTGTTGATGGATTTAAATACCATGTTGAGGAATTTAAAAATGTCCTTGTGCTGATAGGGAGCCACTGAAGGGGCCTAAGTTCAGAAGTGACATGGCCTAATTGTGTTTTCAATAAAATATTCTGGCTGCATTATGGACGAAAGAATTTAAGGGAGAAGGCAGAAAGGCCAATTAAGAAACTGTTGCCATGGTCTACATGAGAGAAGATAAAGACCCAGTCAAAGAAGTGGTAGTAGGACGAAGATTGGGGATAGAAGTCAGTAAGTATTCAGAAGGGATTATGAACTGAACACAAGAATGTAATTTTGACTGAGAGAAGAATAAAAATGACAAGTATGTATGGCTGGAGAAAAATCAATTAAGAAGGTACATGATGAAGTATATTTGGGAATGGAGAAAGATAATGAATGTTTTTTCCATTATTTAATTTTTGTAGAACAAGTGAAAAAACCATGTGGAGATATGCAGCAGAAAAATAATATGTCTAAAGTAAAACAAATAAAAAAAGTCTCTAAATTTAAGAATTGACATTTATTTGCTACTAAGATCACAAGAATGTATGAATTCACTAAGCATAGGTCTTTTAAGCAGAAAGGTATTTAAACTGATAATAGGGTTTTTACAAAATTGTTAGAAATATCAAAGGTTCGGGTTCCAGTCTAAGTTTTCTAGAATGATACTCAAAAAGACATAGTATCTCTAAAGCCATCACTAGAGCTATAAAGAAAACAAGGAGCTACTTGTACTTCTCCAAAAACTTTCACAACTGGAATGCTGGGGAATGGGTACACAAACCTCAGATCACTCTCTGGATTAGAAAATTAGATCAAGAGTTTGTTGCTGATTTCATTTCTTGACAGTAGGATGTGAGACAATGGGCACTGGGACACAAGTGAAAGCAACCTTCCCTTTTCCAAATCCTGTTTACCAGCAGCAAGAACTACAGGCCATAAGGCACAGTTCTCCACTTATTTCCTAATCTTGCTTGAGTGCATCTAATTGGAAAAACCCATTTCACAACCAAGATCATAGCTGCAAGAGAACTGGTGAAATGAAAATTTTTGCTTTCCTGTTTTTCCAATTAATAATGTGAAATGGAGTTTTAGAAAACCACTCTGAAGAATACATCCACAAGCCTCAAAAACAGTATAACATTCCACCAAGAAAAATATCAATTGAGTATATCAATTAAACATCATCAGTGACCATAGTAAAAAGAGTTTCAGTGTCATGGGGAAAGCAAGCACCATATTAGGGAGATTTAGGGAAGTAGATGGAAGATAAAGAAGTGCAAAGAATAAGTGAAGACTTTATGATCAATTTCCATAGAAAGGAGAGGAAAAATATTCAATAGCTGTTAGTATAAGGAACAGAAAGGATAGGGTTTTGTTTTGTTGTTCATTTCCTTGTTTAACAAAAGAATATTAGGGGTGCCTGGGTGGGTCAGTAGGCTAATCTTCGGGCTCTTGATTTCAGCTCTAGTCATGATCTCAGGGTCCTGGGATCAAGCCCCTTGTTGGGCTCCACACTCAGCAGGCAATCTGCCTGAGGTTCTCTCTCTCCCTCCCCCTCTGCCCCTATCCCTGCTTGTGAGCAGGCTCTCTCTCTAAAATAAATCTTTTAAAAAAAACAAGAGAATATTAAAGCATAAATGCATTGATGAAAAGTAACCTATAGAGATAAAGGAGATTCAAGATAAAACAGTTGAAAAGAAACTATTGAGTCAGCAAGTCACTCATGGGAGTGAAAGGAAATTAAATTAAGAGAACATGTAAATGTGTTTATCTCAAACAGAAACAAGAAAAACTCATCTTTAAGACTGATGGAAAAAAGAATAATGAATATGGAATAGATATGTTTTCAGGTGTGTGTGAGAGGAGTGAGATTGTCACTAATGGCCCCAAACTTTTTTGTTTGTTTTGTTTTTCATCAGTAGGAAGTAAGATCATCCAGAAAGAATAAGAGAGAAGGAAATTGAGGTAGAATACATAGGAAAGTCATGAAAGTTTAGAATAATCACTGAGAGAAATGAGAGATAGAGCTAACAAAGACCAGGAAAAGTACCATTTGTACTTTTAGGACCTAAGGTCCTAATCAAGCTTACTGACTATCCTATTATCACTGTCGTGTTATTTGTCTCAGCAACACTTACTCAACTAAGAATATGAGCAAAGAATGTAGATCATAGCATTGCTTCAGTGTTGGTTTTGATGGATGAAAGTGGCAAAAGAATATGTTTACAGGAATCTGGGTTACTGAAAGAGGTGTTCAGATACTCAACATGAGCTTCAGAAAGGTTAGTGAAGGAAGAGAGATGAGGCATCTGTTGGATTATAGAAGTAAAATAGCAAAGTTAGGGAAACTTTGATGCAATAAAGTGGAGGAAATAAAGGAGTAAAATTGTTGGAAAAAAACACAAAAATAGTAAGTCATGGTCAGAGGATAGGCACGTTATGTTTTAAAGTTCTGAGCTTGACCAATTCAGGTTAGGATCTGGCCTTTCATGGAGGATGCTTAGTGTGATGATGCTAAAGGCCATCTGAATAATGAAATGATGTACAAATCTGAAGTGTGTGATCCATGTACAAAAGCCTACAATCAGTGTAGAAGATGACCATAATAGCTGTAAATAATACATGAAGAAGAGGGTAGTATGATGCTCAAAGGAGTAGTAGTTTTATCATGAAGTTGAATACTTGTCTGGAAGTATTGTTGCAAAGCTAGAGAACAATAACCCTACTTTCTAACATTGGTGTGTGGAAATAAGATGTTATACTTTTTTAAAAAATTTAATGTAGTTATTTTAATGACAATGCCCAAAACAAGAAAGAGAAGCAATTTTAAATATTGGGCAGGATAAATTCTAAACTGGTATAATTCCACAATGAAGTGTTTTCTGCTTCGTACTAATATTAAAAAAGAATTAAAGTTTTAATAAATGTAACATTGTGATTTGTTTCATGAAGTTAATTTTTATCATCCTCTTCGATGATATATGTCTAATATTTTTGGAGTTAATTTTTTTTTTAATTTTCTGAAAGGTAGCAGTAGCAGGAGATGATAACTTTGCAGAAATTCTTTCTTTAAAAAAAAATATTCCCCTCAAAATGTTTTGTGAAATTTTATTCATTTGTGGTATCCAACTTTCTGAAAGCCACTTCCAGAAGAAAACACTTTTCATAGTGTCTTGGTTCACAAGAATCCCTTTGTATTCCTTTGTCTCTCGTAACTGGGGGCTTCTCACTCTTCTTATGTAAAATGTGGCCACAGACTCTGTCCACAGGGTTTGACACCTGTCTCTGGTTGGTTCCCAGGAATTAGACTCTAAGATAGGTTAGCATGTAGGGAAGATGAGGAAAAATAGTTGGACAGAGTGTGACATGAAACCGTGATGCAGCCTAGGACTCAGTGGGTCCCCCTGGGAGCCTAGAGGTTGGAATGGCCTCAGAGTTGTTTTGAGTTGGAGATAAGAAGGCCAGGCCTCTATATCCCTCATTGGACAGTCATTGGATGTAGTCTGCCCTGAAAGGTGGCATGATTTTGAGCAAGGCAGTGTTCTTCAACCAAGACCATCTCAAAAGAGGGCTGAAGCTGAAAACCATCTTTTACAATCCTCTCGACATCTGGGAAAAAGAAATCCTGCATTTCTGAGAAGGAATCTGGATAGCGCATTATAACCTCATCAGAGCACCTGAAAAACCCACGTAAATCTAAGGATTTTTCCTAGGGATTTAGTATTAGGACCAGTTTTGTCAACTAGGTAACTATATTAAATATTCTTAACTAATAATTAATCTTCCTATTATTTATTATATTCAGCTGATATGGATTTGGAAGGTTCTGGCCAAAGTTATGAATAGAACTATGTGAAGTACATATAAAAGTTGAGTAAGTTTAAATACTGAGGGCTTAATTTTTTTTTCAAGGAGTTAAAAATAATTACCTAATACATGATACATCCTCAATATATACTTGTGGAATGAATATGTAAATAATTAAAATGATTAAGTCTAAATTGAACTTGTAGCCCATTTAGGATTATTTTGGATGAGTCAAATTAAAGATTAATTTACATTATAGTCAATATATAAAATCTGGGTATGATATAAGAACTAGGTTTATTTTTACTATTATTAACTACAAATGGCCAAAACTTTTGAGTGACTCCTAATGTATGATAATGCATACAAATCAAATGACTTTTTCTTTGCCCTTCAAGATCATTAAAGCAAAGATGCCAAGGCCTAACTAAATAGGTTTTCAAAATAGCTTCTATTTGTTCTCTTTACAAGGAACTTTCCTTTGGACATTTAAGTTTTATATATCTTCAAACTGATAGATTTATTCACAAGGTATATCAAATGTTATTTGCAAAGCTTTTGTCCAGGGACTTTATGGGTAATTCTCTACAGATTTTTTTTATACTCTTAATGAGTCAACAAACAGGCTCTGTAAAAGAAAATGAAAATGTGCACATTAGATTTGGTGTCTCTATAAAAGACAACATTGCAGGGTGAGGAAATCAGACATTCAGGTTTTAAATAACTAGAGATAGTTGTACATTAAATTGTTAATATCAAGAAGTTTTGCATTTCTAAAGGCCTATTAGGAAAAGAACTTCATGTTTCATTACCATAAACTGTCAGTTGATTCTCTCGAAACACCATATATAAATTAACCATTCTATATATTGTGAAAACCATAGTCTGAATAGTCTTATAAATCATATATATATACCATAAAACTGCTCCATATGTTGGCAAAAAAAAAAGTTAAAGAAAGCTCCTGGTATCTGGTGTTTAATAAGAGATTTATTTCAAAGAATACAAATCAAAATGTTCATTTCTATGCCTGTTTGTATAAAAACACACATCATGCTGTTCTAGGGAAATTTTTAATAACTATATAACATATTTTTAATAACTATAATTTTATTTAATAGTACTACATATTTTTCATAGCCTCTTTGTGTCACTTATATAGGAAGAAGTGATATTAACAATATGAAGTTTTCTAGATTCCATTTTAAACATATTTTAAATGATAGAGAAAAATAATGCAGTGAAAAGAAAAAAAATTGTATTTCAGAGTACTATGACTTTTGGAATGGCAGTGCGAAGAGCTCCTTAGGCAGCCAGCAAATGAAAAAATATTTATTCAAGGAAATCTACTACATCTCTGTAAGAAAAAGGACTGTGGGAGTCTGCAGCACTTAAGCCAAGACCCATCCTATCCCTGCTTTCCCCTCATCAGCTTAACATTACATAAACTCTAATACAGGGTGGGTATCATCAAGAAGTGGGGCTCTCTCGGGCACCTGGGTGGCTCAGTTGGTTAAGCGACTGCCTTCGGCTCAGGTCATGATCCTGGAGTCCCTGGATGGAGTCCCGCATCGGGCTCCCTGCTCGGCAGGGAGCCTGCTTCTGCCTCTGACCCTCCCCCCTCTCATGTGCTCTCTCTCTCTCATTCTCTCTGTCTCAAATAAATAAATAAAATCTTTAAAAAAAAAAGAAGTGGGGCTCTCTCTTCCTCCAGCTTCCCCAACATTCCTCACCCTCCTAGCCATGCATTGTTGAGTCTACATTCCAAGCAAGTGCAGCTTCAAGGACAAGGTCTCCCTTCCACCAGTCCCTATTCAGAAGGCAGAGGTTCTACCCTACTCATGCTATGCCAAGTATATTGGATGGCTAGATTTTTCTAGGGGGAAAGTGCAAAACTGGAACAATCTTAAAGGAAAACATAAGAGTAAATGTTTGTGACCTTTAGTTTGGGAAACACTTCTTAGATATAACACCAAATCTTAGATAGACAACAAAGGAAAAATAGAACCATTTGACTTTATCAAAAGGAAAAACTTCTATGTTCAAAGAATAACATCAAGAAAGTAATAAGAAAAACCACAGAACAGACAAAATATCTACAAATGATATATCTGTTAAGGAACTTGTATGAAGAATACATAACTGTTGCAACTCAGCAGTAGACAACTGACCAAATTCCTAAGTGGACAAAGGATCTCAATAGACATTTCTCCAAATAAGATATGCTAGAAATAGTAAGTACATGAAAAGATGCTCCACATGATTGGTCATTGGAGAAATGCAAATTATAACCAACTATAATGAGATACCACTTCATACTCACAAAGATGGCTATAATTAAGAAGACTGACAATAACTTGTGTTGGTGAGAATGCAGAAATATTGGAACCCTCAAATACTGCTGTTTGAAATGCAAAATGACTCAAGTATTTTGGAAAACAGCCTACCAGTTCATTAAAGGGTTAAACATAGAGTTATCATATGACTCAGCAATTCTACTCCTAGTTATATACTTAAGAAATTGAAAATGATGTCTAAACAAAAGCTTGTACACAAATGTTCATAGCAGTATCTTCACAGTAGCCAAAAAGGAGAAATAACCTAAATATCCATCAACTGATGAATGTAAAATTAAATATATTTAGAATTAGTATAATATCACAGCATGACTCAGTCCCTCATGACTTATTTAAAACCCAAATATAAAATTATAATTCACAAATTCAGAAATATAATTAGTAAACAATTACCCAGTATGACTTGTTAAAAATAGATGTGCAAATTAAAAGAAGGCATTTTAATTTATTATTTAACACTTTCTCTTAAAAAAAAATTATAATACCTGTATCTAACTAGGTGTGATAAAATCGACAATCAGGCATTGTTGCCAAAAAGATAAATAAATAAAATATTTGAGGGATTTTTCATTGAAAGCATTCATAGTTTTGGCCTGGTATGTACACTTTTTTTTTTAAAGATTTTATTTATTTATAATAAATAAGAGAATGAGAGAGAGCACATGAGAGGGGGGAGGGTCAGAGGGAGAAGCAGACTCCCTGCCAAGCAGGGAGCCCGATGCGGGACTCGATCCAGGGACTCCAGGATCATGACCTGAGCCGAAGGCAGTCGCTTAACCAACTGAGCCACCCAGGCACCCTGGTATGTACACTTTTGATAATCAAGACCAAAAAGAAAAAAATCAAAAACTACAGAATATGTTATATACATACATACATACATATATTTATATGTATACGTGCATTTATACAATGGACTATCATTCATCCATAAAAAGCATTGAAGTACTGATTCATGCTACAATATAAATAACCTTGAAAACATTACACTAAATAAAAGAAACCAGACAGAAAAGATCACATATTGTATGATATCATTTATATAACATGTCTAGAATATGAGAATCTATGAAGACAGAATATAGATGAATGGTTTCTTAGGGCTGGGGTGAGGGGGTGGGACACAAGAGGGAATGATGTAATGGCTATTGCATTTCTTTGGGGGATAATGAAAATGTTTTAAAATTGTGGTGATGGCACACAACTCTGTGAATATACTAAGTGTCACTGAACTGTATGCTTAAATGGGTGAATTCTACACTATATGAATTATATGCCAATAAAGCTGCTATTAGGAAAATGATTTAAGAAAACTACTCATAAGTTAACTTTGAAAAATTATTTTTTACTGTAATATCCTCTTCCACTCTAATTTTTCATATTTCAATTATGTAGTTGTATATTTTATCTCTTAACTTAGGTCATTTTAAAAAGACCCATGAATTATGTGAATGAGCCTAGAGATTATTACTCTCCTAAACAAATAAAAAATTACACCACAAATTTTCCATCGTTGTTACTAGTTTTCACTGTGTATCCTGTTATTAGCATACTGTGGCACTTAACTTTATTTAATAACTTTAAATATGAAGAGAAAATAAAATGGAAATTGGCCATCACTTCTTAAGCCCTGTGTGACTTCTGGTAGCTTTCACTTTAAAGGTCCTAGTTTCTGGGTTTTTTTTATGGACCGTATAATTAGAACTTTTTCTTTAAGTAATTAACTAATGATGTTATGATATGGGTAATGTTTTAAAATCCCAGTATTAATAGCATAGTAAATATGATTCATGTCAGTTCTATAGAAATATGGTGATTTATTAAAATAACACCAGGATTTGGTGGAATATTTATTATAAAAGTGATTTTAAGGAAATAATCTAAAAATAAGATCTGAAGGCAAATAAACTCAAAGTTGTGATTTTCCTTTACCTATTATTGGAACCAGAATAACTTTATTAATTTACATTTGGAATTATACCATCTATCTCATATCAGAGATCTGGGACGACCCAGTAGTACAAGGCTTTCTTAGGTCATCACCATCCTGCCCTTTCTTCTTTCAGGCATGCCAGCCTCCTAGCTTACAGAGCTTTCTCACAACCATACTAAGAACTAAAAGCACTGTTGCTTGCTGGTGTGTTTTATCTGACTGTCAAGATGGTCACCTGCACGGGCATACCTGATACCCCTTCACGTCCAGTCTGTTTGCCATTTGCTTCTTTAGGGATGAGCTGTGGCCGAGGACAGGAGTCATGCACAGCAGAGCAAGGAGGATGAAATGAGGCCTCAGGTACAGTTACAGAACAAAGAAATGGGTGGACCACGCAATAGAACTTTGCCTCTAGAGCTCCCGTGTCTGCCTTTGTGAGCAGTCCTAGGAAATCTGCTGGTTTCCTTGCCTCTTGATGAATTTCCATGGACCTATGGAGATAGCATAACTCTGTCTCTACCTCTTTGGTTGGTCAAGAAGGGACTACACTTCGTAACTTATGAGAGAACAAAGAACCTTTTACCTGGTGCCTCGACAATAAACTGGCAACTTGTCATTGATATAATAACACACAATAGGATCAGAGACTGTTCACTATTACTTTTTGTAGATTTGCTCAAGATGCCCTCAATGATCTCAGGAAACGAATAAATCCATGAATAACAAAACTTCTAAATATCTCTCAAAGTCCATTCCCTAACTTCTTTTGGCAACAAAACGCCCAATATTTAGCTGTATGGTGACAATCATCCATAATACCTGGCCTCCTTTGAGCTTAGTGTGCCCATGTGACTAGTGGTATAACAATATGAGCAGAGGTGATGTGCAACTTTCAGGTCATTTCCTTAAAATAAACTTCTTCCTCGGGGCTACCCCAAAACTTACTAATCATTGAGGAAATTTTCAAGAAAAAACTCAAAGATCGCTCTTGGATGCCTCAACTAGTCTAAACAGTAGAAAAAAAATTAATTTCTGCCTTGTTCAAACCACTTTGCTAAAGTAGCTTGGTCTATACTCCAATTAATACAGTAGACAAAGGAGGTAACAATGCACATGAGGTAACTAAGCTATCAAAGAAAGAGAAAAGAAGCAAAATACTCAGATGAAGTGCTCCTAGATAATCAAAATTACTGGCCAAGGAAGATTTCACTTATACCAAACATGGACACTCACACTTCCTAAAGCCCAAATGCAAGAGTTTAAATTTTTTAAGTAGAGGGGCACCTGAGTGGCTCAGTTGCTTAAGTGTCTAACTCTTGATTTCGGCTCAGGTCATGATCTCAGGGTCTTGAGATCAAGCCCTGCATGGGGCTCCACACCCAGGGGAGTGCGTTTGTCCCTCTCTCTCTGCTCTTTCCCCATTAGTACTCTCTCTCTCTTTCTCTCAATCTCTCTCAATGAAATAAATAAATAAATAAATAAATAAATAAACCTTTAAAAAAAATTTTAAGTGCAGTAAATGAATTAGGGAGCAGTTGATGGTTGCTACCATGACCTGAGATAAAGGTCTACAAATCAAGAAGAAATAATGGATCATACAAATGAACAGATAGGTTCCAAATTGAGGGAGAAAGAAGTGGGAAAAAATGTTTTTAAGTAGTAAACCTTATAATAGATAAATATAAGTTGGTATTGATGGTGTGACTGAAACTTTTAATCTACGTGCCACATAACAATTCTATAATCAGATTATGCTACAACTTAATTAAGACATCTATATCATCTTAGTAAATCCTTGGAGTTCATTGAGAAAAGGGAAACCAGACACATTCTAAAAACTTCGTTTTACATCAGGATGGTGTAAACAAGTAGAGACCAGTGCACCTTGGTAGAAGGGCATAGATGGTATCTTGCTTTTACTTATTATTTTTAAATAATGTTTATACAAAGGAGGAATAATGAATTAATAGCAATAGATAAAACATCAAAGAAAAAGGAAAATGAAGGAAAAGATGTTATAAAACAAAGAGTAAACCAAAAAGATGGAAAGGATATAATTTAAGACATCTATGTTAACTGAGTGTTAAGTTCAGTGCCATTCAGTTTTATTGGATTAAGAATCAAAACCCATCTATATGTTGTTTAAAATACTTTTGGAAGGTTTTTCAGCAGCTTAAATATAGACAGTTTGACATTTAAAAAAATGGAAAAAGATATATCATGAAAGAGTGCCAAAAGAAAGCTTGAGTGACTATATTGCTATCTGAAAAAAATAAATTCTACGACCTATTACTATAGAAAAAGGGAACATTTTTATCCCATTCAAAATCCCAATTCAATTTTTGTAGAAATTGCTATGCTTATTGTAAAGGTTATATGGAAATGACAAAAGACATATAAAAATGACCAGAACAATTTTTTAGTAGAGGATCAAATGGGATTTTCATTATCTAATTTCAAGTTCTAATATAAAGCCAAAGTCATCAAGATAGTGTGGTGTTCACGTAAGGTAGATAGATAGGTCAATGGAACAGATTAGAGTTAAGAAACCTGCAAATGCATAAATTGTTTTTCAATAAAGGTATCAGGGTGATGTGTGGGGAAATGGTATTCTTTTAAACAGAACTTACTGGAACAAATGAATATTTATATGGAGGGTAAAAGTTGGCCCTTACTTCCACCATACACAAATATTTAAAAAATGAATCATGGGGCGCCTGAGTGGCTCAGTTGGTTAAGCGACTGCCTTCGGCTCAGGTCATGATCCTGGAGTCCCTGGATGGAGTCCCGCATCGGGCTCCCTGCTCGGCAGGGAGCCTGCTTCTCCCTCTGACCCTCCCCACTCTCATGTGCTCTCTCTCTCATTCTCTCTCTCTCAAATAAATAAATAAAATCTTAAAAAATAATAAAAAATATAAATAAATAAATAAATAAATAAATAAATAAATAATAAATAAATAAATAATGAATCATGGTCCTAAATGTAAAATTGAAAACTAAATGCCAGATAGGTTATGTTTTTTTTGTTTTGTTTTGTTTTACGATTTTATTTATTTATTTGTCAGAGAGAGAAAGAGAAAGGGAGAGACCATGAGCAGGGGGAGCAGCGGGCAGAGGGAGAAGCAGGCTCCCGCTGAGCAGGGAGCCCGATGTGGGCCTCGATCCTGGAACCCTGGGATCATGACCTGAGGTGAAGGCAGACGCTTAACAACTGAGCCACCCAGGCACCCCAGACAGGTTATGTTTTCACTAGTTTCAAATATATATTTAACTTTCCTTGTTATTCTGTAACTCATAGGTTATTTGGAAGAGTATTGCTAATTTCCAAATATTTATTGTTCTAGATATCTTTCTGTTACTAATTTCTAATTTAATTTTGTCAGAGAATATGTTCCATATGATTCCATTTGTTTAAAATTTCTGAGACCTGTTTTATGGCTCAGAAGTTGGTCCATTTTTGTTAGTGATCCTTGAGAACTTTAAAATACATACATTTAATTTTATATACTTAAAATAGATTTTTAAAAATATATTTAAAATATATAAATATATAAAATACATATATACATACACACACACTGTGGTTTTTTGTGTTCCTTTTTGAGTATAGTTGACATACAATGTTATATTCGTTTCAGGTATACAACTTAGTGATTCAACAAGTTTATCCATTATGCTATGTTCACAATAAGCATAGCTACCATCTGTCCCATTATATCATTATAATATCATATATCATGTTACAATATCATTGACTCTATTCCTGATACTCTGTTTTTTTTATTCCCACAACTTACTCATTCACTAATTGGAGACCTGTAACTCCCTCTCCCCTTCACCCATTTTGTCCAACTCCCCATATCCCTCCCTCTGGCAACTATTAGTTTGTTCTCTGTATTTATAGTTCTGATATTGCTTTTAGTTGGTTTATTCATTTTTTAATTCCATTTATGAGTGGAATGATATGGTACTTATCTTTCTCAGTCTGGCGTATTTCACTTTGCTTAATACCCTCTAGGTCCATCCATGTTGTCTCATATGGCACAATCTCATCTTTCTATGGCTGTGTAATATTCCATTGCATATATATCCCACATTTTCCTTATCCATTAATCTAATGATGCATGCTTAGGTTGCTTCCATGTCTTTGGTATTGTAAATAATGCTGCAATAGACATAAGGTGCATATATCTTTTCAGATTAGTGTTTTTGTTTTCCCTGGATAAATATCCAATAATGGAATTATTAGATTATATAGTATTTCTATTTTTAACTTTTTGAGGAACCTCCATACTGCTCCACAGTGACTGTATCAGTTTACATTCCCACCAATAGCGCATGAGGGTTCCGTTTTCTCCACAACCTCACCAACACTTGTTTCTTGTCTTCTTGATTTTAGCTATTCTAACAGGTGTGAGGTGATATCTCATTGTGGTTTTGATTTGCATTTCTGGGATGATGAATGATGTTGAGCACTTTTCAGGGGTCTTTTGATGATTTGTATGTCTACTTTGGAGAAATGTCTTTTCAGGTCTCTGCCTGTTTTTTAATCAGATTGTTTGGGTTCTTTTGGTGTTGAGTTGTATAAATTCTTTATATGTTTTGGATATTTACCCCTTGTCAGGTATATCATTTACAAATATCTCCTCCCATTCAGTTGGTTGTCTTTTCATTTTCTTGATGGTTTCCTTTGCTACACAAAAGCTTTTTATTTTGATGTAGTCCTAATAGTTTACTTCTGCTTTTGTTTCTCTTGCCTCAGAAGAGGTATCTAGAAAAATGTTGCTCTGGTTGGTGTCGGAGAAATTACTACCAGTGTTTACTTCTAGGATTTTTACGGTTTCAGCTTTCATGGTTTGGGTCTTTAATCCATTTTGAATTTATTTTTGTGTACAGTGTTATAAAGTGGTCCAGTTCCATTCTTTTACATGTAGTTGTCCAGTTTTTCCTGGCACCATTTATTGAAAAGACTGTCTTCTGCCTATTGTATGGGACCACAAAAAGCACTGAATAGCCAAAGCTATCCTGAGAAAGCTGGAGCTATCATAATTCCTGATGTCAAGATATACTGCAAAGCTGTAGTGATCAAAAGAGTATGGTACTGGCACAAAAATAGACACATAGATCAATAGAACAGAATAGAGACTCCAGAAATAAACCCACATTTATCTGGTCAATTAATCTGTGACAAAGGGAAGAACATACAAATTTTAGTATTATATGTTCTAGTTTTATGAAGAATTCTCTTGGTATTTTGACAGGGATTGCATTAAATCTCTAGATTGCTTTGGGTAATACGGACATTTTGACAATAGTAGTTCTTCCAATCCATGAGCATGTATACTGTTTTGTGCACATGAAAATAACATAACATTTTGTCAAGTAGACTTCAATAATAAATTTTAAAATTATGTATGCTGTTTTTATTGTGTGGAACATTTTGTAATTGATTAGATTAATGTCCTATTAGGACAATGAGCTCTGGGAATTGGTCAGTTTACAGCTTCATGATCATACTTTACCTAAATCTTGTGATATTTCACCCCATAAATACATAGGTTAGTATTCAGCAATGAACACTAGAGTTTCCAATCAGATTCCTGGATCTCCCTATTTACATAGCAACCCCTTCTCCAGTTTAGCCCCTGTGATCTCTTATCTCAGTCTCCCCAGTTCGGTAAGACTGTCATCTTGCATGGGTTTACTGTCCTTGCAAAAAGTCTTCCAGGCAGAAATCTGCAATGATTCTAAGATTCACTATAATTGTTTCCTTTATCCCAGGTACCACAATCCCATACAGTAGTTTCCCCTTATCAATGGAGGATACATTCCAAGACCCTCAGGGAATACCTGAAAGTATGGATAATACCAAACCCCATATATATTATGTTTTCCCCTATAGATACATACCTATAAATGATAAAGTTTAATTTATGTTAGGCACAGTAAGAGATTAACAACAATAATAATAAAATAGAAGAATTATAACATTATACTGTAATAAAAGTTATGTGAATATATTCTCTTTCTCTTGAAGTATCTTATTGTATTGTACTCACTCTTGCGCTTCTTGTGATGATGTGAGGTGATAAAATGCCCTACGTGAAGAGATGAAGTGAGGTGAGTGATGTAGGTATTGTGATGTAGCATTAGGCTACTGCTGACCTTCTGATAATGCATCAGAAGAAAAATCACCTTATTCCAGACTCTGGCTGACCATGGATAACTGACGTTCTGGAAAGTGAGGCCACGGATAGGGGGAAACTACTATAGTGTCTATTGTTCATTGCATAAAAATATTTGCTTTCTATATTTTTTCCATTTCTGTAGTTACTTACAGTAGAAAGGGCAAGTCTCGTTTCACTTACTCCATGTCAAAAAGTGGATTTTCTGAAATAAACTTTTCAAAAGGCAACATGGATATAATATATCTGAGGTTAGAGTATTGTCCTTCAAGATGCATTTTATACTTAAAATTAAAAATTATTAAATGGTTCTGTGTCCCTAAAATAGGTAGAACACATGCACCTTAAAACTGAGATGTAGAAGTAGAATGGTCCTTTCAATTCTTCTGCTGGTGATCCTCTTGGGAAATTTGTTCTCCCTGTTCCTGAACATAAGTCTCTGCTGGAATAGATGTCTGGTTTTGGGGGTGTGCTATGCTTCTACTAATACAACACAGAAAGAGTTCTACTAAACTTCTGTTTTTATGATTTAGGTTAGACTTTTGTTGACTTGATCTAGAACTTTTATGTTTATACAGATTAAGTAAGAATTCAGTAGACTTCCAATTAATTTCACTTATGGGAAAACCATCATCAGCTTGCCAATACCATAGGTCTGCATGAGTCAGAGTATTCTGTTTGCTGCTTTGACTCTGTTACCCACTATGGTACCTGCAAAACCAGATATATGACATTGGAGAGCAGTACAGAAAGTATAGAATTTTCAGTTAGCTCTGCTGGGATAAACATCATTTAAGAAAAAAGAAAAGGCATCTAATTCTGCAAAAAAAAAAAATCAATTACAAATGAATAAAAGATTTAACTGTGAATATAAAATCTTAAAAACTTTAAAAAAGAATATAGGAGAATATCTTTATTGTTTTTACAGGGAGAGGGTGGATAATATTTTTAAGATACAAATCTTAAAAATCAAAAGGAAAAGATTATTGTACTCATACCAGAGAAGAAATTTTGCAATACAGAATTAGTTATCAGAATACATTAATAATTCCAATAAGTCAATATGAAAAGAGAAAAAATCCAAGAGAAAAATGGGCAAAAAACCCAAAAATGAAACAAAACAAAACAAAACAAAAAAACAAAACACTGTTATCTTGGAAGTTAAGTAAGAAGCACTGACATTTAATATACCCAACCTAAATCCTATCCCAATACAAAATACAATGTTTTAAATCCAGTGTTGCTGTCTTGAATTGCTTTCTTTTTTTAATATTAGCTGAAAACTTTAGAAGTATATGATATTCCACAATATAGACTGACTTTGTGGAGACTACATAGTAGGAATATTAGTAGAATATTTCTATTTTGTAAAATGACATGTATCCCAAAATTTTTAATAAAGGTATTTTCAAATTGTTGAATAAATATAGTTATTTCCAAGTGAAAAAAATCATCAAAAATGCAATGCATATTCTGATAGAAAATAAAACTGGGTGATAGAAATATCTGTTGTCATAATGGAGAATAAAATATTCAGCTATCAGAATCTTGTTTTTTACAGATGCGAATAGCCCTTTGTCTTTGATATAATATCCCTAGATGTGTATTTTCTACTTTCATTGTCTTGTGCAGTATTTCATATCTTAGCTATCCTTTTGATGACTACTTTGAATTGATAGTATACTATCTGATCTTCCAGATAAAGATTATACTTTTCTAGCTCAGATAAACTCTTATGTAATAATTTAATGATTTGAAATAGACAATATTACTATAAAGTTTGAGCAAATCTAATAAGCTCTTAATTCCTGAAAACAAATCCCTAAATGCTTTTTTCTAGCACAATTGGTATTTACAATATGCATCATGAAATCATAATCACCCCCTATAATTTAGGGGACAAATTCCAACACATTTTTAGTATCTCATTTATCTTTCTCTGGGCTGGAGAATGGCATCAATTCCAGCCTCATCAGCAGAACAATGTAACTAAAATAGAAAGACAGCTGAGGTCAGGTAGCAAGTCTGTTACAAAGCTACAACTTGCCCTCTCATCTTATAGTAGCCGATTCTTGGCAGAGAGTTGGTTTTGTTTGTGTGGTTGGTTGGTTTTTTGGATGGGGTGTTTTCATCTTTTTATGCTTTGAGAATCCTTGTCTTGATGTCTTACACGTTACCCTTGAATCTCTAAGCCAAAATTGTATATAGCAATTTCATCTGCCCTAATTTGAAGAACTACACTAAAGTTATTTTAAGAGACTTTTGGTGGGTTGCTGACTTTGGGCAACAGTTTAATGCCAGATCAAATTGTTCTGCATGACTATACATTTCAGGTTCATGAGGTTGTTCCTCAGTTAGATCGTGTAAATCTCCAAGGAGTGGTTGTAGAAAACTAAGCCTGGATTTAAGAGCTACCACCTGTCCAGATAATCTGTGCTACAATGCTGGCACCACAAGATTTTTCGAAGTTTGGAAGGCAATTATTTTGTCAACCAAGAACTAGCTCAACAAGCAGTTGTGTTTTTATCTGCACTTCAAAAGTCTCAAGGTGCAGACAGCTTAATATATTTGTTTTGTAATTATTATGTAAAGTATAATTAGTAAAATTATAATTATATATTAATATGTCTATTCCCCTTCACTTAAAAAAATAGAAAACCAAGAAACAGTAACCTGGAACACATTATCAGTTAATAAATATATGTGCATTCATTTTTTAAAATAATTTTGTTTTTGCCTTGATAGATTTTTAAGTGCTTGAAATTTCCAGAATGTGATTATTCCAGTTAAAAAGAAAAAATTATCCAACAATTCAAATATTTCTTTGTGTACCATGTATATATTTTTAGACTGAAAACTTATCTGCTTGGGATGACAAGCATCTCACATTATTCTGAGCTGTGATATCTACAAAACAGCGGATTCAGACAACCTATAAGATATATTAAGATCACTACAGAAATTTTATCCCCCTAAAGAATATACATTTCCAAAATTGGGCAAATATTATTGATCAGAAAGCATAGAATGTTATAGCAGGAAGGGATCTTTCATTTAAAATCTGAGAAACTGAAGGCCATGGAGGGACTTCATTCTCCTCCCTGTCACTATTTCCTTGTGAGCCCTGCCTTTCTAACACATACTTTTCTTATATGCAAACCAAAAATATTTATTAAAAATTATCTCTGTCTAATATAAGATGCTGAACACACAGAAGAAAACAAAATAAACAAAGCAGCCGTCCCTAAGAGTTTCATAGGGAAAAGGGACATAATGTTAAGTATTTGTAATTGCAAACTGTGTTAAATGCTATAAAGGAAAAGAATGCACTATGTATGATATCTCAGTTGAGATCAGAGGATGAGTGAATAGGAGTCAAATGGGGAATGAGAAGGGAGAGAGGTAGAAAAACCTTCTGGGGAGATCCTGAAGTACCAATGAGCACAAAACATTGAAGGAACTAAAAAGAAGTCATTAAAGAAAATCCTAACAGATAGAAAATACAGACTAATGGGGAAGATATTATGAGATTATGTATAGCCTTGGTCTCCAAAAGCAAAAAGAAGTCAACAAAAGGTATAAAGCAGTGAGACTCTATCATCAGATTTGCATTTTATTAAGTTGAGGAACAGAGTTGAGACAGGGAGGACTGCCTGTAGAGGAGATGAGTTAGGGGACTGTTGTAACATTCTGGACAAAAGATGTCAGTAGATTGTAGATCTACTGAAAGGAACAGAGGCGAGAGAGAGAAATGAAAAAAAAATTTGTAAGAAATCAGCTCCTAGTGATTAGTGATTAGCAATGAGTTAGGGGGAGACATCAAAGGAGGATCCGATGATCTTTTATTTTGCAAACACATGGCATCAGAATTGGAAGAGTATGGGATAAATTATAAAATTTTGTCCAAAAAGTTTCAATTTGAGGTGCATTTGTAAACTCCTAGTAGAAATATCAAAGATGCGGTTAAACCTGCATGTCTACATATTAAAGGAAAAATCTACACAGGAAATCTGAAATTTTTCAGTACAGAGATGTTTGAAGCCATAGAGATAAATGAGATCACCTATGGAGAAAGTATTAAGAGGAGAGTAGAAACTCCAGCGTTGAATGGTTAAGAAAGTAAGTACGAATCAGCAAAGAGATTGAACAGAGTGGCCTGGCAAATAGGCAGAAAAGAGAAGCATGTGGTGAAATGTAAGTGAAATTCAGTATTTCAAAAAAGAGGAAGGGATTAATTGTGTCAAATTTTGCTAAGAGAAAAAGTGATTGAGTTTGGAAATTATCCATAGACGTTAAATGGAAGTCTACTTTCTTCTTGTGTCTATCCTTAGTTCTTTATGATTTTTAATCAAAGGTAATTTATCATATATATTATTCTGCATGATTTTGGAAATTCTCCCGCTCAATGAATGTGACATGGCAAAGTTGACATTATACTTTTAACCTGTCCTCTCAATTGGTAAAAATTCCCAAACAAAACTTTTTCACTGAAGGACTCATGACCTAAGTAATAATTAAATTCAGTTTTTATAAGTTTATTTTGTTTGTTATGAATAATAGACTATCCAACAGTTTGACACAAATTTGAGCTGTGAAATAATCTAAGCTTTATTTTTATTGTTTATATTACCGTTTAACCTTTTAACCTTGGTGAACTTTCACTCGAAAAGGAAATGCTATTTTCCTACAATTTTTTGGTTTATCCATATATATGTATATATCTTCTGTCAATCTAGTTTCTAGTTTATTTACTACTTGACTTTACTACTTATTTACTATTTACTACTTGAAAGTTTGTAATCACTTTTGTACCTAAAACTATCAGTCTCTACAATCACCATTAATTTTTGTATCCTTTTATACTTGCAGTAATAAACATTTGGACTACAGTTGACTGATAGAATTTCAAAACCTAAAGCACATAAGAATATTTTCACTCCTAATTATATCTAAAAATTTACATAAAATTTGAAGTAAATAATTAGATATTAATAAAAAGTCTGAATGTTTGATGAGGCATGATGTTAACCTATGTGCTCACTGATGGCCAATAAGACACAAGTTAAAGGATGTGAAAAATGACCCAGGAATAGTCATTCAAATATCTGGCTTTCCACTAGCCAAGATTGATCCAAAGCTTAATAGCAGACTTCTGTTAATGCCAAACTGAAGCCAGATTTTGGTGCTTGATAGCTAGATAGTTATGTAGCAGAATAGATATTGTATAAATACATGATAGCAAGCTAGTTAGATAGATAATACTATATGATTATAAAAACTCTGAATACATATATAAATGTATTTTAGCAAGACTATAGTTGCCTATGAGACAGAAATGAGCAGGGAAGGAGAAGAGTACTTTTAGTTTTCTATTCATATCCTTTTGTATTGTTTGATTTTTCTATAATAAAAATATTTTATATAAGAAAGGTATGGAAATATGCTAGCCAGTAACTCACACTTGGTAATTTTCTGTATTCGGGGTGAGTGTATGTGTATATATGTGTGTGTATAAGTGTATATTTATATTACTCAGAGGTGCATGTGTGTGTGTGTGTGTTTACATATATAAATAATATAAGCAATACTGTGAATGAATCTCAGATGCATTATAGCAAGTCAAAAAATCCAGATTCAAATGGCTACATATTCTATGATTCTATTTATATGACATTTTGGAAAAGAAAAAAATATAAGGACAGAAAACAAATCAGTGTTAGCCCGGGGCTAGCGAGGGATTTACTACCAAGTGGCCCAGAGACATATTTTATGTTGATGGAACTATCCTGTATCTTGATTATGATAGTGGTTATATGACTATATGCATTTGTTAAAACTCCTAGTCTTGTATACAAGAAGGGTTGATATATGCATATGTTACATATTATCATATATGTATATATGATTTGCAATATACATTATATATTATAATTACATTTCAATATCTTGACTTAAAAAAATTCTGAGTGAATATATAAAATTATCACTAAAGATCTTCAGAGAGGAGAAATTTTAAAAATGGAATTTCCATATTTAAAGCAGATTAAAACCTCAAAATCAATAGAGCTATTTACCGTATAAAGGAAAAATGTCATTTGTGGAAGGGCAATCAAAACATAAAACATTTACCTACCTACCTGGGTCTTTTAAACAAAATAGATCTTCCCCAAAAAGAGATGGAGAACTTCCATAAGTATAGTATGACCTCATCCCCTTGAGTAGGAGGAATAGAAAATGTATAGAAAAAGTGCTGGAATGATTTCTCTTAAGATTTCCAAGAGAAAAGATAGTATTTGATAATTATCAGTAAATTGTTTTACTATGCTGATTTTAGGCACTCTCAAAGAAATAAAAAATCCACAGATAGACATATGACTATTTGATAAATGATGTGACATTTCATCATTGCTCCCGTTGGAAGTCTCAAGGTGATATTTTTCTAGTTTTATGTGTTAGTCCCATCAGTACATGAATGTTATTTGAAAGGTAATTGTTATTGAAAGACTATATTTTATTACTTACAAAAAGTAGAAGTAACCTGAGATTTTGGCATGATATGGTAGTTATATTTCATTCTATTCCTGGATACCAAATTAATCATACTTCTGAACTGGCCCTCTTAGGATTTAGTTTATATAACATCGTTGATCCTCTCTTGCTCCTACTCATCAGTAATTTGCATTTGTGGGCAGGAAGCCGTTCCAAAAGTTTGGTTCCACATAGCTTTGCATTTAGCTTCCTGATGCAAGTGCTCCGTAAGCAAAACATTTTCATTCAAACACTAAGGTTAAGCCAAGTAAATGCTACATTCATTCAGATATTCTGTTCAATAAAATTCCAGTA
The DNA here is from genome assembly GCF_011800145.1 of Mirounga leonina. Classification (NCBI taxonomy): domain Eukaryota; kingdom Metazoa; phylum Chordata; class Mammalia; order Carnivora; family Phocidae; genus Mirounga; species Mirounga leonina. The sequence continues at coordinate 16,870,276 of NW_023270320.1, read as the reverse complement.
GTTTCTTCTTGGACCTTTTTAACTAAATATCATTATTGTGTACTTAAGTGTTTTCAAACATATGAGTTCAACTTGTGATGGAGTTTCACTTTTATCACACTGACTATTGGTGCTGTTCAATATAAGCACATGAACTTGTAGGGCATTTTCTCTATTCAGAGTAGCATATTCCGTTTCCACTTTTCACCACTTTTAATGACTATTACAGTGTCTACAATTGAGAATTCTCAGTTGCATGAAACAGACATGTGAGTTGGAACCATCCAAGTCATGGGAAGGTGGCATCAGTGACTGTGATTGAAGCCTGATGTTGTGATTTAAGTTTAATTACAATCATAAGAGCACTGTAAGGATTTTCCAAAAGCAACTTTAAATTGCTAGACCACTGAAACTGATACCAGATATGCCCTTGAAAAAGCAGGTAATGAAATTCTGGAGGGTGTACATTCAGGTTATGATTAACCTTTGTAGTAGAGAACACAGGTGCTTTAGATCTGCCTCCAGTAATGGTAACTGGGGCAAATCTCATCCCCTTAGACCATCTAGAATTCTCTTTATGCCTTGGAGCTCTGCAGTGCAGCTCTAAATCTTCCATGCTCATGTTCTCACCAGAAGTCAAAATTGCACCCTCTCCTCAGCAGAATTATACTATAGGTCTTCATAATAGCTAAAAAGAAGAAAGATAGGAAGGGAAGGAGAGTGGGGGATGGGGGTAAGGGAGGGAGAGAGACGAGAATGAGACATAAAACAGATCTAAACTGAAGATCCTGAGATGCCACTTTACTAGCCATATGACCTTGTGCATTTTGTTTCTGTGACTAGGAGCACTTTCCAGGATGTCCTCCTTTGCAGTCACTATTATGCAATCTCTTCCTTTCTGGTTTTGGATATATGCTTCCCTTATTACTTCTTAACTAGCACTCTAGCATCAGTGAAGCTAAATGTAGACAGGAGAGGACAGATGGGCTTTTCTAGTTTCCTGGCCATCTGTCATGGAGTGACAGAGCAGAAACAATGATGGTGAACTTGGAATGGAGGGACAATGTGCTACATATTTGGTTAAACACAAATTGAAATCTAACCTAATGAAATGGCTCCATGTGAAGAATTTAAAACTCCTATCTTACCCCGATCTGCAATGGGAGAGTTCGGGAAAGCTTACAGAAATGGGAAAAGCATGGAATGAAAGACAGAGTTTGCTTCCAAAACATAACCACATTTTGTTTAATTTGCTGAAGAATGTACTGCTCTCCACACAGCTTTCTCCTCTGAAAAGCTATTTGCCAAACAACCTCAGTGGTTCTAAATAAGTCTCTTAGATTTAAGAGATAATTGCTAAAATTCTTCTAATCTTTTTCTTTTAATTTTCAATAAACATTTGTTTAACAACAGTAAATGAAAAGCTGTTTTTCAGCTACACACTTTAAAGAGCCCCAGTGCCAAGATAGGAATATAAAAATTGGCATTGCAGTGAACTAAAGGTGATGTTATCTTAGAAAGCTTTGTGTGAGCTCTGAGCATTAACCTCTCACTTTCTCCTACTCTATTTGGTGGTGGGTGGAGGAAAGTAAATACACAGGTCCATTCCTGAGTTAACAGCCAATGGCTATTTCTCCCTGCTACTCTCAGCTGCCTTCTAGGCTGCCCTCAACCAATTCTGGTCGCCCCCTTGATGTCCTGGATGCAGTCTCTCCATACATATCTGATTTTACATGGTTACCAGCAGTAGGGTAAATAAAGAACAAGGCATGTTTATCTTAACTTTCCTACTACTTTATTGTCCACACAAATACTATGATATATTGCCTGGATATATCAGACTCTACTAAAGAATCAGTCAATTTTCAGGGAATAAAACATAGGAGAAAAAAAAATTAAAGTGCTTGCTTTAAGTAAGTGATGGAGTGTTCCAAGGGAAAAGTTCTTTATGTGTGAGGGAAAAGTTCTTTATGTGGATCCCATCGCAGGCACATTCCATTTCCTAGCTGAGCTTTAAAGTCATAGTAGAATCTCAGAAGGGAGATGTCAAGGAGAGCTATTTTAGTATTGGGGTGTTGAGCGACCAACTCTTCATTCAGGCTCAGGTCATGATCTCCGGGCTGTGGGATTGAGCCCCACATCTGGCTCCACGCTCAGTGGGGTCTTCTGGAGATTCTGTCTCTCCCTCCTCCAACTCACATGTGCTCTCTTGCTCTCTCTCAAATAAATAAATAAATAAATAAATAAATAAATAAATAAATAAATCTTAAAAAAAACACTTTGATGTTAAGCAGTATTTTTACTGTATCTCAGGCCAGACCTTTCCTATGAAGGCACCAACCACTACTCTCTATACACAGATTTGAGGAAGTGTGGGCATCCTCAAATCCTTTTCTAAACTGAGTTTTTCTCTCTATGCTCAGATTTTACTTTCCTCTTTCATACAGTCCAAAACATATTCCTTCATGCATCGTTTCCTTTTCTTCTGTCAAACTTCATATATTTAAACTTATGAAATAAATTATTTTTATTATATATTTTTTAGAGAGAGAGTGTGAGCAAAGGGTGGGGGGTGGAGCAGAGGGAGAGGGAAAGAGATTCCCAAGCAGACTCCTCCACACCCAGTGCAGAGCCCTAGGCAGGGCTTGATCTCACAACCCTGAGATCATGACCTGAGCCAAAATCAAGAGTCAGACGCTTAACTGACTGGGCCATCCAAGTACCCCTGAAATAAATTATTTTAAAAGTCACAGTTATACTTCTCTCCCATTCCCAAACATCTTTCTCTTCCTGAAATGTGCAGGGTTGATCATGGCCAAGTCATACCTTCTTAATAAATTGCAAGATATTTTTAAAAATCATTTTCTGTTTGTTCGTGTTGACCTTTCAGTGTCCAGTTCAAAGGAGATGCTTAATAAGCATAAGAAGGGACAGAAAGGGAAAGAGAAGTAAGGAAACATGGAAGCCAGGGAAGTCATGCATCTTCTCCTTTTATCCTCCTCACATGCCAGGAATTTTTCCTTGTCTGAGTCCATTGTGAGAACTCTCACATCCTACAATTTTCTCTCTAACAAGTATCCTTTTGAACTACCACTTCTATCCTACATGTGTGTGTGTGTTGTGCATGTGTCCGTGCATGTGTGTGTGTGTGTGTGTGTGTGTGAAAGAGAGAGAGAGAATAAGAAGAAAGAGGAGGAGGAAGAGGAAGAAAAATGAGAAAACATAAACATGCTTATAAGTAAATCTAACCAACCAGGCAGATTCTCCCAGTATCCCCAGTAGATGAAAGAAAGTGATAAAAGCACAAAGTGTGGGAAGAATATCTCCCTCTTTCACCCAGTCATGCAGTTTTAGCCAAAATACTAATGTTACTGGATATAGCTGCAAGAAGAGACTCCCTGTGTGGCTGATCCCATGATGGGATTTGCCCATCCCCTATTGGCAGAGTACAATTAGGATACTCCAAATTAAAAACATGTTATAAGAATTTGGTAGTGATGTCATGTATCCTTTTAAGCTGCAAATTTAATTATCTCTGTGCAGCCAAAATTTCTTTTCCATTAGAATTGGAAGGTACAGGAAGATCCAGAAGCACATTTAAAAAAAAAAATTATTATTCCTTTCTTATCTGTAACAGTTCCTAACTAGCTCTATCTGGAAACCAGTAGGTCATATGCAAATTGAGGTCATGTATGTCTCCTCAATAATGGCTTTTCTCATCATAACAAATGACCTAGGAAAGAGAAAACTGAACTGCTAACTGCCACATTTAAAAATCTCATGGTTGTCCCATTATATTAAGCTACAACATTTGCAAGCTTATTATTGTTTTTCCATTATTATTCATGACAGGAACCTCAGCAAATATGTTACTAAAACAATTGTGTTCTTGAAGAATTCATATTTCTGTCAGTCAGAAGGTATTGGACACTGGTGAAGGGATAGTGCTACAGTGGGTAACTTAGATATTTGCCATTATTGATAAAATGCAATTTTACCTTTTGCCTTCTATTTACTAATGCGTTGTGCTACATTCCAGTAACAGGAGTGTTCCAGAACTACTAAGATTTTTTTTTTTTAATGAGTAGAAGAACCTCTGAATTTTCTCTTCCAATTTTTTTCTTGTTATTCAGACAACAGTGTGGGAATGAGTCCCAACACTATTTCTCCTGCCTTTTCTTCTGACCTTTGGAATTATCCTTGATGTGCAAACTAAGCTATCAGCAAAATCCCAGCAGAGAGAAGTGAACTTAGCACTTGTGTGTCCTTCCTTTCTTCCAGCAGTCAAGTACAGTACTTTTTGAAATTGCAGAAGTCTCTCAAGCATATAATTTGTAGCTTCCAATGAGTTTGAACTTCATGCTTGAAGTAATGCACAAGTAAGTGATTTAATTCATGCACCTGTATCTGGATTTTTTCCAGACATAATGAAATGGGTAACCACTTCAGGATTTACCTAATAAGCATTGCAGCAAGACATCAGAAAGCACTGATTGGCATATTTGAGCAGGAAAAGAAACAACAAGTTTCCAGTAGAGTTGTGATAGGCATCTGGGTTCAGCCCTTGGGACAAAAGCTGAGCATTTCTCAGCTCCCAAGGCCAAGCCCTTTGACTTCAATGATGTATAATTTTCTCATTACAAATACTATTTTACCCAAAGGAATTCCTGTCAGGTTTCTAATTATTTTCTCAGTTTGAAATAAGACCTCGTCTTTAATAAGAAAGAAGTCTTGTCATGTGATTGTTTTCAGCATCAACACGCAGTACAGAGAGCAAGAGCACAAGGGGAAACAACAAAGCCTCAAAAAGAGGAGAAAGGTATTTTTGAAAATAAATGCAAATCATTTCTCCCAGTGATTATCAAAATATACATAATTGTGCTGCAGTCAAGTACTGTAGTCTTTGGCTGGAGATTTAAAAAGTAAAAGTAGTTACTATTGATGAGGTCACACAAACCCTAATCAAGATGTTTTGAATCCATAGTCAGCATATCCATGTAATGCATTTTCCATGGAATCTATAGTCTCCCTATATCCTAATCCACATCGAAACTCATCTTTGCATAGAATATAATTGTTTCTTCTTAATTATTTTTCATGGTCAATATTTTAACAATGATCCAAGGCTGGTTAAAAATTATATTTGCTTATTTTGTATTTTGCTGTATTAAAGATTATATTTTGCTTGAGCTTCCTCTTCCTCAAACAAAAATTACCAATGGGGTCAAGTATAGCAATCCTTGAAATGAACCCAAACTGAAAATAAGATGCTAACAAACAGAAGTGAGGAGGGCATGGATAATACCATCAATAATGTTTAATTTAATATAAGGATTCATTGGGTAAGTGAATCTGAAGGACAGAGCACTGGAAATTCTGGCAATGGAACCCTACTAGCTAGGAGTCCTACTAGCATCTTTATGTTTCTCTCATCACATCTATTTAGAAGTCACAAAACTTCAAGACTTCAATTTCCTCATCAGGAGCAGAGGGATAAAGGCATGGCTCTGTCACATCATAGCATATGACCACAGGGAAACAGCTGACTAATCTGTAAAATAAAGTTAAGGTTCTAATCTGGAAAATAAAGTTAAGGTTTTCATTCACTAAAACAGATTTACCATCACGGCCAAATGTTGAACAAATGGTAAGAAAGGTGAATAGAGAATGTGGGAGAGATTTGAACAAGAAGATATAAACTAACCAGTGATGTGGTCAAGAAAGGTCTCTTTGAGGCAATTGTCACATAAATTGGGACCTGAAGAATGAGCCAGGTGGGCAGGAGTGAGGTGCTAATATTTCAGGTAAAATAACAGAATGTTTGAAGATCCTGAGCTAAATTAAGCAGAGCATGATACATGAGAATAACTCAAAGGTGAGTGCACATGTGGTCTGCTTTGGAAGGCAGTGTTCAGGTTTGGGGTTTGATTTTAAAACAATGGGAATCAAGGAAAAAAACTAATAGAATCAAATTGATTTTTGAAAAATATTTTGGATTAAATGTAGAGAAAGATACGAATAGATCAAAAGTAGAAGCTGACAGTTATGGATCCCTGCAATAACTAAGATTGACTTGACTTGGAGATTGCTTAGGTGTGGGCATGATAACAGGGTAAACTCCAGTTTTTTGTCATATAGCTAAGTGGATGATGGTGCGATTGACTGACTTAGGGAAGGCTGAAGGATAAGAAGATTGTTTGAATGTTGGGGGGAAGAGGTAAAAAAAAAATCCATGTTCAATTTTAGAGATGTTTGTTTCAACCAGGAGAGAGTCTAGGCAAAAAAAAAAAAAAAAAAGGATCTAGTACACCTCAGTATATAAATGGAAATTTAATCCAAAAGAATAGAATCCAAGGGTGTACTGAATGTAAAAAAGGAGCAATGCCAAAGGAGACTGGGAAGTTGCTCAGAGACAGAAAGAAGTATGGTGCCAGGAAAGCTAAAGAAAGGCTGTATTTTGAAAAGTAATGAATAATCAAGAGTGCTTAATCCTGCTAACAGAACAAGTAGGATGATTGAAAAATGTCCGTTGAGTTAAGCAACACGAAGACCATGATGACTTGATCTAGAATAACTTGTTAGCCAAATGTGGCTATCGAGCCCTTACAATGTGAGTAGTGAAGCTGAGGAACTGAATTCTTAATTTTTGAAAATCTAATTAGCATAAATAGCCATATGTGATGAGTGGTTACATATTGGACAGGACAAATGAATTTGTGTGGAAAATGGCAGATTTTAGTAGATTGAAAAATGAAACTAGTCATAATACATAACTTGTTCATGAAGTTTGCTTCCAAAGCAGAAGAGTGTAAAGAGCAGATTGTGGAAGGGAGTAGGAGATGGAGAAAGGGTTATTTTAAGTTAGACCAACTTCAGAATTTCAAATGACAAGGAGCCAGTGGAGAGGGAGAAGTTGAAAGTACACCAGAGTGGGAGAGAATGATCTTATATTACATTATATCTAAAGAAAAAAACAAATTCATATGAATGAATAGAGGTCAATTTTTAGATTTGGTGGTAGAAAATTAAGGTAATTGCTTTTTGTAGTTTTCTATTTACTCTGTAAAGTAGGAGGAGAGGTCTTGGCTGAGGGAGCAGAGGAAAGTTATAGAACTATGGGACTCTGTGATTCACTTCCAGAGGATTTTATATCCTCCAGGCTGGCTCACACATTTGTAGCAGAGATATTTGATTACAAGGTATGATGTGAGGAGCAGTGGAAGACCTACTTGTCTAAAAATATCTCACTGATGGAGCAACTGGATGGCTCAGGCAGTTGAGTATCAGACTCTTGATTTCCACTCAGGTCATGATCTCAGGGTTGTGAGATCGAGCCCTGAGTTAGCATGGAGCCTGCTTAAGATTCTCTCTCTCTCCCTCTCACTCTGCCCCCCACCCGCACCCCGCTCACACTCTCTCTTAAAAAAAAAAAAATCTCACTGAAGAAACCTCAGCCCATCCTTGTATTTCTTACAGGAATCCCTGCAGCACATTTTGATAAAATACCTATTTTAGGGACGCCTGGGTGGCTCAGTCGGTTAAGCATCTGCCTTCAGCCCAGGTCATGATCCCAGCGTCCCAGGATCGAGTTCCACATCAGGCTTCTTGCTCGGTGGGGAGCCTGCTTCTCCTTCTGCCTGTCCCTCTCTGTGCTTATGCACACACACTCTCTCTCTCTCTGACAGTTAAATAAAATCTTAAAAAAAGAAAAAGAAAATGCCTATTTCAATTAGGATAAAACATCAAAGAAAATGTAGGCATTTATATCATATCGAGACCAATTAGTTTATCTGATTGACTCTTTAAGAGATGGTGCCAAAAAATGCAAATCAAGGAAGAAGTAAGAAAAGTTTCTGGTCATGGAACCCACTAAATCCCAGGCTTCTGGGTGGCCAGGAGGCAGTCCTGACCTTGAGAGGAATAGATTGGGATGGTGCCAAAAGGACAGATAGACAACAATAAAGCTAAACCTTGGCTCATAATTATTCTTTTTTTTAATTAATAAATATTTTTACTTTATTTTATTTTTTTATTTTTCATTATGTTCAGTTAGCCAACATATAGTACATCATAAGTTTTTGTTGTAGTGTTCAACAATTCATTATTGTGTGTAACACCCACTGTTCATCCCTACATGTGCCCTCCTTAATACCCATCACCTGGTCACCCCGCTCCCCCAACCCCCCTAATAAATATTTTTAAATAATTGTCTATATTTATCTTGACAAATGCAGATATACTGGATTTTGAGCCAATGGTTACAATAGAGGAGATTGTTGAAACCAAAAGCTATTTCTTTGAGTTGTTTTTTTTTTAATTATAAACCTCTAGATATACAGATCAAAAAGAAAAGAGAACAAAGACACAAACTACCAGTTTCAGGAATGATAGAGTTGACATCACTAGAGATCAAACATATTTAAAGGATAACTTGTAATTATTCTTAAGGACAACCTTCAGGACTGAAGGGCACATTCTTATATCCAGTATCTAATCCCAATAAAGCACCCTCCAAGGTGATTGGTCGGCTTGGAACTAAATTCACAGAGAATAGATGTGGCAAGCTGAGGAGAAAACCTGTAGCTCTTCTTGCAGTGGCTGTGGAAGAATGTCAAACTGATGCCATAACTTTTACTAAGGTTAAATGCAAGAGTAAAGACAAGAGCTGCAGTGGGAGGAGCAGGAACCAGGTGTCCAGTAAACAAGTCGGAGTGAGGGTAAAACAATGACCAGCACGACATGTTCTGAGAGCCTTGCAAGTAGGAGTGACAATTAAACTTGCAATATAACAGGAAGGGCAGAAGAGGGTAAACATGGAGCCCCAACAGAATACTACCCTGTAATTCAATTCAGGTTTGACTGCCATTTATTTTCACTTACTCTCAGCAGGGCATAATTCTCAGCTTCTTAAGGGAACTATGGCAGCTACTGGCACCAACGGGAAAAATAGAAGCAATATCCATGCTGTTCAAGTACAATAAGCACAGGTTATTTTCCTTGGAGTAATGCTGTGTAACACACTCAAGAGCTGAAAAACAACAACAACCATAACAACAAAAAACAACAAAAATGACCTTTGGACCTAGAATAATTCTAACTATCTTAAACCTGAATGTGAACACATAACCTTAAAAACTCTTGTGATAAAATGTAATGCTATTAAAACATTAAATTCTAGTTAGTTAACATTTTATAATTAGATACAGGTAGAGTTCTTTCTTATTAGATTATCCTAGTTCAATAATAGAGACTAGAATTATTCAACAGAGTTCACCAAAGCTTAAAATATGCATCTTCTTTCCTTTACAACTGTCTGGTCCTAATTTAAGCTTTCTCTCATTTTATTTTTTACAAGTTAATTCTACTTTTTATCACAAATTTAAGACAGTTGCATTTGGAATTTTAAAACAAATATCATCATTAGACATTAACAACAAGCCTATGTATGAAATATTGTAGAAGTTGAAAAGAAATCTATAAACAACTTTTTTCTCATATTCACTGAGAACCAAAAGATTCATGACCAAAACCAATGGCCATGATGAATGCTTTCAAGCATACTCTTTAATGAATAAGTCATAAAACTCTTTATTGGTCCATGTGTATTTAAATTCTTCCCTATTTTCAACCTGATTAATGATGATGAGCATGCTAATAAAATCACTAGCCTGTAGAAATTTAATAATAATTTTGTATAATTCAGTGTCATATATGTGTCTAATTCAGTGGTCTTAACACAGCTTCCATAAGTCACAAACCTAGCGACCATTACAAAAGTTTTCTCTTCTGTAAGAACTTTGCTAAAGATGACATTTTGAGCTTAGACCATACTCAAGCACTCAGATCATGTTAATCTACTTCTTACCTAGGCAAACTTTATGTGTATGAAGGCTTCATTGGGATGAAATACATTTACTAGTCATGAACATTTATGGAAACATGCCCACATTTATTGTTTCTATTCAGTTATAAACTAATTATTACCATTTGTAAATTTCTTTATAATTACCACATCTACCATGTCCTCATTCCATAATATCTCTCAGTTGACTGTTTTGGCCAATTATCTCAAAGTCTTCCATGAAAATTTTTGCTTTACTAGGGCAGTTATATTTAATTTGCAAGTGTTTATCTATTTGGATGGAAATCCACCCCTTCCATAAAGGTTTGCCTCCAGAATATAATTGCCCATAAATGTGTTAATTACCCACTGGTAGGGGTGCCAGATTTAGCAAATAAAAATATTGCATAGAACATACTTATACTAAAAAAAATTATTCATGGGACACCTGAGTGGCTCAGTCAGTTAAGCGTCTGCCTTCAGCCCAGGTCATGATCCCTGGGTCCTGGGATCAAGTCCCACATCAGGCTCCTTGCTCGGTGGGGAGCTTGCTTTTCCCTCGGCCTGCTACTCTCCATGCTTGTGCGCTCTCTCTCTTTCTCTCTCTCTGACAAATAAGTTTTAAAAATCTTTAAAAATTATTCATCATTTATATGAAATTCAAGTTTAAACAGGCATCCTGTATTTTATCTGTCAACCCTTTATATTTGCATGCATGAACTTCTCTTTGAGAGTTCCTAGAGGTTTCCATCCAAAGGATTACCAAAGTATAAATCCCTATGCTTTTATGTTCCTGCAGTCTTCCCTGGAAGAGTTATGCCAGAGGGATCTTACATATAGAAACAGAAGTAGAGGGGCACCTGCGTGGCTCAGTCAGTTAAGAATCTGACTCTTGATTTTGGCTCAGGTCATGATCTCAGGGACATTAGATCAAGCCCCACATCAGGCTCTGTGCTCAGTGGGAGTCTGCTTTAGATTCTCTCCCATTCCCTCTCACTCTGTCCCTCCCCAACCTTGTGCTCTCTCCCCCCACCTAAAATAAATAAATAAATCTTAAAAAAGGAAAAGAAACCACAGGAGGAAGATTTCTCCATTCTTCAAAGTGAAGCATGTCACACTGTTCCCTCTAAATTTTCTCTTGAACTGAGTTCTGTTCTCAAAGATTTGGTGGGTTACATTTCCCTAGGTGTTATGAACTGAATGCTTTTCCCTCCCAAAATATATATGTTGAAATCCTAACCCCCAATGTGATGATATTTGGAGATAGGACTTTGGGGGAAGTTTTTAGGGTTAATGAAGTCATGAAGGGCCTTGTGATGGGATTAGTGGCCTTACGAAAGAGGAGAAGAAACAGGATCTCTCTCTTCTCCCTGCCATGTGAGGATATAAGTAATATAGATGGCTGTCTGTAAACCAGGACCACACCAAAAATCCAACCACTCTGGCACCCTCATCTCAGAATTTTAGCCTCCAAACTGTGGGAAATCAATGTTTGTTGTTCAAGCCACCCAGAGTATGGTATTCTGTTATTGCAGCCCGAGCTAAGACACCAGGCTTAACAACAGGAAATTCACTTATTTCCTCAATATTTGTAATTTATATCCTTGAAGATTCCTTATCAAGATCTCATGCAAATCCTAAGGACATCAGATTTATACAATTCTACCACATGCCCATTTTTTGCAGACCTCCTTTGAGAGCATTCGGGTATTTCCTATTCTTCTGGGGAGGGAGATGGGACAGAATAAATTATTAATGTCACTGCCAGAAAGAGAAAAATTGTAGAGAGGAGCAATGTAAAATAAATTTTAATAGCCTTGCTTTTCAAAAGTGTATTTGAAAAGGTACCTATATAGAAGCAAAAGGAAAAGCAGGAGAATAGGTATAGCGGACCCAGTAGTGATTTATTTAACTATGCTAAAGCTGGAAACTTTCTTGAGCATATATCCACTGCTATATGATATATGTGTCCATCTTATATACAATCAAAGCTGTGTGTGTTTCTTGTGTTTGTTTGTGTGTGTTTATGAGTGAATCATTGGATCTGCCTGTGGTATATAAATGTTCCCCAAAATGTTGTATAAATGAATAAATACGTATGTGTACACATACATACATACACAGCCTCTTTAAATTCCTACAATAATTATTATTTGCACCATGCAATTTAACAATTATTTAAACATTAGACTTTCCAGATTGGTATATTAAGTCAGTTTAAATTCCAAACTCCTTAGTAGTTTGACATGTCACAGTCACACAGAAGAATGAAGCCACTTAGACAAGGTAAAGATGGGAGCAACCAAATGAAAATCAGGATCCAGGACCACCTGGGTGGCTCAGTCGGTTAAGCCTCTGACTCTTGATTTTAGCTCAGGTCATGATCTCAGGGTCCTGAGATTGATCCCCGCATGGGGCTCCGTGCTCAGTGGGGAATCTGCTTGTCCCTTTTCCTGTCTCTCCCCCTGCTCTCTCAAATAAATAAATAAAATCTTAAAAAAAAAAAGAAAAGAAAAGAAAATCAGGGTCCAGCCAGGGACTAGACACAAAGAAACATGGCAAAGTGGGAAAATCAACTTCATGAGACAGGTAGAGGTGGGAATGCAAAATCTATATACAAGAATAACAGGAAAGTAGATTCCAAATGCAAATAGAGGCAAATAGGAGACTGGCAGCTCATGGACAAACCTGACACGAACACCAACCAGAACTACAAAGCAATAAGGAGGGCTTTGTAATAGGCCTGTGAACAATAGATACTAACTCATGTGAAAGGTAACTAGTATCACGGAGAAAATTAGGTTTGGCGTTCTGCTTCTGGACACATTTCTATCGTTTTAAAGACACACTCTTTTGCACAGCAATTTACTCTTCTTTAGATTCCACTGCACCCAGCACAGGGCTAGTGCATTAAATAAATGTTGGTTATCAGTGAATTCATGTTAACATTTGGGTTCTCAGTATATGCTGTTTCTACATATTATTTTCAAAGTGACTTCTGCAATTTATATTGTAACAGTAATTCACATAAAAACTTTAATGCATTATCTCTGTGCTTTGCCTGAAATACAAAGGCTAGTTGAACAATAAGTAGGATGTAAAAAATCATGTGGCCCAAACACATATCTATAACAATAAATTCGAAAGATCATATTTGTTTATCTAGTTGGGTTCATCTCTATGTGTTACCTGATAACTGTTAATAACACATGAAAGAAAAATGACAACCCTTTACGATATACTGGTGGACCTGAAGAAAACATCTGTTTTATTTCAATAAAATATAGTGCACATTGGGTTGTTGGACTATTTCATAGACCTGGGAAATATGCATAAATATTCAAAAATAAAATTGAAATGAACATTGCTGTGATGCTGTCCAACCTGGACTATATTCCAGCTGTTCAATAATGTTCTTGCTGTTTCTAATTTGATGCTGGTTTTTAATTACTGGTTGAATTTCAAAGCATAAAAATCCTGAAATTAGAAGAACTTTGAGATACTAAGAATTGGTTATTTGACATCCACATGAAACCCGGCTTAATTTGACAACAGAATGTCACCAACTGCACATTAAGTGATGATGGTCCTCACCAGTCCCATATAGCATTCCCCATAATAAGAGGGAGCATCTGCTCACTTTAGGAGGCAAGGAAGTTTTGGAGCTTTTCCATATACCTATTTATATCTGTTTAGATAAGTTGTAAATATATTTATACTCCTCAATGGGGCAAGTTTGGTTACATGGATCCTTTGGGAGGAAAAGAAAGTTTAGGAAAATGGTCAAAAGTTCCTTCCAGATAAGGGATATATCACCTTTCATGAACCATAAAGATGAATAATCTTAGATTCTAATCCATAATGATCAAGTCATAGTAGGATTTCTCATTTATAAAACAGTGCAATTTCGTAGCATTTGTGTCAAAATCAAAATTGAAAGCCAGAGCAGGAATGGAGGTCAATAATAACATAGCACAGAAAAAAATCTTTGGATGACTAATACAAATAACGCCAGTGAACATTATTTCACCGTCAGGTATGATGCCATGTGTCAGGTACTAAGCTTAGCACTTCATAGAAGAGTTTATTCAAACCTCAAAATGACCCTACAAAATAAAATGGATATTGATATCTCCATCAAGCATGTGGGAAAGGGATGGTTAAAAGACATGAACTAATTTGCTTTGTTACATACTAGTAAGTGGTAGAGCCTAGATCAAAGATCAAACCTAGGTCAGAGATTCTAGAAGCCTGTGCTCCTCAGCATTAAATAGTTGTTTTATTATCACCTGGCCTACTGACTATGTGCAGGCATTAGATCTTTTTTCATTTATTTCTTCTTGCAGCCTACTTAGAGTCACCCAGTATGCCAATTTTCATAAGCAATCTGAAAGATGTTTAAAATCTGAGTCATTTCACCCTCTTCTGGATAAGATGAGAAAACTAGCAAGGTCCATTTGTCATGCATACAATTTTTCTCTAAAACTGCTTGTGATGTTGGGTAATAATCCCCAGATGGAAGTCGTTAAATTTTAATTTGTATGCATATGTGACATCTTGCTTTTCAAAATCTTTTTGACTTTACTCTTTCCATTACTGAAACTTACATATATGAGAAATAACTAATTAAAATGAGTGTAAAGCAGTTTTCTGCTTTAAAATGCTATATAGCATTTTAAATATAAAGCATGCTATAAAATGCTAATAAAACCATAAAATATATATGGAAAAATCTGTCAATTACAAAATTAACTTTGGATGGGAAGGCAAATATCATTTAGCCTTTATAATGTCCATTTAAGTGACTTGTTTGGCAGCTAAATGCCTTTTTGCTAAATATTAATAAAATTTCAAGAATAAGAGTTGTTTTTCTTTCATAATGCCTACAAGAATAAAATTTTGAAGACAATCATTGCAGTTATAAATTAAAGTTAAAAAAAACAACTCGAAATGGCTATTTGCTGAAACCGGATCTTGGTTATGATTAAATCAATGTAAATCACTTGTTGGCAAATCATGTCACAATGGAAGAGGTTTTTTTCTCATCTTTGTGAGTGACTTACAGTTGGGTGATGGGGTAGAGACCGGATGCCATGTAGAGGAGAGACCACTTTATCAATGGAAGCAGACACACTGAGTAACTTGGGCAGGACCAAAGCTGCCAGATGGCCCTGGGCTGTAAAGAATCAGAGGAGGCAGGCTCAGGGAGGCCACTGTTCTTAACTGGGAAGGATGCAGTTAATATTCACGTATAGACAAAAATTAACAAAGAAACTGGCTTGATTTATGTATATCCCTTGAAAGGAAAGATTAGAAAATGCAGCCCTGAAATGTGTCACTATTTTAAAAAGAATTCATTCAAGCTATTTGCTGCATTTCTGAACATTTTCATACATTTTTTTAAATTAAGGGGTTTTCTTGAATTGATGACCTTCTGCATATATTTCTTCATTTTTTTATTCACTCATTTATCCATTCTCCTACAAATAGCCATTGAATGTAGACTATATGCCAAAGAAATAATATTGTAATTAGCCCCCAAAGATAAACTGTCTCCATGATACCTGCTCTCATGTCAAATGCAGAACACAAGTATTTCACATATAAGTATTTAAGCAATGATTTGAATGTAATTTTGATGAGGTCAAAAATAGTGTAATGCACGACTCTAAGCTGGAAACCCTGATCCAGACTAAAAGTCACCCTTTAGTAAGAGCAAGACTCAGAAGTCAGGAAGGTGATTGTGCCATGAAGCATGTGTCACTGAGTGGAATTTCTGGGCCATGGAGATTTGCAATTTAGGGGAAGGAATTTTCGAGGTGACCCTGAGGACACAAGTGTCACCAAAATTTCTTTCAGCTTCATTGTTCCCTACAAAAGATTATTAGCTGGAAGTAAGATTTGCTTATAAGAAAAAAAATGAGCGGGCGCCTGGGTGGCTCAGTTGTTAAGCAACTGCCTTCGGCTCAGGTCATGGTCCCAGGGTCCTGGGATCGAGTCCCATATCGGGCTCTCTGCTCCGCGGGAAGCCTGCTTCTCCCTCTCCCACTCCCCCTGCTTGGGTTCCCTCTCTCGCTGTGTCTCTCTCTGTCAAATAAATAAATAAAATCTTTAAAAAAAAAAAAAGAAAAAAATGAGCTCTGTTCTTCCCACTATTAGGAAAATATAATGAAAGTAACATTGTTGGGGAATGAATATCATTTTTTAAAATTTTAATTCCAGTGTAATTAACATACAGTGTTATATCAATTTCAGCTGTACAATATAGTGATTCAACAATTCTATACATGACTCCATGCTCATTGTGATAATGAGCTTATTTCACCCACCCTTTCACCCACTTCCCCTCTGGTAACCACCAGTTTGTTCTCTGTTTTTAAGAGTCTTTTTTGGTTTATTTCTTTTTCTTTTTCCTTTGTTCATTTGTTTTGTTTCTTAAATACCACAGATGAATGAAGTCATATGGTATTTGTCTTTTTCTGACTGACTTATTTCACTTAGCATTATACTCTTTAGATCCATCCCTGTTGTTGCAAATGGAAAGACTTCATTCTTTTTTAGGACTAATATTCCATTGTATGCATACTTGTGGTATATATAAACCTCTTTATATATTCTTCTTTATTCATTTGGACATTTGAGTTGCTTCCATAATTTGGCTATTGTAAATAATGCTGCAATAAACATAGAGATGCATATATCTTTTCAAATTAGTGTTTTGGTATTCTTTGGTTAAATGTCCGGTAATGAAATTACGGGATCATAGGGTAGCTGTCAACGTCTAGTGCATTGGGGTCCCTGGGTAAGGGTCTACGAAATCACCAGGACACAGGGGATGCAGAGCAAAGGCAGCACTTGCAACTGCATACTGCCGTTTATTTCTCACATAGCTATATACTTGCAGAGATCAGATAAACATAACAATGTATACTTAAAGTATCAAGCCAACATCTGTGAAGTGAAATATACACGAAATGCAATAAGAACAAAATACATCCCGCTTATGCTTGCAGAATAAAGAATTCTCTTAGCCATCCTTCCTTTGGAGACAACATGTTCTTTGTCTTTAGAAAGAACACTTCTGATTAGAAAGACACACTTTAAGCGAGGCAAGAGCCACTTCCTGCTGATCCAGGCATTTAGGCCTTGCAACATGAGGTAAGGGGAAGAGAACATTTTCTCCTCCTGGCCCAGGCCTGCCTGGCCGACCTTAACCTCAGTGCAGTCCTCAAATGACCCTGGCCTGCAAGGGGCCTACAAGCCTACACCATCTCAGGTAGCTCTATTTTTAATTTTTTGAGGAAACCATACTGTATGGAGGAAACTTCATACTGTTTTCCACAGTGGCTGCACCAGTTCACATTCACACCAATAGCGCACAAGGGTTCCTTTGCTCCATATCCTTGGCAACATTTATTTCTCAAGTTTTTGGGTTTTTTGTTTTGTTTTGTTTTTTTAAAGATTTTATTTATTTGACAGAGAGAGCACAAGCAGAGGGACAGAGAGGGAGAAGCAGTCTCCCTGCTGAGTAAGGAGTCCAATGTGGGACTCGATCCCAGGACCCTGGAATCATGACACGGGCCGAAGGCAGCCACTTAACCAACTGAGCCACCCAGGCGTCCCATATTTCTCATGTTTTTTATTCCAGCCATTCTGACTGTAAGCTGCTATCTCATTGTGGTTTTGATTTGCATTTCTCTAATGATGAGTGATGTTGAAGATCTTCTCATATGTCTGTTGGCCATCTGTACATCTTTTTTTGGAGAAATATCTGCTTATGTCTTCTGCCCATTTTAATTGGGTTATTTGGGTTTTGGGTGTTGAGTTTCATAAGTTCTTTATATATTTTGGATACTAGCCCTTTATCAAATATGTCATTTGCAGATATCTTCTCCCACTCAGTAGGTTGCCTTTTAGTTTTGTTGATTGTTTCCTTTGTTGTGCAGGAGATTTTCATTTTAATGTAGTCCCAATAATTTATTTTCGCCTTTGTTTACCTTGCCTTAGGAGATATAACTAGAAAAATGTTACTACTGCTAATGTCAGAGAAATTACTGCCTGTGCTCTCTTCTAGAACTTCTATGGTTTCAGGTCTCACATTTAAGTATGTAATCTATTTTGAGTTTATTTTTATGTATGGTATAAGAAATTGGATGAGTTTCATTCTTTTGCATGTTACTGTCCAGTGTTCCCAACGCCATTTATTGAAGAGACCATCTTTTTCCCATTGCATATTCTTGCCTCCTTTGTTGAAGTTTAATTGACAGTATAATCATGGGTTTATTTCTGGGATCTCTATTCTGTTCTATTGATCTATGTGTCTATTTTTGTATCAGTACCATACTGCTTTGGTTAGTATAGCTTTGTAGTATAAATTGAAATCTGGAATTATGATACCTCCAGTTTTGTTTTTCTTTTATGGGATTGCTATTCAGAGTCTTTTGTGGTTCCATACAGTTTCAGGATTATTTGTTCTAGTTCTGTGGAAAATGTTATTGGTATTTTGATAGGGATTGCATTAAATCTGTAGATTGCTTTGGGTAGTATGGACATTTTAACAATTTTCTTCCAATCCATGAACATTAAATATTTATCCATTTGTTTGTGTCATCTTCAATTTCTTTCATCCATGTTTTATAGTTTTCAGGTTACAGGTCTTTTCCCTCCTTGGTTAAGTTTATTCATAGGTATTTTATTATTTTGAGTGCAGTTGTAAATGGGACTGTTTTTGTAATTCCTCTTTCTGCCACTTCATTATTAGTGTATAGAAACGAAACATATTTCTGTATATTGATTTTGTATCCTTCAACCTTACTGAATTCATGTATCAGTTCTAGTAGTTTTTTGGTGGAGTCTTTAGGGTTTTCTATAGAGGGTATCATGTCATCTGTAAGTAGTGAATTTTTTACAAATTCCTTACCAATTTGGATGTCTTTTATTTCTTTTTCTTGTCTGATTGCTGTGGTTAGAACTTCCAGTTCTATGTTAAATAAAAGTGGTGAGAGTGGATATCCTTGTCTTCTTCCTGATCTTAGGGGGAAAGGTCTCAGTTATTCCCCACTGAGGATGATATTAGCTGTGGGTTGTTCATATAAGGCCTTTATTTTGTTGAGGTATGTTCCCTCTAAACCTACTTTGTTGAGGGTTTTTATCATGAATGAATGTTGTACTTTGTCAAATGCTTTTTCTGCATCTATCAAAATGATCATTTGGTTTTTATCCTTTCTCTTGTTTGTGTGATGTATAACACTGATTGATTGTGAATATTGAACCATGCTTGCATCCCAGAAATAAATCCCACTTGACTGTGCTGAGTGATTTTTTTAATGTACTGTTGGATTTGGTTTGCTAATATTTTCTTGAAGATGTTGGTATCTATTCATCAGAATCATGGAACACTACATCAAAAACTAATGATGTATTGTATGGTGATTAACATAACAATAAAAAAGGAAATATTGGCTTATAGTTATCTTCTTCTATGGTGTCTTTATCTGGTTTTGGTATTTGGGTAATGCTGACCTCATAAAATGAATTTGGAAGATTTCTTGCTTCTTCTCTTTTGGAATACTTTGAGAAGAATAGGTATTAACTCTCCTTTAAATGTTGGGTAGTGTTCACCTATGAAGTCGTCTGGTCCTGAAATTTGTTTCTTGGGAGTTTTTGATTACTGGTTCAATTTCATTGCTGGTAATTGGTCTGTTCAAGTTTTCTAGTTCTTGTTGATTCAGTTTTGTAATTTTCTATGTTTCTAGGAGTTTTTCCATTTCTGTAGGTTGTTCACTTTGTTGGCATATGATTTGTCATAATATTCTCTTACACTCCTTTGTATTTCTATGGTGTTATCTGTTATTTCTCCTCTTTCATTTCTTTTTTTTTTTTATTTAATTTTATTATGTTATGTTAATCACCATACATTACATCATTAGTTTTTGATGTAGTGTTCCATGATTCATTGTTTGCGTATAGCACCCAGTGCTCCATTCAATACATGCCCTCTTTAATACCCATCACCAGACTAACCCATCCCCCCACCCCCTCCCCTCTAGAACCCTCAGTTTGTTTCTCAGAGTCCATAGTCTCACATGGTTTGTCTCCCCCTCTGATTTCCCCCCTTCATTTTTCCCTTCCTACTATCTTTTTTTTTTTTTTTAACATATAATGTATTATTTTTGTTGAGTCCCACCTACTTTGATGAGTCAGGCTAAAGCTTTATCAATTTCGTTGACCTTTTCAAAGAGGCAGCTCCTAGTTGCATTGATCTATTTCATTGCTTTTAGTTTCTATTTCATTTATTTCAGCTCCTATATTATTTCCCTTATTCTCTTGGTTTTGCATTTTGTAGGTTCTCTTTTTTTGCATCTTTAGGTGTAAGAATAGATTGTGTATTTGAGATTTTTCTTGCTTCTTGAACTAGGCCTGTATGCTATAAAATTCCCTCTTAGAACAGCTTTTGCTGCATCCTAAAGTTATTGGACTGTTGTGTTTTCATTTTCATTTCATTTCATTTGTCCCCATGTAATTTTTTTGATTTCTTCTTTGATTTCTTTGTTGACACTTCATTGTTTAGTGGCATGTTATTTCATCTCCATGCATTTGTGTTCTTTCCAGATTTTTTCTTGTGGTTGTTTTCTAGGTTCACAGCATTGTGGTTAAAAAAGATTCATGGTCTTCTTCAGTCATTTTGAATTTGTTGAGATTTGTTTTGTGGCCTAATATGTAACTATTCTGGAGAATGTTCCATGTGCACTTGAAAAGAATGTGTATTCTGCTGTTTTAGGATCGAATGCTCTGAATATATCCATTATATCCATCTGGTCCAATGTGTCATTCAAAGCCACTGTTTCCTTGTTGATTTTCTGTTTGGATGATCTATCCATTAATATAAGTGGGCTGTTAAAATCCCCTACTATTATTGTATTGCTATCAATTACTTCCTTTATGTTTGTTATTATCTGCTTTATATATTTGGGTGCTCCCATGTTGGGTGCATAGTTACAATTGTTATATCTTCTTGTTAGATTGTTCCCTTTATGATTATATAGTGTCCTTTTCCCTTGTTATAGTCTTTGTTTTAAAATCTATTTTGTCTGATGTAAGTAGTGCTACCCCAGTTGTCTTTTCACTTCGATCTGCATGATAAATTATTTTTCTATCCCTTCACTTTCAATCTGCATGCATTTAGGTCTGAAGAGAGTCTCTTGTAGGCAGCATATAGATGGATTTTGCTCTTTTGTCCATTCTGTCACCCTATGTCTTTTGATTAGAGCATTTAGTCCAGTTGCATTCATAGTAATTATTGATAGATATGTACTTCTTGCCATTTTGTTACTCATTTTATGGTTGTTTTTGCAGTTCTCTGTTCCTTTCCTCTCTTTCTTCTCTCTCAGTGTGCTGGCTTTCTTTAGTGATATACTTGGATTCTTTTCTCTTTATTTTTTACATATCTTTTACTGGTTTTTGATTTGTGGTTACCACTAGGTATATATATAACATGTTATGCATAGCAGTCTATATTAAGTTGATGGTCGCTTAAGTTTGAACCTATTCTAAAAGCATTTGATTTTTGTTCTTCACTCCCTCACAATTTAGGTATATGGTTTTATAATTTACAAATTTTTATTTTGTGAACCCTTGACTGATTTTTGTAGATATATGTAATTTTACTGTTCTTGTGCTTCATACTTTTCTTATCCTTGCTTATGGTTTTTCTTTTTTAATGAGTCTCCTTATATATTTCTTTAAGGCTGGTTTAGTGGTGATGAATTCCTTTCATGTTTGTTTTTTTGGGAAACTTTTTATCTCTTCTATTCTGAATGATAGACTTACTGATTGAATATTCTTGTTTGCAGGTTTTTTTCTTTTAGCAATTTAAATATATCATGCCACTCTCTTCTGGCCTAAAAAGTTTCTGCTGAAAAATCAGCTGATAGCATTATGGGATTTCCCTTGTATATAACTGTTTTGTTTTCTCTTGCTGCTTTAAATATTCTCTCTTTATCACTACTTTTTGCCATTTTAATTAGTATGTGTCTTAGTGTGGACCTCCTTGGGTTGTATTTGGTGGGGGCTCTCTGTGCCACCTGGATTGGTGTTTCCTTCCCCAGATTTGGGAAGTTGTCAGCTATTAATTCTTTAAATAAATTTTCTGCTTCCTTTTCTCTCTCTTCTCCTTACAGGATCCCTATAATGCAGTGTTATTATGCTTGATGTCATTGAGTTCCCTTAATCTTTTTTTTTCTTCATCTTTTATTATTCTTTTTTTCTCTCTCCTCTCAAGGTGATTGCTTTCCATTATTCAGTCCTCCAGGTCACTGATCTGTTCTTCTCCTTCCTCTGGGCTATGATTTATCCCCTCTAGTATATTTTTAATTTCAGTTATTGAGTTCTTCATCTCTGATTGGCTCTTTTTTCTTTTCTCTATCTCTTTGTTGAGGGTCTCACTGATGTCCTCCACATTTTTCTCAAGTCCAGTGAGTATCTTTATGACCATTACTTTAAATTCTCTATCAGGAGTAAGACGTGTGTTGTTAGCAAGGTTTATCCTGGTCTCCTGGGGGAGGGGATCTGCAGTTGCCTGGAAAAACTCCTGCTCAGGCCTAGATGGAGAAGGAGGTCTTCAGAAGAGTGTAGGGGCAGGGCATGCTCTTTATCAGCGGAGTGGAGAGTGTTTTTGCTGTGCTAGTTCCAGCAGTTGTCAGTGTATCTAGGTTAAGTACCAGGAATGGGAAATGGTGTATGCAAGCTCTTTTGTTGTTGTTGAAGTCTCCCAAAGATCCCTGTACCTCCAGCACATGCTGTGAGATTAGTAAACACATCTCCTTGTCAGGCATTTAGCAAAGTGCTGCTTCTATTCTGTATCTCAGCAGGGCTGTTTGTCATGCTGTCTCTTTAAGGGCAGGATTTCAGTTTCCTCTCACCCTCAGGCTCTCTCAGAACTGAGCCTGATGATTTTTTAAAGTTCCAGGCGTTAAGCCCCACTGTTTATAAGAACTCCTGAAGTTACACTCCTCTAGTTTTCAAAGCCAAACTGAATGGGGATTTGTCTTCCTCATGCAGGTTCCATGTACCTGGAGTGCCTGGTATGGGGTGTGCTCCTCTCCTCTCTCTGTGCCGGTAGAATCTCCTGCTCTTTTGGATAGTCAGTTTGGCCCTAATCATGTCTCTGCCCTTTCTACCCTCTTCAAAGTAGCCTTTTCTCTACATTTAGCTGTGGAGAGTCTGTTCTGCCATTCTTTGGGTTGTTTTCTGGGTTCTTTACCCTGATGTGGGTGTTATCTAGTTGTATCCTTGAGAGGAGGTGAGCCTAGGATCCTCCTATTCCACCATCTTCCCTGGAAGTCCAAGAAATATTCTTGTATTATCCTCGGGATCATGGTCCCTATCTTTTCTTTGCAGAGGACCCCACATTTTTTGTAGCAAATCATCACTATTAATGAGTATATTTTGGTGTTTGCTAACAATAATGTCCAAGAGACAATGAGACAAAGTGGGACACAAGAAAAGTAAGATTGCTGAGTAGAATGTGGTGAGGAACATTATAGTCAGCTATGATTCTCTCTTCCTTGAGAAGCTAGGAAATCGGGAGAAGGAGATGGCTGACACAGAGGTATTTTGTAGTAACTACCATAGAGTTTTTTAAAATATTCCTTAAGCATATGCAAACTACCAGTTGGCAACCCTCTGTTAGGGACTGCATGCTTGTGTCCCCACAAAATTCATATACTGAAACCCTAATCCCCAATATGATAGCATTTGGAGATGAGGCTTTTGGAAGATAATTAAATTTAGATGAAGTCATGAAGGTGGGGCCCTCATGATGGGATTAATACCATTATAAGAAAAGGAAGAGATACCAGAGCTCTCTCTGTACCATGTGAGCACACAGCAAGAAGGAGGCTATCTACAAGTCAGAAAGTGGGCCCTCTCCAGACGCTGGATCTGCCAGCACCTTGATCTTGGATTTCCCAGTCTCTAAAACTTTGAGAAGTGTTTGTTTTTAAGCCTCCCATTTGATAATAATTTGTTATAACAGCCTGAGCTCTTGATTCTGATATCCTCTTAGGATATTTTTATTAGTATTCGAAACAGTAGCTAACTTCTTAGTAAGATAAAGGTTACTTTGTATTGCTTTGCAAAACCACTATTCTTATTTGTTTTTAGAACCAGATCTAATATGAGATTATATCACAATATTCTAAATCCAGAAATGGCTTCACCAAAATACCTGGTTTCTTATTTTATGCATAAGCAGACATTATACATTTAGTAAGGGTCTAAACAGTGCTAAATAATCTTCATCAACCTTGTTTTTTGGGAACTAATGAATCAGGACAATTGGGGAATCTGAGCTATAGGCATATATAAATAATTCAAAGATAAAAGCTCATTATCATCTAACTTTTCTTGTCATTCTTTAACATCATCTTCCAAAGAAAGTTTGCATTTGCCTCCTAAACTTAATAGTTCTCAAAAACTGAATTCAGGAGCATTAGTGAAAAACATTTTGCAAATTCAGCTCCATTCTAATTCCTTTCCTCCAGGAACAAGATATCCTGAAGGGGCTCTGCCCTGAGCACCAAAAGGCTATCATCAAATTCATGTCTAATTGCCCTCTTTTCTTATATCAATTGGACTATAAATTCTTATCATGACAGAGCAACAAATAGGTATCTGGTGTTAGTCTTTGAGCACCTAATGAAAATAGTAAGTGTTGATCCTCATTTCCCCTCTCTGGCTGACAAATTCTGGATCAGGGGAAATAGACTTTATAAATGAACTGCTTCTCTGTGTTTATAGGTTGCTGTCAAGAAAAAGTCATATGTTCCCCAAGTCCTAATTCCTCTTCAGTAAAATAAATATCGGTTATTCTTTTTCTATACATGAAGCTTTGTAAAAGAACATAAAATTTTCTCAAAAAAATTACATTATAAAAATGATAATATTTCTTGAAAGCATATCACATGTCAAGACCTGTACAAGCAATGGATTTCTTATTTCATCCTCTGAATATGAGGAGGTGAATACTTTTATTTTCCCCATTCTGAAAAGGAATAGACAAGTAAGGAGAAGTATCCTATGTCAACAAACTTAAGATGCGATAAATTTTAAATTCCATCATTAATTTGATATATAAATAAGAAAAAAGTCAACAAACCATGAAATACCACTTATTATTTCATACATCCTAATTAAAAATGTGGTAAAATGTGTAAAATGTTTATCTTATAATCAATGAAAGAAAGTAGCTTGTCCAAGGTCAAGTGTCTCCTAGACTGAGGGGACTATGATGAAAATTCTCAAATGGAAACTTACACAGTATAAGACAATTCAAACAATTATAACTAGAGAAGGTGGGCTGCCTTCCAAAACAGATTCCCAAAACAAGCATTTATCTTCCAGAATTTACCACAGTTGTGGGTCTAGCATCTGCCATAACAATTCAAAAACTTTATTTTATTGATGTTCCAGAGTTGATTGGCAAGTAAATGCTGCTTTATGTAACCAAAGCTCACAAGAGACTTTCTAGAAGGTCAATTTATTAATTTGTCATAAGAAATATATCTGCCACATCTGTCTAATTGAGTGAATCTGATCTGTTTATTTTCTTCCATAAGTAAGTTATATAGGAAGACAAGTTCCTAAGAAGTTACTTGGTGAGCAAGTGTTATAGCCAGAATTATGCCCCCTTTCTAGTTCATATGTTGAAGTCCTAACTCCCAGTGCCTCAGAACATGACTATATTTGAACAGAGGGCCTATAAAGAGGTAACTAAGTTAAAATGAGGCCTTAGGGTGGATTCTGGTCCAATCTGACTGGTGTCCTTATAAGAAGAGGAATAAACACACAGAAAGACACTAGACATGTGAGGATACAGCAAGAAGGTAACTTTCTGCAAGCCAACGAGAGAGGCTTCAGAAGAAGCCAAACCTGCTGACACTTTGACCTTGGACTTCTAGCTTCCAGAACTATAAAAAAATAAATTTCTTTTATTTAAATCACGTAGTCTATGATATTTTGTTACAGCAATACTAGCAAACTAATACAGAAAGAAAAAAAAAAGAAAAATGTAATTAAACATGCAAATCAAATTTTAATGGACCCAAATTATATGAGTTAGAGACATTTTTCCAGTGAGGATATAACTGAACTTCAGACCAAAGATGGAACCTATCTCATTAGTAAGGCAGAGAACTTATCCTGTCAGAAGGTATTTGAATGGATCTTCAATAGAAATCCCTCAAAAAAGAGACATCAAAAAATGTTAATGTTTGCAGAAGGCTAAATAAATCTACATTCACTCAACTTTGTGAAAACCTTTAGGAAACTCTAGTCGAAGAGATTTTACTTATGTCTAATGATCCACTATGTCTTGGTTTCTAACATTTACTCTCAGACATCATGTTTACTTTATGAGTCATCTCTTATATGCATGTACAATCTATAAGACAAGCATGGCTATAAATCAACATAAGTGTCAGTCAATCCAAGCACTACATAAAGTCTTCAGAGAGACAAACTCTTCAGAAGATTCAGAAAAAGATTCCTGGAAAATGGTCTTGACAAATGGGTTAAATTTTAATAGGATGGAAATTAAGGGGTAAGTTATTTTAAACTGGAAAAAACCTTATAAAAGAAAAAGGAAGTATTTAATATAATGACATAACTGAACACAGTCATTCTGATCAAAATCGTACAAGGAAGAGAGTCAAGGGAACCATGCCTGCAAGTGGAGAACATATTGTAAGGGCCCTTCAACAGCAGAGTACATAAGGTTCATGTATTATGGAAGATGATCAAGTAAACGGAGGTAAATCCATTCATGCAAATACTATTCAGCACTAAAAAGAAAGAAATTACTGATACTTGCTACAACTTGGATGGATCTCAAAGGTATTCATTCTGCTGAGTGAAGGAAAACAGTTTCACTACATCTGTGTCTTTGGACATAAGGAATAGCATGGAGGACATCAAGAGAAGGAAGAGAAAAATGAAGGGGGGGGAATCAGAAGGGGAGACAAACCATGAGAGACTATGGACTCCAAGAAACAGACTGAGGGTTTTGGAGGGGAGGGAGGTAGGGGGATGGGTTGGCCCGGTGGTGGGTATTAAGAAGGGCACGTACTGCATGGAGCACTGGGTGTTATATGAAAACAATGAATCATGGATCACTACATCAAAAACTAATGATGTGGGGCGCCTGGGTGGCTCAGTCATTAAGCGTCTGCCTTCGGCTCAGGTCATGATCCCAGGGTCCTGGGATCGAGCCCCGCATCGGGCTCCCTGCTCGGCGGGAAGCCTGCTTCTCCCTCTCCCACTCCCTCTGCTTGTGTTCCCTCTCTCACTGTGTCTCTCTGTCAAATAAATAAAATCTTTAAAAAAAAAAAAACTAATGATGTATTGTATGGTGACTAACATAACATAATAAAATTAAATTAAATTAAATTAAAAAAAAGAAAACAGTTTCAAAGGATTGTATATTGTAGGATTCCTTTTATGGCATTCTAAAGAAGACAAAACTTTGGATAGAAAAGAGGTAAGTAGTTCTTAGGGGTTAGAAATTGGGGAAGGTATAATTTCTAAGAAATAGCATAAAAGATTTTTTTGGTGTGATGGAACTGTTCTGAGCCCTGACGATGATGATGGTGTTTACACAAATCTATACATGTTGCTAGAATTTGTAGAACTGTACACTAGATGGACAAAATCTATTGTTATGGTATATTTTTTAAAAGATTACTAAAATGTGTGCATAGAATGGTAACTTTCATAGAGGAAAGAAAAATAGATGTGAATACAATATTTAAAAATAACTTATTGGATTAAATTAGTAGTTCAGCACAAAGGAACAAGGAGAAAGAAATCAAGATTATTCGAAGGTTTCAACATGGGCAGGAAGATAAGTATTTCTTGTGATGTTAATACACAAAAATAGTGAACTCAGAAAGGATTACATTGGGTACAAGGAAAAGGATCATTCTGGACTTAGCATTTTTGCCTGCCAGAAAATGTTCTGGAGATGATCATCCACCAGATGGAAATATGAATCTGGAATGTAGAAGAGAATTTTAACAGAGAAGCCAAGTTAAAGGCATAGATTTTAGAGTCCATTGCCTGAAAATACTAATTGCAACCACAGTCATGGAAAAGGTCACTTTGCAAAGACCATAAAGAAGTATGATGAAGAAATTTTGGAGATGTCAACTTCGTGGGAGAGAAGTGGCGCTAATGAACCCTTCCCTGAAAGCACCAGCCTAGCATGTGCTCTTTTCGAATATCTTCTGTTATTCATTTGGCATTAAGTATCAGTTTCTTTTTTTTTTTTTTTAAACTAGTGTGTGCTCACTTTAACAAATTATATATGAACTTGAGGAATTACCCAATATGTGTACAAAGCACACCTACAATGTACAAGACCTTGCCAGATGATCTAAAGTTACTATTTATGACTTGGAGATAGGCCTACATTTTTATTAAACTCTGGGTGTCTGAAAGGAACAAATTATCCAGGGTTTCAAGCTCCTAGCTCATTCTTGCACTGAACAGAGGTGATAAATCAAAGTGTTGAGTGTGGGAGTGAAGATGCAGGGTGTAATGTCTCATTGATTGGATTTTGGGCAGATGGGACTGTAGACTCCTTTACTATAGTACCATATTTTTTCTCAGAAAATGTGCCCTAAACTTCACTAACATTTCATTACTTTTGTTATAAATAATCCCTAAGAGCTCCTCTATTCTCATTATATGCATCTTTACCAGAAGCCTGCATCTTATTTTCTTGTTTCTCCATTGCTACTGTGCATTATAATGAGTCATGCTAGCTACAAAGTCAGGTTGAATTACCCAGTCAGACCCATGTAATTTCCAGGAATGTATACATGCTGTAAACAATCTAAATATTTAAAAACAGATTTACTTTTCATGCCTATGACTTTTTGTGTAGGATTCCTAAGAAAAACTAGAAAAGCTTCTCTTCTGAGTTGTGATCAGAACCTGCAAAATTGCATGTTGGGGGTAACTTTAGGACAGAGTAAGTTACAGGAGACATTAGTAGAGATACATCATTGTGTTCCTGCTTATAAAAACACAATAAATGTTATGAAACAGGTCTTGCTTAATGACACAATGAGCTCCAAAATAGAAGGAAAATGAACTGTTAGGTTTTCTTAGAGTAACATATCCTAAAGTATTTGGAGGATGACAGAAGTGAGATGTATAGATTCCCATAGAATTGTTCTTCCCCTTTTTGCAAAGAACTACTGGATACTGTACACTGGTTTACTCAACCTGCATTTCTCTGTTCTTCTCACTGAGGACTTCAGAAATCAAAACAAACAGAAAGAACACATTTTCCAGATTCCTTTGAAGGAAGGGTTCTGGAAGCAAATTAGATCTGCCAATCATCTGCATGGCAGGAGATTTGGAAGGCAAAATTGAGGCAGAAGCTATCACCCTGTCACATTTTGTCTGCTTCTGCTTAGAAGTACGTGGGGAGACGAACCATGAGAGACAATGGACTCTGAGAAACAAACTGAGGGTTCTAGAGGGGAGGGGGTGGGGGATGGGTTAGCCTGGTGATGGGTATTAAAGAGGGCACGTACTGCATGGAGCACTGGGTGTTATACGAAAACAATGAATCATGGAACACTACACCAAAAACTAATGATGTAATGTATGGTGATTAACATAACATAAAAAAAAAAAAGAAGTAGGCAGGGCAAACAAAGCTTTCTCTGCAGCAGCAGAGAAGCATCCTCTCCCAGCCCCACATTGCTCAATACATAGTCTCTGGCCCCATGTGGGTCCTGAGCATTCGAATTGAGCCCAGTCCAAATGAAGATGTTCTGTAACTATAAAATACACAATGGATTTTGAAGGCTTTGTACAAAAAAAAAAAAAAGTGAGCAAAGAGAGAATAAAGTATTCCATACATTTTTATATGGATTATATTTTGAAGTGCTTCAATTTTGGTTAAATCAAACAGTTAAAATTAATTTCATGCTTTCATTTTACTTTTTCAAAAATGAGGCTACTAGAAAATTTGAAATGACAAATGTGCCTCTCATTTTATTTCTTAGACAGCACTGCTCCATCTTCCTGTGTATAGAGAAAGCTATGTGGTTTCTCTACCTATCTGTCCAGTCCCTGGATGGCAGTTAAGGGTATCCGTTCTCTAGCTCCTGGGCTGTTCAGAGGCTGTGAGAAAAGGCTCCTGATTCTGGCTTATCTTCAGCAACAACCTTAGAAGTTGCTTTCATGATGAGCCCATCCTGAGTTGTTCTAGAAGTCATCCTTATGGGTCCTGCTTAGAGTTCTTGTCTTCAAGTCCTTCTTCCCATTTTGTAAATGCCCACTTCTTTGTACTATAGTCCTCTTTATATTGTATTTCTTATTCCTTCTTGTTTAAAATTCTTAAAGTGCTTTCTGTTTCTTGAACTGAACTTTGATTAAAAAAAAGGAGTAGCTTAAATAGAAGGAGTAATTTCTGGAATGGAACCCCTTTGGTTTAATTATTTTTTTAAGTTACTGAGGAAAAAAAATCTATTCTAATGGCAAACCTTCTGAAACTATGGGAATGTCCCTAGTATGTGATATTGGGGAAGGTAGGTCCATCTTTCTTGCCTAAATATAATATGTATAATATATACCTGTATTTACATATTCCAAACAAGGTACCAGCCTTAAAAACCCTACAAATGATTGAAAGGAGATGCCTCCCCAAGCAACACTGCTTTTGAAAGGGAAAATTTAAAGAGAAGACTGTAATAAAGGGAGAAGAAATCAGATGATCTCAATCTGAGACCATGAACCATTCCCTGGTCACATGTGATTTCCATGATAAGGGCTTACAAAATTACTTGCCATTTTTCTCATTTTCAGCATATCTTGAGGGCATCAACATGCTGACCTCACTTCCCATGTTCCTGTGTTTCTGTTGTAAAAGCGATTTATTAATCTGCCTGGTTATCACTGGGATCATTCTATTTTATATAGAGGTTGTTGCCTATTTCCCGTAAAGGCATCTTCTTGCAGTATTACTGGGCATTCAGTGATGATATCACAGCCTCGGAAAATTGCTGCCCTCACTAGTGGATCTCTCCAGGTTGCTTTGGCAGTTGGAGGAAATGCACGTGTTATCCCCAGCTGTGCAAGGTTTTAGATGTAAATTAATAAAGCACCAGCCTCTACCTGTCACAGTGGGGAAGTGCAGGAGTAGTTTAAAGCCAAAGGCAGTATAATAATCATCTCGCCATACACACTCACACAGACACAGACACACAGAAATACACACACTCACACATACACGCATACACACACATGCGCATGCACACAGTGTATTCATTTAAGACAAGGTCATTTTTCACCTGTCTTATCACATCATGTATTTGACAGTGCACTAAGATTTTTCAACCAGTATTTTGGAGAAAAGGACTGGGAATTGCTGGATAGGAGTTTTCAGGTTTTGGTGGTACTACTTTGTAATCTCACACTTTAGGTGAAATTAGCCTAGTCTTTCATTACATTTCTTGGGATGCCTTCCAGTGTAGTAGTGTTGGGCTAACAGCTAATGGATTATATGAGCACAGACACAGAGCGAAAGCTATGTTGCAGTTGATGGGAAAGGGGCTGCGGTGACTCAGGGCTGGGCTCAGCAGAGTTTTATCTGGGAAGATCTCCAGCTCTCTGACTGATCTAGAGATGTATCGATTCTTGCATTGGGTACTTTATAAAAATACATTTACGAGGGGTGCCTGGGTGGCTCAGTCGTTAAGCGTCTGCCTTCAGCTCAGGTCATGATCCCAGGGTCCTGGGATCGAGCCCCGCATCGGGCTCCCTGCTCGGTGAGAGGCCTGCTTCTCCCTCTCCCACTCCCTCTGCTTGTGTTCCCTCTCTTGCTATGTCTCTCTCTATCAAATAAATAAATAAAATCTTTAAAAAAATACAGTTACAAGTCTAAAGGCATCAATTTTCTTATAATATGGAAGGAAGGGGAAAAGGAGAAAGAAGATATAGGAAGAGAGAAAGGGAAAGATGATGCAATGTAGAAAAATAACAGGGAGAAAAGAAAGGAAGGAGGATTTAATAGTGGAAATAAGAAGACAAGCAAGGAAGGGAGAAGGAAAGAACAGAATAGAGAATGGAGAGTGTGGCAAGACAGTTGTGAGGAACTCGTCTCTGTTAAATTAAGAATTCAAGTGCCGTGTTCTTTTCCTCCGTGACTATCCATATGGACAAGTATAAATGGAAACAACAAATTCTTGTCTATCACTCCTACAGGAGGCACAGAATATTGACAACGAAGCATGACACAACAAATTCCATTTTCATTCCATCTGCCCCTTATGCTGTACCCTGGACTCATGGAAGATCTGTAGTGGAGGGGAAGGAACTCAAAACATTGAGAAGACAGAAGCAGTACTCCAGCACCAGTTGCCTATGAACTTGGGACAAGGAGGGAATTTCAAGACTGCAGAGTAGAGTAGATGTCATTTGATGTGTTATAGGAAGGTTTGGGGAAAGCTGCAGCTCTACGATCATGCCACATACAACTGGGCATGAGGAGTAACTAAAGATAAAGCAAAACCAAAAAAACATAAAGCAATTTCATGTACTTGGACCCCAAAGGGCCAAATCCTCACTTCCTCACATGTGTTTACCACAGCAGACTTGTGGCAGAGAAGATATTTGTGAGTTAAAGGGAGCCCTCATCTGTGAGTCCACAGAATGAGAGGGAAAGGGAGAGAAAGTGCTTAGCATATGGGTTACTGCAATGTGAAGGGATGTGAATCAGAGGGGACTTTTGAATAACTCACAAAAGGTGAAGGATGATGAGGCTGTCTCAAAGTTCTTTAAATTTGAGAAGGAAGGAAGAAAGCAATACGTTTGTTTGAACATTTATTATGTCCCTTTACCGTTAATGCTCACAACAGCCCTGTAATTCGGGTATTATCATTCCAACTTTCTGTGGCGCAAACAGATTTACCCAAGATAACTCAGTTGATGTTTATTAACACTGGAATGTAAGCACGGGATTAGCTCATTGTCTATTGCACATGTAATACTCCACACTGTTCCATGTTCCATTATTATTTGCTAAAAGTTCATTCCAAAATATTTATTGAGTTCCTATCATGTGTCATTATTATGCTAGATAATTACCAGGACAAACATTATTTTTTTAAAGACTTTAATTATTTATTTGAGAGAGAGCATGAGCAGGGGGAGGGGCAGAGAGAGAAGCAGACTCCTCCCTGAGCAAAGAGCCTGATGTGGACCTGGATCCCAGGACCCCCCTGGATCATGACCTAAGCTGAAGTCAGACGCTTAACAGACTGAGCCACCCAGGCACCCCAGGACAAACATTTTTATTTATTTATTTATTTTTGAACATTATTTTTAAATCATGGAGCCTGTGATCTAATGAGGAAGACAGATATTACATAAATATCCATACTGCATATTATGAGAATATGTAAGAAGTGAAACCTAAATTAGTCTGACAAGACTAGGGAGGAGGTAATATTTAAGCTGAAATTTGGAAAAGTGAGGAATTGGATAGACTAAGAAATAGGGTTGCCAAATAAAATGCAAACCACCCAAATATCGCATGGGACAGGCTTACACTAAAAAATGACTTGCTATTTATCTGAAATGCAAATTCAATTGAATATCCTATATATTTTTCCTAAATCTGGTAACCTCACTAAAGAAAAACAGGGAGTATTTTCCAAGAACAGGGAAGAGTGCATATGGAAATCCTGAGTACAACACAACGTGGCAATTTGGTGAAAGTAAGAGAAGGCCAGTGCAGCTGGAGCAGAGATTGTGGAAAGGAGGAGGGGTTAAGATGATGATTCTGCAAAATGACCTAATGCATTGCCTTGTAAGCCACTTAAAGATTTTGGATTTTATCCTAAGAACAAGAGGAAGCGATTGCATAGTTTAACCAAGAGAATAAAATGATCCAATTTTAACTTTTAAAATATTACATTGGCTGAAATGTGAATAATAATGGATTTTTAGAGAACAAAAGTTTAATTGAGTGTGATCTGGTGGAGGAAAACGATGGTTTGAATTAGGTTGCAAGCAGTCAGAATACAGAGAATTTAAATGAATTTTAGAAATATTTTGGAAGTGGAATGAGCAAGACTAGATATGTGTGTGAGGAACATCTATTCTGATATGACTCTGAATTCATGGCTTGAGCAACAGCATGCAAGATGGCGCCCTTTACCAAGGTAAGGGAGGTGGAGAACAAGCAGTTGTGCTTGCAAGGGTGTGGGAGTAGGCCATTAGATCACTTTAGACCATTTTGAGAACAGAACATCTCAGAGATGGCCTATCATGTCCCACAAAACTCTTTCCCTCAGACCCTCCTGGAAACCTAGCCTCTCTCTGTTGTTACCACCTGTACTCTCAATGTCCCTTTAACTCTGACACCATCTCCCAATCCCTCTCCTTTTCCCAATACTTCTCTTCTCCAGAAACGTCCCTCTCTGATGAGCAAACTCTATTCCATCCTCAGTCTTTCCTCAGAAGTGCCCTTTAAGTGCTCTTGCCTTGAGTGACACTTAACCATTCCTTGAGACAATCTCAAGAGGAATTTTTTCCCCTTAAATTCTGCACAGCTATTTTTCAGCCATGGCTCCTGTTCTCTTTAGCAGACTGCACTGGCCCTTTGAAATTTATGTGTTTCAGATATGATATCATCCCTCCTGACTGTTACCATCCATTGATCTCCTGGTCACTTCTCATTCAGCTCTCATCAATATTATCAGTGCCTTTAAAATATTTATAGTAACCACCACCCCCCCACAAAGCCTCAGACTTTCGAGTCAATGATTTTCTAATTTACAGAGAACTAGTTTTCTACTGCGTCTATCCACTCTCAAGATATTGCCCACTTGATATTTCCTTCATGGAAAAATAGTCCTTAAAATCTTTATCTCAAAGATACACATTTCTCACACAAATATGTCTCAATGATTTTCTGACAAAGGAGCAAGTGTACATCTCCAGGCAAAAAAAAAAAGAACAACCACAACCTAAGCCTCACACTTTATTTAAAAAGAACAAAAACAAAAAACAAAAACATACAACACTCAAGGGGCACCTGGGTGGCTCAGCTGCTTAAGGATCTGCCTTCAGCTCAGGTCATGATCCCAGGGTTCATGGGAGAAGTAGGGAGTCTGCTTCTTCTTCACCCTATGTCATTTCCCCTACTTGTGCTCTCTGGCTCTGTCTATCTCTTTGTCAAATAAATAAAATCTTTAAACAAACAAACAAACAAAAAACACTCAAAATACAGACTTAAATGTAAAACATAAAACTATAAAACTTTTAGAAGAAAACATAGGATGTTGGACTAGGCATTCTTACTACTGATACCAAAATTAAAATTCATAGTGTTCATAAAATTGATGGATTGAACCTCATCAACATTAAAAACTTGTGCTCTGCTAGAGACATTGTTAAAAGCATGAAATGCTATAGCATGGTAGAAAATATTTGCAAACCACTTATCTGACAAAGGATTAGTGTCTAGGACATATAAAGAACTTTCAAACTCAACAGTAAAATTAAAAAAAAAAACAGTCCATAAGAACATGAACAGAAGACATGAAGAGACACTTCACTGAAGAAATATATAAATGGCAAATAAACTCATGAAAAGATGTCCAACACTATTAGCCATTGGGGAAATGCAAATTAAAGCTACAGTATCATTATGTACCTATGATAATATATAAAATTTAAAAATTGGCAACACCAAATGCTGGTGAGGAAGTGGGGAAGCTATATTGCTCATATAATGCTAGTGAGAATGTAAAATAATATAGCCATTCTAGAAAACATTTTGGCAGTTTCTTAACTAAATATGCAACTTTACCGTATGACCCAGAAATTGCATGCCTGGACATTTATACCAGACAAATGAATACTTTGTTCACATGGTAATGTGTACCTAAATATAAAGCATACATACATACAAACACTTCAAGTATTCCCTCTTGTTCTTCTACTTCACAGTGTGCAAATATTCCAAGGTCACAATGACTAATTATTGAGATATATTTGTAAACCCCACTATTTTCAGATTTCCATTACCATCTTTACCAGTCTAAATTCTATAAAGCATTATTGTAATTCCTCTCTGGGAAATAATGACTTCTACTTTCTTGATCTTCTTTCATCTATCATACTTGCCTTAAAAAAAAAAAGAAGAAGAAGAAGAAGCACCTGGGTGGTTTAGTCCATTAAGTGTCTGATTTCAGCTTAGGTCATCTCAGGTCATGGGATCGAGCCCCTTGTTGGGCTCCCTGCTCAGCGGGGAGTCTGTTTCTCTCTCTCCCTTTGCCCTCCACCCCCATCCCCCTGCTCATGCTCTCTTTCATACATGTGCTCAAATAAATAAATAAAATCTTAAAAAAAAGAAAAAATCCAGAATAAATAGACTTGTGTTTTCTCTCTGTTTTTTTCCAGAAACACTGAACATTATTGGAAAATACTTACACACACACAGAGAGGCTATTTTTACTTTAAATTTATGATAATAAGCTTGAAGAGCGCAATACCACATGGCATTCTCATTATAGATATAGATACCCCAGAAATATTGATTTTATGCCTACTTTCCTAAAAATCTCTCACAACTCTCCTACAACTCTCACCATCCACTGAAAACTTCACATCATGTTCAATGAGATAAAAGAATTACCTGATTTGAAGTCCTTCATCTTCCTACCATTGCAGCAAAACCTACCTGCACCCCCACCCTCTTCCTTTTTTCCATTTCTTTGAAAGGCCAGACTCAACTGGACCTCTTTATTCCATCTACTCTCACCTCTTCTACATCAATCTCCTTGACACTGGATCATTCACATCAGCCTAGATACATGTTCTAATGCTTTCTACTTTTTATCAAGACAAATACAAACCCTTACTTGCTTTCACATCCTCTCCCTTATATCTACCTGTCTCCCTTCTTGCAAAGCATCTTGAGAGAGTTCTCTGTTCCATCAATTCCACTTTCTCACCTAGATCCATGCCAATCTGGCCTGTAACTACTGTGTAGAAACGTTCTTGGGACGCCTGGGTGAGTCAGTCAGTTAAGCGTCTGACTCTTGATTTCCACTCAGGTCATGATCTCAGGGTAGTGTGATCAAGCCCCATGTGGGTTTCACACTCAGTAGGGAATCTGCTTGAGATTCTCTCTCTCCCTCTCACATGCACACATTCTCTCTCTCTCAAATAAATAAATCTTTAAAAAGAAATGTTCTTGTCAAAGCCACTCCTGCCTCTATCTTTGCAAGTTATGTATAGAGTGCCCCTGTCATTCTCTCAACAGCATTCAGTTGCTTGCTAATTCTTTCTTTTGAACCATTACCCTATCCCTGAACCCCCACCGCTTTGGCTTCCATGATATCTTAATTTCAGAGTATTCCACCTTGGATTTTTTTTATTCTTGTTTTCTGTTCCTGTAACCAGTATCTAAGTGTTGATACTCTATTAGGCCCTGCCTTGGTCCTCTTTCCTCTCTAACACTAATTTCTTTTTTGGTGATGCCTTCTATTGCCATGACCTTCTTTACTATTCATAGCAGTATCTCTGAATACCGACTGCACATTACAATTACCTGGGACTTTAAAAAACACCCATGACTAAGCCTCTCTACCTCATGACAATTCAATCAAAAGGTTTGGGGAAAGGGTCTAAGAATCTGTGTGTGTGTTGAGGGAGGAGACATTGCTTTTTAATTTTGTTCTTTGGTCTTCTTGTTTGTATGTTTCTCTATTATTTCTAATGGCAGTCAGGATTCAGACACACTATACTATACCATATAGCAGGTTTCAAATTTGTGTTCCCAATTCATACTTCTCTTCTGATCTCCAGATGTTTCCTTTCCTTCCCAACCTATATCCAATCCACCTGCAATTGCATTGAGTTTCTCCATGAACATATATCTAAAATATATCAATGGCACATCTGTCTCTTGGCTATCACTCCCGGGCTAGCATTAGCATTTCTTGTCTCAACTAGTACAACACCCACCTAACTTCTCTATCCCTTCTGCTCTTATCTCCCTTCTCCAGAGCGCTCTCTTTAAAATCTATACCAGATCATATCATTTCCTTTCTTAGAAACTTCCAATGGAGTCTCCTATTTTGAGAATAAAATCTAAACTTTACATGTCCTTTAAGTCCTTTGAAGAGCATTCCCCTTCCCATGTCCTAAACTCATCCCATGCCATTCTCTGCCCAGCTCATAGTATTACAGCTCCTTGAATGTGCCAAACTCCTTCCTGGTGATTTGTGTATATGTTCTAAATGCTGATAAGAGAGAAGTTAGAGGTTTATAAGAGAGAGGATAAATGACAATTCATTAAGGTAAGAAGTGACAGAACCCAGGCTACATATAAAAGAATTAGACATGGATAAAGGAGAGAACTTCTTCTGTTGTAACATGAAGGAATTTGAAAAAAGTAGGTATAGCCACAGCTGGTTTTGTCAATATGACAGTTAGCAAAATAATAACATATATTTACCTTTCCTGTGTCATAGGAAGAAGGATCATTGTATGAGAACAAAAGGGAAGTTAAGGGTCTTTTAAATTAGAGAATTACCAGTAATCACTTTTAAATATCATTGTCAAATACAAACTATTGAGCTAGCTAGAAAGATATGTCAGTTGTGACTAGCGGTACAATATGTCAGATTGAGGTTGGTAGTCGTGGTCTATAATGAAACCTGTCATCCATTTTCTCTAGATGTCATCAACCACTCAAGTAGAAGTACTGAGAATATAGGGACTAGAGCTCATTGAGACTTGGCATTTTGTTGGGTTAAAGGCCATTGGAATAATGGTATAGGAGTAAATTTTAAAAATGAGCCTTGGAATCTAAACTGAACTTCAGGGAGGGTGAAGACAAGAATAGATTGATAGATGGTGAGAGGAGGTACCTGCTCACAAGGTTCCAAGAAGATGGAAGGGTATCCTGGGAAGGGGTGGGGGGAGTGCTTTTAAAAGGTTATGTTCAGGGGTGCCTGGGCGGTTCAGTTGGTTGAGTGCCAGACTCTTGATTTTGGCTCAGGTCAGGGCCACACCATCGTGGAATTTGGCCCCTGGTGTCCTACCCCATGCTCAGTGGGGAGGTTGCTTGGGATTCTTTCTCTCTCTGCCTCTCCCTTTGCCCCTGCCCCCACTCATGTACTTACACATGCTCTCTCTCTCTCTTGCTCTCTCAAAATAAATAAATAAAATCTTTAAATAAAATAAAAAGTTATGTTCATACAATAGAAATTTTTAAATAATTTTAAAGATGGGAACATTCAGATGATGATCATATAAGAATGTGACTGAAAGATGAGTTGCCTGAGGTGAATTAGAAGTGATGACATTGCATGAGTCATCCTAAATTGTTTGGGACTGACGATGCATGACCTCGCTGGACCTTCCATTTCAAGAGAAGGGATCCAAATTACTTAACTGCAAAGGTTAAGGCATAAAAATAATAATTTCCAGAAAAAGCCCTATACAGAAAGAGCATTTTAATAGACTTTTTAGGACAAATAAATTTAGTTTTTCAGAATCCTGTGTCAGGAATTCCCAAAACAAAATTTGCCATGGAGATTACTTAATAGAAGGGCTGTACCATACTTAATTTGAGCTACAGCCAGTCCCTCAACATTTTTTGAAACTTCCAAAAATTCTGCCTGACAGATCTTAATTCCATTAATGAATATCCTTAAACTTTATGTTGAGAAAGAGAAATATTTCCCATTAAACAACATCAACTTTATGTTATCCATAAAATGGAAGACAGGATCTTCAAGTCTGGCAATTTGTATAGTTTCCTAAGGCATCACAAAGCCCATTATCTCTCAGTATTCTATAGAGTATATCACTTCAGTTCACTCAGTCATTGGAGGTGAGATGTCCCCATGTCAGGACCTAAGTAACCTCTGGAACCATCCTCAGCAGCATGTACAGATCCTATGTCTTCTGCTTTAGGCTCCTCTCCCTATGAATGGCTGACTAGTCTGCTGTTACATTTGCCCGGTACTTTTTAGTCATGAATGGGACCTGTAGATTTTTCTAAGTAGAACTGACCCCCTCTGAGGTGGATAGATTTTCTTTATAACCAGAAAGTCTGAACCTTCTAGTTTGGTGCTCTCACTATTATAGTAAGAGAGAGATTCAAAACAGAAATTTGCACAAGGTATTTCTCTCTGCAACATC
Source organism: Mirounga leonina (assembly GCF_011800145.1). NCBI lineage: Eukaryota > Metazoa > Chordata > Mammalia > Carnivora > Phocidae > Mirounga > Mirounga leonina. The sequence goes on along the minus strand of NW_023270320.1, from coordinate 16,830,216 downwards.
TACTTTAATATCTGTTAAACAGCAGGTTATCACTCCCTATGCCAGGTGAAACAACTGCTCACCAAAGCATCTAAAGATAGGATGACAGCTTTACCTGCACATTGGAAACTTACCAGAGTCTTTTAAAAAAAGTACTGATGCCTGGGCTCTACACTTTGTATTTTAAAATTAATTGGTCTACTGTGATACCTGGTCATGGGGAGTTTTAAAAGTTTCCCATGAGAGTCTAATGTATATTATTGAGGACAATTGATCAAAAGAATGCATGCCTGAAAGAGGATTGTTATCTTCAATTCTCTTGAGAAATAATTTGAGACACACATACTCACATGTCCCACCTCTGAAGCTTACAGTCTTGAGAGGACAAAAAGCTGGTGAAAACCAACTCCAGTCTAGCTCTACTGATTATGAGTCAATAGTCTTCATTCCATAGTGAAAATATAGCACATTTAGGCTGAGTCTATAATTTAATGGAAAAGCCACTTGTATGTTTCAAAACCAAAATGTTCCTAGTGAAAGCAGTAACATTATAATATGAACATGTTTTGCTGAAGGGGATGGAAAGAGCTGCAGTAGAATGCATCAAAGTCCAATTAAATGCTAAGTTCTCTGTGAGAATAAAATATATATATATATATGACATTTTATCCAAATATTTTAATTACTCCAGGTTTTTTTCCTGAAGTTTTTTCAGCAAAATGAACATTGCAAATGAAATAGAACAAACATTTTTGTAACTGCTCTGAAAATAAAAGGTACTATTAAAGCTTTGACAGTAGGAAATCCAAACCACAGTTCTCCTCCTTAGCTATGGGAGACATGGTATTAACAGGCTAGTTAGATAAATGGAGACAATGGATACATATATTGCCCATGTCAACTTTGATGAAATCTGGGGTAAATGATTATTTATGCCCTGCCATACTTCTGTTCACAACCATATGATGTGATTCACAGAGTCTTGAATTATAATAATTCTTCCATTATCAATATCTGATTATTCTTCCAGACAACAAAACTATAACTTTTCATTTATTTTTGAGACAGAACACAATTAAAAGCCATATTCAAAAGTTACAGCAAAGAGTAGAGAAGAATTCAGATCTTAAAGTTTTCAGTGCTTTCTATGTTGGGGAGGTACCGTATCAACAATGAGGTTTAAATGTTTATTACATCATGTGTATGTAATAGTACCTCACTGTATTTTTAAGTTACAATTTCCTGATGAGTGATACAACTGAGAAACAATATATTTATTGTTATTTGTTTATCCTCTTGTATAAGGACCTATTCCACTTTTTCCTCATTTTCTATAGGGTTTCCTTTTATTTATTTATTTATTTAGGAGTTCTTTATTCAACATATAAGGCTTTTGTCAGATATATGATTTGTAAACATCTTTCACTCTGTCACTTACCTTTTCTCTCGGTTTCTTTTAGTGAAGAGGAGTCCATTCTTTTATGTAGTGCAATTTACCAGTTTTTAACTTTATGATTAAAACTCTTTCCCTGTTCAAGAAATGTTTCCTTCTTCAAGGTCATTTATATATTCTTAGATCTTTTGTTCTAGAAGTATTATTATCTTAAATTTCATATTTATATCAACAAATCATCTGGGATTATTTTGTTAATGGTGTGAAAAAGGGTCAATTTTTTTTTTCTAAATGGGCATCCAATTGATTAAAACAATGTATTGAAAAGACCATCATTTTCCAGTTGGCTAAAGAGTCACCGTTATTTAAATCGAGTGATATGTGGGTCCTCTATTCTATACACTGGTCTTGAATTTTCTATTTGTGCCCTATTAACTTTAACTATAGCTGTATGTCTTAATATATGGTTGTCTAAGTCTTCCAACTTTGTTATTATTCTTCAAGATTGCCTGGTCATTGCTGGTGCTTTTATTTAATATGAAATTTTTACAACAGATTGTAAATTTTCAAAAACTGCAGCTGAAATTTTTAATGTTCATACATTGAATCTCCAGACTGATGTGGAGAGTATTGATATCAGTAAAAGATTGAGTCTTCCTATTCATTGTATATCATACCATTACTTAGGCCTTCTATAATGTCTCTTGATAATTTGTGGTTTTCTTTCTGTGTAAAGGTTTTCTTGTCTACGTAATGATATTTTTTAGTGAGATTAAAAATGATATATTTTTTAAATGATATATTTATTTATTTAAGAGAGAGAGAGAGCATGTAGAGAGGAAGGGTAGAGGAAGAAAGAGTCTTAAGCAGACTCCGCACTGAGTGCAAAGCCCAAAGTGGGGTTTGATCTCATGACCCTGAGATCACTACCTGAGCTGAAACCAAGAGTCAGATGCTTAACTAACTGTGCCACCCAAATGCCACAAAAAAATGATATATTTTTTAAATTTTCTAAAAAAATAAACATTTTCTAAAATGTTTAATAAGAGTGGTATCAGACATTGTCTTCTCTATTTCAAAAGGAAAAATCAGTATAGATGCTGTAGATTTTTTGTAAGTACATTTTATAATGAAGACATCTTATTTAAATAATTTTGAGATAATTAACATATAATGAGGTCCACACATTTGCTTATATCATAAGTTTTGACATATGTATATTCCCTGAACTCATCAACATATCCATCATCTCCAAAATCTTCCTCAGACCTTTTCAAAATCTTTCCCTTCTGCCCATCTCTCCCACTCCTTCCCCATTCACAATGATCACCCTAGTTCTCTTCATTAATAATTATTATGAATTTTTCCAATTTTATATAAAAGCCACCAGATAATAGGTATTCTTTTATGTCTTCCTTCTTTTATTCAGCATAATTATTTTAAGATTCATTCACATTGTAGCATTTATTAACAGTTCATTCCTTTTTTTTTAGTATTCACTATATAAATATATCATTGTTCATCCATTCACCTATTAGTGGACATTTGGGTTGTTTCCGGTTTTGGCTATTACAACTAAAGTTACTATGAACATTACATACAAGCCTTTATATAGATTTATACTTTAATATATAATAAATATCAGTATACACATTTATAATATATAAAACATAATAATTTTATCTTAACTATCTAGGAATGGAGGAGATGGACCATATCTTAGATGTATCTAACATTTTTAAAGTACCGAACTGTTTTTGAAGGTGACTGTACCAATTAGCTTCTTAATTATGCTTTTTTGTTGTTGTTTTTGTTGTTTTAAGGGTTCTCTGAGATAACTTGACTTATTGCAATGTTACATAAATTAACAAATGTATCCCCTTATAAGACAATGTAAGACCTTCAACTCTACCCACTTCCTGGCTTCTTCTTATTATGTTTAATTTTATATGTATATTTAAACCAAATGAGACCTTATATATAACTGCTCAGTAGAGTCATAACTCAGGTAGATCTGGCTATGCCTTCACTTTTTCTATTGCTCTTCATTTCTCCCTGTGTTTCCTTGTTTCTTTTGGGGATTATTGTTCCATTGCCTTAGAAATTACTGTACTTTTCCTTTTAGCAAAGGTCTGCTAGCAACAAATTCTCTCAATTTTTCTTTTTTGCTTGGAAATGAGTTTACATAACCTCACTTTGAGGGATATTTTTTCTACTAGAGAATTCTAGATAGGTGTTTGTTTTGTTTGTTTTTTGTTTGTTGGGGAGAATTCTTTTCAGCATTTTACAGCTATCTTTCCAGTTTGTTTTGACTCTTGGGAAGTCACTATGAATGTTTCTCACTGAATACATTCCATCTCTTTTCCTTAATCACTTTTAATATTTTTCTGTCTTTTTTTTTTTTTTTTTTTACAGATTTTTACTTTAATGTATCCATTCCACTTACAGGTTTTCAGCATTTATTGTTTTCATAGCTTAGTGTTTCTTTGGTTTTGGAAACCTTCAGTCGTTTCTGTTCAAAAATAGTTTGTGCCACATTCTCTCCTTTCTGTCTGGGGTTCCAATCCCACATACGTTTGCCTCTTTTACTCTTATCTGTATGCCTCATCTTCATTTGCTCTCTGTGCTTCTTACTGGACATTTTTAACACTGCCCCATTATCAGGTTCACTAATCTTTTTCTAATTTCAATTTGTGGTTAATCTTATTTATTAAGTGCAGTTAGTGAATTATTTAATTTTAGAATTTCCATTTGATTCTTTGTTATATATTGCTATTCTCTGAGACTCTGTATTGAGAATATCCATTCTCTTAAACATATTAACTACAGTTACTTAAAAGCCTATGTTTCATAACTCCAATACCTTGGTCACCTGTGGGTGTTTTCTATCATGTGGTCTTGCTCTTGGTCTTATTTTTTTATATTTGGGGACAGTTTTTATTGATTATTGGATGTCATATGTAAAAATTATAGAAGTTCGGTATGCCATTTATTACCCCAGAAATTGTTTATCTTAACCTCTGATATGAAGCTAGACTGCTGTCTGGTTCTCTTGATCAAATACAGGACTAGACTGACTCTAGGCTAGGTTGGAGTTTTCTAGTGCTCAGCCTATCTGTGGTCAGCCTTTACTCTGAGGATATTACTTTCTAGAAGTCCCACCTGAGACTCTGTAGTGTTGATTTTGTCCCTACCTAACTGATATATCCTAAACTCTAAATTTGGTTTCTTCAAGATGGTGAGCTTGCCAAAACCTCTATTCTCCCTTCCAGAAGCTTTCTGAGTGTCTTGTCTCATTGTTTTACTTAGTGTAAGTAAACAGTTCATACCTAGAAGGGTAAAACCTCAAAATTTAGTTTCATATTTCTGTACCATCTATGTTTTCAGGCTATTGTTCCCTCAAGTCTTGTCCTATTTGACAAGGAATTCAGGTTTCTGTCTTCCAGTACACATGATATTGTCAAAAGTGCTACTGGATTTTCTGCTTTCTCTTCTTGGGTTTTCAGCCTTTTCCTCTACTCTGAAAATCAATAAATGCCCCAGAGGGTAAAGAAGCCTGCAGAACGCTGTTCTGGTTCCTTCTCTCTGGAGTCTTTTCCCCTCAATGCCTGGCTGCTTTGATAGCCTCCTCATGCCTTCCAACAGATACATTTTGTGCTTTTATTTGGCTTCCCAGTTGTTCTTGTCATACCTACTGATCTTCCATCATAGCTAGAAAGTCATGTCCTCCATTAAACTAAAATTACAACTTAAGAAAAAGCCAGATGGCAATTTTTTTTTTAATTTTAAAAGTCAAGAACTGAGCTCTAAGGAAATTTTTTTTAAGAATTCTTAGATCTATGTTCAGTTTACTGGTTTTCTCTCTTTACTGAGTAAATTTCCCAATGCAGTGTCCTGAAGTAAGCATAAGAAAGATGAGGCTAAAAACTTTTTAATTATACAATTTTTTTGGTTAGATTTATTTCTAGGTATCTTATTACTTTTGGTACAATTATAAATGGGATTGTTTTCTTAATTTCTCTTTCTGCTGTTTCATTATTAGTGCATAGAAAGGCAACATATTTCTGTATATTGATTTTGTATCTGCAATCTTACTGAATTCACTTATCAGTTCTAGGAGTTTTTTGGTGGGGTCTTTAGGGTTTTCTATATAGAGTATCATGTCATCTGCAAATAGTGAAAATTTTACTTCTTCCTTGCCAATTTGGATGCTTTTTTATTTCATGTGTCTGTCTGTTTGTCTGTCTGTCTGATTTCTGTGGCTAGGACTTCCAGGACTATGTTAAATAAAAGTGGTGGGAGTGGACATCTTGTTCTTGACCTTAGAGAGAGAGCTCTCAGTTTTTCATGTTTGAGGATGATAGCTGTGGATTTTTCATATATGGCCTTATTATGTTGAGGTATGTTCCCTATAAACCTACTTTCTTGAGGTGTTTTGTCATGAATGGATGTTGCACTTTGTCAAATGCTTTTTCTATGTCTATTGAAATGATCATGTGGTTTTTATCCATTTCTATCCTTTCTCTAATTGATGTGATGTATCACGTTGATTGATTTGTGAATTTTGAAACACCCTTACATCGCAGGAATAAATCCCACTTGATTGTGGCAAATGACTTTTTTAATGTAGATTCAGCCTGCTAATATTTTGTTGAGGATTTTTACATCTATGTAGTTCTCTTTTTTTTGTGGTGTCTTTATCTAGTTTTGGTATCAGGATAATGCTGGTCTCATAAAATGAATTTGGAAGATTTCCTTCCTCTTCTATTTTTTAGAATACTTTGAGAAGAATAGGTATTAAATATTCTTTAAAAGTTTAGTAGAATTTACCTGCAAAGCCATCTGGTCCTGGAATTTTGTTTGTTTGGAGTTTTTTTAATTACTTATTCAATTTCATTGCTGGTAATTGGTCTGTTAAAATTTTCTATTTCTTCTTGATTCAGATTTGGAGGTAATATGTTTCTAGGAACTTACCCATATTTTCTAGGTTGTTCAGTGGGTTGGCATATAATTTTTCATAATATTCTCTTACAATCCTTTGTATCTCCGTGGTGTCTGTTGTTATTTCTCCTCCTTCATTTCTGATTTTGTTATTTGAGTCCTCTCTCTGCTCTTTCTTTCTTTCTTTTTTTGGTGAGTCTGCATAAGGTTTTTCTATTGTATTCATTTTTTCAAAGAATCAGCTCCTGGTTTCATTGATCTGTTCTTTTTTTGTTTGTTTTGTTTTGTTTTGATTTCTATTTAATTTATTCTTTATTACTTCCTTCCTTCCCCTGGATTGGGGTTTTGTTGGTTCTTCTTTTTCTGGTTCTTTTAGGTGTAATGTTAGGTTGTATTTGAGATTTTTCTTGCTTCTTGAGCTAGACCTGTATTGCTATAAACTTCCCTCTTAGCACAGCTTTACTGCACTCCAAAGATTTTGGCCCATTGTGTTTTTATTTTCATTTGTTTTCATATATTTTTTGATTTATTCCTTGATTTCCTGGTTGATCCATTCATTGTTTAGTATCATGTTATTCAACCTCCATCTATTTGTGTTTTTTCCAGATTTTTTTCTTGTGGTTGATTTCCAGCTTCATAGTATTGTGGTTGGAAAAGATGCATGGTATGACTTTGATCTTTTTGAATTTGTTGAGATTTGTTTTGTGGCCCAATATGTGGTCTATTTTGGAGAATGTTCCATGTGCACTTGAAAAGAATGTGTATTCTGCTGTTTTAGGATGAAATGTCCTGAATATATCCATTATATCCATCTGGTTCAATGTGTCATTTAAAGCCACTGTTTCCTTGTTGATTTTCTGTTTGGATGATCTATCCACTGATATAAGTGGGGTGTTAAAGTCCCCTATGATGATTGTATTACTATCAATTACTTCCTTTATGTTTAACATTTAATGGCTGCTTTATGTATTTGGGTACACCCATGCTGGGTTCATAAATATTTAAAATTGTTATATCTTCTTGGATTGTTCTCTTTATGATTATATAATGTCCTTCTTTGTCTCTTGTTAAAGACATTGTTTTATAGTCTATTTTATCTGATATAAGTATTGCTATTCCAGCTTTCTTTTCACTTCCATTTGCATGATAAATGCTTCTTCTGTCCCTTCACTTTCAATCTGCATGCATTTAGATCTGAAGTGAGTCTCTTGTAAGCAGCATATAGATGGATCTTGCTTTTTTATACATTGTGTTACCCTATGTCTTTTGATTGGAGCATTTAGTCCATGTACATTCAAAGTAATTATCGATAGGTATGTACTTATTGCCAGTTTGTTACTTGTTTTATGATTTTTGCTGTTATTCTCTGTTCCTTTCCTTTATTTCTCTTTTCTCTCTCAGAATGCTGGCTTTCTTTAGTGATAATCTTGGATTCTTTTCTCTTTATTTTTTTTACATATGTATTACTGGTTTTGATTTGTGGTTACAATTAGGTTTATATATAACATGTTATATAAATAGCAGTTTATATTAAGTTGACGGTCACTTAAATTTGAACCCATTCTTTACTCCTTTCCTCTCCATTTTTCGGGTATATGGTATCATACTTTACATCCTTTTATTTTGTGTATCTCTTGAATTATTTTTATAGATCTACCTAATTTTACTGCTTTTGTGTTTCCTACTTTTCTTATTCCTACTTACGGTCTTTCCTTTCCACTCATAAATTCCCCTTTAGCATTTCTTTAAGGCTGGTTTAGCGGTGATGAATTCCTTTAACATTTGTTTGTCTGGGAAACTCTTTATCTCTCCTTCTATTCTGAATAATAGCCATAATGGATAGAGTATATTTCATTGCAGTTTTTTTTTTCTTTCAGCAATTTGAATATATCATGCCACTTTCTTCTGATCTGTAATGTTTCTGCTGAAAAAGCATCCGATAGCCTGATGGGGTTCCCCTTGTATGTAACTGTTTTCTTTTGCTGCTTTTAAAATTTTCTCTTTGTCACTACTTTTTGCCATTTTAATTACTATGTGTCATGTGGACCTCCTTGCGTTAATTTTGTTGGGGGCTCTCTGTTCCCTCTAGATCTGGATTTTGGTTTCCTTCCCCAGATTCAGGAAGTTTTCAGCTATTATTTCTTCAAATAAATGTTCTGCCCCCCTTTTCTTTCTCTTATCCCTCTGGGATCCCTAAAATGCAAATATTATTATGCTTGATGGTGTCACTGAATTCTCTTAATCTATTTTCATTTTTAATTTTTTTCTTTTCACTCCTGTTCAGCTTGAATGCTTTCCATTATCTGTCCTCCATGTCATGGATCTGTTCCTATGCTTCCTCTAGTCTACTGCTTATTCCAGCTAGTATATTTTTAATTTCAGTTATTGAGTTCTTCATCTCTGATTTGTTCTTTTAATATTTTCTATTTCTTTGTTATGGGTCTCTACTGAGGTCTTTCACTCTTCTCATGTCCAGTGAGTATTTTATGACCCTTGCTTTAAATTCTCTGTGAAGCATATTACTTATATCCATTTTGTTTAGCTCCTTTACAGTAACTTTCTCTTGTTCTTTCATCTGGGACATATTCTTTTGTCTCCTTCTTTTGTCTAACTCTCTGTGTCTGTTTCTATGTGTTAGGAAAGACAGTTACATCTCCTGCTCTTGAAAGTAGTGGCTTATTAAGAAGAGGTCCTTTAGTGCCCTGCAGCACAATTTCCCTTATTTACCAGAAACTGGCACTTCTGGGGTATCTCCTATATGTGTTGCATGCACCTGACTGTTGTGGCTGAGCTGCTTTTTCCTTTAGTTCAGACATCTGTAATGGCTCTCTTTACTTGTTGTGGACATGGCTCGGTCTCTGGGTTGTTAGTGGACCAGTCTGAGGCCACCATGAGCTTGAGTTGAGTCAGAACAGGTGTTTGGCAGAGATGTAGTACCACTGAACTGCAGGGGGCTTTCCCTATGTTGTCCCCTGAGAAACTTTAATTGGTGGTTGGGGTCTGCTGTCATATCAGATGTCTGCCCTCAGCTCACTGCTGGGTCCTCAGTGGGACTGGTGTGTGTAGTTATCTCCTGTTCTCCCAGGGGCAGGAGTCACTTTGGAGTGGGGTTGACCCCTGTTGGGGCTGCTTGCACACTGCCAGTTTTATGGCACTACTTTGGATGGGCTCTAGCCAAGGGCATATTGGAGGTGGCCGGTCTGTAGGAGAACATAGGGGTAGGGCATGTGGTGTTAGCAAGTGTGTGCAGATCTGTTGTGGGAGGGTACCTGGACCAGTAGAAAAGTCCTATTGCAGGGCCAGAGGGGGCATGTCCACAGGAAATGTGGGAGCAGGGCGTGCTGTTAGTGAGTTAGGTGGAGAGTGTTGGTGCTCTGCTGGTTCCCACAGGTGTCCATGTGTCTCAGCTGAGAGGTGGGGGAGGAATTTGGTGCCCCCACCACCTCCTTTGTTCGTGGAGAAGCCTCCTACAGATCCTTGCCCCTCTAGTAAAGACTATGAGATTAATAAATCAATCTCCTTCCAGTATACTCCAGGCATTGGAGTTGGAGTTGGAAACAACTGTTGCTTCTATGCTGTATCTGAGCAAGGCTGTTTGTTGTGCTGTCTCTTTAAGAGCAGGCAATAAGTTTCCTATTACCCTCTGACTCTTCCAGAGCTTAGTCCACTGGTCTTTAAAGTTCCAGGTGTTAAGCTCCATTGATTATACATACTCACAAAGGTAGGTCCTCTGGTTTTCAAAGCCAAATGCCATAGGGACTTGTCTTCCCCACGTAGGCTGCCCACACCCAGAGTGTTTGGCACGAGGGTCTGTTTCTCTCTCCCCACTATGCCTGTGCTGTCCCTCAGGCAATGGGGCCTCTTTTCTACATTTAGATGTGGAGAGTCTGTTCTGCCAGGCCTTTGTGCCATTTTGAGGGTTATTTACACTGATGTGAGTATTATCTAACTGTATCCATGGGACCAGGTGAGCTTAGGGTCATCCTACTCTGCCATATTCCCTGGAAGTCTCTCAAAAAAGGAATTTTATTTTGTTGTATTCTATTTATTTATTTATTTATTTATTTATTTATTTATTTATTTATACTATCTGCCTCTTTAATTCCTGTTTGCTACACTTGTCACATTATGGATAAATTATTCACTGATGTTTTTTGTCCAGACTTTGAACCCATCCACAGTCAACTCAAGAGTGTCTTTCCACGTATCTCTATCAACATTTATGATCTCTTCCACACTCTCCTTGTTCTGTTAGTCTGCTTTTACCTTCCTAAACTCTTTTCTTGATGACCTCTTTCTCTCTCAGTACTCTACAAGTAAGATCATGCCTCCCTTACTGCTGATATTTCCAGGGTACTTCTCAACATTCCTAGTGAGTTTATTACTTGAATTCCAGATTTTTCTCTCCCTCTGTTACCTATTTTCAATACAGGGGACATTATCATTTGCATCAAAGACTCTTTTAACTTTTGAATTCACATTCCTAAATATCTTTTTCATGGTATTTGTTTCCACCTTATTGAGCCACCTATTGGTACAATATAATCCTACTGCAGTGATTATAAAGAACATCCACTTCCTATAACTGATCAAAATCATCTTACCTTGGTCTTCATTTTTATCATTTCTTTTATCTTTATTTCACAATTTAATCTTCCCTTCCCTTTTAGTCTACCACATTACTCTTTCTGGCTTCTACTGATGTCAAATTCATTATAGACCCATGTTCATTTCACTTCCAGTGTCATCTCACTAACACCCTAATTTCCCTTCCAAAGCACATGTCTGGTCAATATAAGTAAGCATCTAAGTTTCATTTTCTTTCTCTGCAATATTTGAGCTTTGATAAAGCTACACAATTGTGTCAGTTGATCCCAATATGAATTTATTCTACCAGCTAGATCCTTTTCATTAATATTGTTTTTCCTTTAATGGGTTCTAGTTGCTTTTCACCAATATTGTTCAATAATGTATTTCAAACATTCTAACCAACTTGCATTAGTCTCTCCTTCCAAGCTAAAAAGTTCAGTAGTTGTAGGAGAGAAGTAGATTTGTTTTCAATTCAAAATCGGGGGATAAAGTTTAGTTGTTGTTAGCAAAGCCCAAAATAAAGTCTCTTCCCTCCATTCTTTTGTTGTTGTTGTTGTAAGATTTTATTTTTAAGTAATCTCTACACCAAATGTGGGGCTCAAAATCACAACTCTGAGATCAAGAGTCATATGCTCTGCCAACTGAGCCAACCAAACACCCCTCCTCACCATTCTTTAATTAATTATTCCCTATCATCAGCTCAGTAGCACAAGTGTAGTTGTTTTTTTAAAATCTGTTTATTCACCTAGCTCAATCTATTTATCAGATATATTTGTTAATTTATTTTGATATTTTAAACATATTTGGTGATGTTTTATGTAGTTGCATGTTTTGTTTCAATACACCATTCCCCTGTCAGAGACCTCAGTTTTACTACCTTCTACCTGAAACCAACCATATTTGTGCTCAAAAATACACATTATCTCGATATTTCCTAGATAACTGGCAATTTTATACAAAAATTAAAGGTTTGTGTCATCTTGAACATAGAGAGTGGTAGAAGTGGCTTTGGTACAGTACAAACTGTGGCTTTCTTACTAAAATAGAGAACTAGGATTCTTGAATTGGATCAAGGACTCTATAATGTTGACCATGGCACCATCAGTCTAACAGATAAAATCAACATGTTAATATAAGTTGCCTAAAACTTCTCTCTATGGTTGCTGTTTAGAAGAAAATCAAGAATTTAAACACATGAAGAGGACTGATACATTAGGAATGAATTGGTAATAAAGGAAATGGCTAATATACAACTATACTTTCCCTTATTGTGGTAAAAACATATAACATAAAATTTACCATCTTAACTATTTTTAGGTGTACAGCACAGTAATGTTAACTATATGCACATTATTGTGCAACAAATTTCTAGAACTTTTACCTCTTGCAACCTAGAGTTTCAGACTCTACACTTGAGGAACCTCTATACTATTTTCCAAAGCAGCTGCACCATTTTACAGTCTCACCAAGAGTGCAAAAAAAGTTCCAAATTCTCCACAATCTCATGAATACTTGTCATTTTCTGATTTTTTGATGGTGATGATTCTAACACATGTGAGGTGATATCTCACTGTTTTGATTTGCATTTCACTGATAAATAGTGATGTTGAACATCTTTTCATATGCTTCTTGGCCATTTGTATACCTTCTTTGGACAAATGTCTATTTAAGTCCTTTGCCCATTTTGTAGATTTCAGGTTATTTCTTTTTCTGTTGTTGAGTAGCCTTTCTCTATAAAGAAATGATATAAAGATTATATCATCTGTGAAGAGAGATCATTTTATTTCTTCTTTTCTAATTTGGATGCCTTTTTAAAAGTTTATATGATTAAATATTATAATTAAATTGATTTAATTAGAACCATACAAGTCAACATGGATGAGTCTTAAAGCATAATGTCAAATGATGAATGAAAACAGTTGCAGAAGAATAGAGTGTGACACCACCTCTATAAGGTAAGTTAAATAATGTTTTATATACAGATATATCCATTTGAGGGAAACCATAATGATGAAAATGAAATGAAAGAATGCAAAATGATGAAAGGCACAAAATTTCACTGAAGCATTACTTCTGGGAGGAAAGGTAGATTGGCTTTGTCAGGGTCTACAGAGAACATTAGCTGTGTAGATAAGGCTCAGTAGAAGTTTTACAAGTGCTAATTTCATTGTTTATTTCAATGTATGTTATACTAATTTGTATAAATGAACATGTTATACCCATTAGATGTGTAAAATTATATGATTTCTATTACATTATAAAATTTATTTTAGAAAACCAATTATAAAACAAAAGATTAAATTGTTGATGCTTAAGATAGCTTTACTAAATCAAATGAGTCCTCATTTCTTTTCTGAAAGAACTCACAATTATCCTACAGTTGTGTAATAAAATAGAGCATAGTTAAATTTAACCTCAGTAGGGAACTTATTTCAGACTGATTAATCAACTAAGTACACTCCTTTATTTAACTACGGATTTCTTAACAGCTCCTTGTGAGACCTTTTGGAGTATATCAGCTGTAAAATGTTTAAGTTCTCAAAAAATTTCTTCTTTTTGTGAAAGGCTTTTGTCTTCTCATCACTATTAATCAAGTTGAGGAGAACTGGGGGACACAGTGTATTTAATTTTTATTTTACCCTTCTCTTAATAAAAGGAAGACGTATCTCTTTTTTCACAATGTTCCTTGGGTGATTTTCAATATCACCTTCTTTCAGAATTAGTTCTGTAGGGGGTAAATAATTTCATTCTACTTTGATCCCCTTTTAAACTCTTTCCAACTACACATTATGATACTTGTCCAGACTCTTAGTGAGATGAGCCTCTTTGCATTTTATTAACGATGTAGCTTAAGTAGCCTCTTATCAGCATTATAGACCACTTATGTGCTAAGTGTGCTTCTAGTCCATGATTATAGGTTCAGTCCATGATCATATGTATTTTAGGATTTTTATTTTTAATGACTAATCACATCATAGTCAGATTTTAAATTATCTGAAATATATTGTAGAATATATTGTAGCAGTTTTTCCAATGCATGTGTAGTATTTATTTCCAATGAGACTAGACAGAATAAAATAATCTATTGTTCTATAAAACTGTAGTTCTGTTAGCCAAATTTACTTTGTAATATATAATAAAGTATTGATTGTGCTACTCTTGACTAGCTCTAAAATGTAAGCCAAATATCTAATTTCTAAATTTAATTGGGTCATTTTACATGTTGGGAAAGTTATAGTCACAAACCGATCGAACACAGTTATGCCATACAGTTTGTGTTCCATTTCACTATGACCAACCATTGGAAATTTCTGGTATCCTGGAGATTCTGAATTTAGAGCTTTGAAGTATATGAGAGCAAGTACTATATACAAACATTTAAGTGTTCTGGATTATCTTATGTTCTGGATTCCGAGACAGAGATGTCATGCAAGAAGAGTGTACTAAGAGTGTACTAAGAACAACTGTAGGGCAACTGTAGGGCAACAACATTTATTGAAGAGTGTACTAAGAACAACTGTAGGGCAATGAGGAAAGCAGGATTGAAAAGATGGAGAAGTTGAGCTCTGCATGGGAAACATTGATATGGAAGATACCCATATTTTCATAGAGTTTATTATCCAACCTCTGGAATGCATGTATCTTCACAAGATCTCCAATGTACTTTCCACTTCTTGCTGATCCAAAATTAAGAGAATGTCATTGATAAATTGGACTAATGTGATATCATAAAGAAAATCTAGCTGGGCCAGTTCCTTTCAGATAATAACTATGAAAAAAAGGCAGAAGAATCAATATAGTTCTGAATAATACGATAAAAAGATAATTTCATAGTATGCAAAATTATTCAAATACTCCTTCCTGATAAGTATGGAAAAAATTCTGCCAGGTTCTTAATTGCATTACCATACACTCAAGGCTTTGTTATCCAGTCTAGCACAGATACCATATCTGTCATCATGAGTATGTGTGGGGCTACTACTTGGTTTAATCTGCATTATTCCACTGTCATCATCCAGAATCCAGGATCCAGACTGGTGAATTAAGTGGAGATATAGTGAAGACCATCAGGCTGCATCATTTACATCATTAAAGGGAAGAACACTAATATCTGTCATTCTTCCTGGGATGTAATACTGTTTTTGATTTACTAGTTTGGCCAGACTTACGATACCACTACAATACTTCTTACCCCACAGGCCAAAAAATAGGTGTGAGTTTCCACCAAGTGCATGATTTGTTCATTCCACCTATACATTGGACCAAAGAAATGTCCACTTCATAGGTGCAAGAACCCAGTGAACCTATTGTGAACCAGACTTTTCAGGCTTCATTTACTATCTGGTTCCCATAATTCCAGTGTTTAACAAGAGGGCTATTGATAGTGCTTTGATTCCCCCAGTTAATACCTCATATTCCATATCCAAAAGTCTTGGAAATGGCTGGGTATTCTTTTTTCCCAGTTAGCCAAATTAATGCTGTATTTCCTTTGGGGAAGACTGGGGGAATCATTTTAACGTACATTTGCTATGGTGTTACAGGGTTCTTCCTGAGGGCAATGGTTCTGGGTCTGAAAACCGATTCAGGTCCAGAAACTAAGCAATAAATTCTTACTTTTTATTGGAGCAGTGGACTTAAGATTCCTGACATCCTAAAATTTGCATCCTAAATTTATTTTGCATCCTAAATTTTTTGACGGGCATTTTCAGCAACTCTTACATTGCTGCCCATCTCTCTTGCTCTCAGGTACACCATGATCTGAGATCTATCTCCAAAGCTTGCTGTAGGTCAATTCTCTTGGACTGTGACTTTCATATGATATGTGTGTCCATCTCATTACCTATGATTAATAATCACTAGTCACTGCCTAGACTTTATTATTTTAAGATTCTATCCTCCACAGTTCTATCATAGCATCTCCTATCATCAGGTCCAGTCTACAAAGGATAGTCACGACTGGTGACTGGTAGCACTCTCACCAGCATATAACTTAAAATGTTGGCAATTGTAGGTTTTTCTCAGCCTTCAAATGGAACATAGTTGATGGATAGATTTTCTAGTCTTAGGCAGTGTATCTATTCTAGTCTGCCTATTTCTTTGAGATATTAATGTCTTATTCCACCATCTACCACCATATGTCTTATCTTTCTACTTCATTAAGTGTGCTATTGTTTTTACAAGCTCTCAAGGGCCATCCTAACAACATGTTATCACTTTCTCTTAAGGTTCTTCCCTAGGTATTAAGTGCTATAATCCAGTTGAGTGTCTTAACATCAATAAATTCTTCTTTATCCAAGTGCCTATCAAATCCCACTTGACCTTGCGTCTTCAAGTTCCAATACCATGCATTAGTCTTCTAATTCCTGCTGACACATGTTAGCTAGGTCCTACAACTCTTCTAGAGCATAGCTTATGTCTTCCCTTAGCTGATCCAGTACTTCGTCAACTGGTTTATGCTGTGACCTGACCTTAACTATCATTCTGGTGACCAGGAGGAAATTTAAGGGTAGATCACAATGTTATGCAAGGCAGAGGCTCCTGCACTGTTTTACAGTAATGGAGGGGGGGGCGGGTAGGGCTAACCTTCGATATAAAAAAGGCCCAGTGCTCTCAGCTTTCAGGGTTCTCAAGTGCATTGACCTAGATATCCCAATTCCAAATTTGTTTCCTACTCCATCCAAATTAAGGCCATGACCCTGTATAACAGACTTGCTGGGATTGATAATTAAATCTTTTCTAGAGATCAGCTGCCTTTAAAATCAAGCCCTGCGCCTAATCCTCAGCTTTTTCTGTCCTCTGAATGAAAAAGATCAGGTTCTCTTTATACACTGCCAAAAGGTCCTTTGACTTTCACATTTTGCCTTAAATTGGTGATTAATCATACTCAGCTTTTCATTGCCTTTTTAAAATGCATTGATCTTACCCAGCAACAACCATCTGCTTTCCTAATCCTTAGAATTATTTCTTCCCCCATACTTCTCAAACAAATAAGAGCAAGTACATTCTATTCAGTTAAAAACTAGTGAGAATTTTAACAATTGCACACTAAAGCATGCCAGGGAAAGACCAAATATCAGGTTTTTATTGCTATCTAACCAGTGGGTGATCCATTTAGCAAATCTCATTTTATGCCTGCTTCCTAGGACAATTACTGATACCAACTCTCTTAGATAAGTTTCTCCAGAGAGTCTAAGAAGATATTTATTTGCATTGGAAAGTGCACTCAGGAACAATAAATATAAGAAAACAGTGATAGCAGCTTAGGGCAAAGGGAAAATTTGAACTATACTATAGTTATAACGGAGGCCTCCAAACATGCCTTAGGAAAATTAGGATCTGGTATGACCCTTCAGATTATGGTAAGGTCTTTGCACCCACTATGTCAACCAGTCATTGGGTATGGACTGTCCTGGGAAAAAGGACATGAACATGGATGAAGCAGCTTTCTTTGGCTGAGGGCCATTCCTGATGGCAGAAGGTATCTGTCAGCCATTAGCAACATTAGCATCCACTAGAGTGCCTCACATCACAGCATCTACTTAAATACCATTATAAAATTAGGGAAATAGGGGCTCTTGGGTGGCTCAGTTGTTAAGCGTCTGCCTTCGGCTCAGGTCATGATCCCAGGGTCCTGGGATCGAGCCCCGCATCGGGCTCCCTACTTGGCAGGAAGCCTGCTTCTCCCTCTCCCACTCCCACTGCTTGTGTTCCCTCTCTCGCTATGTCTCTATCTGTCAAATAAATAAAATCTTTAAAAAAAAATTAGGGAAATATATTTTCCTTTTGTCTTTGGTATGAACAAAATAATACGTTAATGGTAACTAGATTTGGACTCATATCCTGGATCAATCTTAATCAGTTTATATTGACAAATCTTTGCTTTCTTGTGAAAGCCACTGGCTGGCACACAAGAGCAAAGGGACAATGACAGAAATAGTAAAATATGGTTAACATTCTTCTTCACTCTATGGTCTAAACCAAATACCTATACCAGAGAATCATTTATGTTCATATACTGAAAACCTCAGTTTATTATTGGGTAGATTTTCTTTTTTGACAAAGCTGATTCCTAGCATGATTATCCTACATTTGTGCTGTAAGGTTATTAATATAATGAGAAATAGTTAATAAATCACATAGTGATAACCAGTAAAATCACAAAGTATTCAAAATACCAGTGTACCTAGAACAGAGAAAACAAGGGTGAAGTAGTACGAAATGAGGTGTGAAGTAATGGAGTCTACAAATCATAAAAACAAAACAAATGTACAAATTTGCCTAAATCGGCAAATGCCCTTTGATAAAAGAGTCTTCTTTGCTTATCCGTATTTCTGAGTTCTGATTTTTCCCTTCAATTTCATATAATTTCATTCAAACCTGTCAGCTCTTTGTTTCTCCAAAGGAGGTATTTAAATTTTATTTCATCTGAAGATCTTTTTCTTCTTTACAGCAGGACATTTAGTACAAATAACTTATTTGGCCATTCTTGGAAATGAAAGTCACAACAGCTCATTTTTCAGCATCATGACTTGTTATTCTACTGTCCCAGCTGACTCTGGCTGATGTATGTAGTGAATGTGTAGTTGACTCTCTAAGTTGTGACAAACTTCTTTTGTAAATTGACATTTAAACTGAGTACATAAAGGGGTCCCAAACATTTTTTTTTGACATTGACCATGTTAGCCTGTGCTTCTGGATAGACTAAACGCAATTCTGAAATTTTTCATGTGGTTATGAAAACAGATTAATATGAACAACCTTTCTTCTCAGATGAAATCCAAATACATATTTAGAAAATGCAATTTATAATGGAAATTGATCTGCCTTTCTTTTCTTTACAAAATAACCTACCTTATGGGCTGAACAAATTGGGCTGGATGACAATTCTATTGAGTCATGTTAGAAGATTGGAAGCATACAAATTGCATTTCACTATTTCTATCATTTCTCTTTGCTCTTGTATGTCATCCAATGGTTTCTTTGAGTGAAGAGGAGGAGAATATCCTTAGGTGACATCATACAATCTTTTAAAGGTACATAAAAGTGATTTGGTACAAAGAGATTCTTTTAGTCTCTGAAAAGCTCTCTGAGCATGGGGCCTGACATTTCAGGAAAAAGATAATTTCTTTATTTTTTTATGAACAAGAGAGTTGCTCGGGAGTGGCAGTCTTCATTCAAGTAGAAGAGGCTTAACAAATAAGGCATGTCTCAAGATCTGTCCATGACAGTAACTATCCATGCCAAGAATGCTGGGCATTTTTGAACTTACTGTTATCTTGTGACTTTACTTTGGAAGGCAAAACATATTTTGTGCCATAAGAAGCAAATTTAGGATTTTTTTAAAGTGTAGTTTATTTTAGAATCTTTATGATCTTTTCGGACTAGAGATAAAAAATGAAATAAAGGCATCTTGTGTATAAGCCTCTTTTGAAATAAGGCTGATGGACGATTAATAAATATATAAGGACAGAATAACAAGAAGTGTCATATCATCCACATCTTTTTGAGGATTTGAGAGAATAAAGGACTTTCCATGTGGCCTTGTAATCCAAGTATCCTGGAAGCTTTGATGCGAAAAATGAAATGAAACAAATAAATATTTGCTAGCAGGATGAGATGGGACAGAATAAAAGATAGAGCATAAATCTAATTGTGAAATAGTCGTAGATAGAATGCATAAGAAAACAGAACAGCTAGATCAGGGACAAATAGAAAAGAAGGCAATATTGCTTCATTTAGTACCCAGAGGTTTTCTAATTGGTCATAGGGGTATTGGAATGACTCATCATCCTAACTGTCTTTTTTGCAAGAGAAATTGGATTTACATCATGAATGTTTTCCTATTCCTCTGGCCACAAAGGATATCGCAGCAACTTGGGAAAGGAGTCTGTAATATTTAGTCTGGTGGTCACTGAATGATCAACCTCATAATCCAAGCACATAAGCACAATGAAACAAACTAATAGATATAAAAGTAAAAATCTCTTGTAAGTTGTCACGGGGGCAATAAACTGTGGGTAGGGACTCAGTTAAGGCAGCAAGCTCTGAGAATTTTTACTAAAAAATTCAGTATATTTCATCTCACATCTAATAGATGTTGCCCAAACTTATAAACACAACTTTACCCTTTTTGAAATGGGTAGGAAGCAATAAAGAAAGGAAGTATTCAGTAAAATGCACATCGATCAGAATAAGACTTAAAGGAACACTTGTACGATGAAGGACAAAATGTGTAGGGCATTAAAAACCTTCGTAAACAAGGGAAGGCTAGGGAATCTTGATTTCTAAGAATGAAATGCTTGCACTTGTGTTGATATTAAATTTGCGTGTTAGTAGTATGCAAAATGTAAGACCTAGATTGTTCTAACAGCAATGATCGAGCAGAGATTAAATTGCAACTCTCTAGGATATGCTAATCAAGAATAGGACATGGAAATTCATGCTGGGCATTTGGCATCAATAGGTAGGGCTGGTAGCTTCCCTCCCCCTTTGTTTGCCCTCATAACCTTTCTGTGCTCCCAAAACATTTGGGTTATAGAACCATGAGTTTAGTTTTATTACCTTCTTTTCTATTCTTGGCAATCCCTGCAATTTAGAGTCAGTAACTGGGATTAGCTTCAGCTAATGGGTTTTGTTTTTGTTTTTGTTTTTGTTTTGCCAACTGATATAGATGTATCAAATTATTCTTGAGTCTTAGGTTGTGAAATGTATTCCAAGCAGCCACTGCTCCTTCAAAAATACTTTCAGAAGCATCATCAAAGCCAAATTATTTTAATTAGAAATTGCTTTATTCTTGTCTTATAATAAACTGTCTTTTCTTATTTTGCTTATCATTAATAATTTTAGTTGAATCAGCCCTTTTAGAGCATCTTCATTCTATAGCATCTCATAAGCAACTTTAGCCTAAATAAATGGTTCTTTGGTAAGGTCAGTGAGAGAGAAACCTTTCTGTCAAGATCAGCTGGGGTAAGGATTGCTGGGAGAAAAAAAAATCTTGATATTTCCATTTAAGGATTATAACTTCATAACTTCTTCCTAGGAGTCTTTGAGACCCCTCATTCACTATTTGTGTATATATTACAGAGCCCCTCCCACATAAACTGAAGTAGAGCATTGAGCCAGAGCATTTTATTTCATACTTCTGAGGTTCTCAGTTTTATCTAATGCTACATACTGTTTAGTTACATATCCCTGAGTTGCCAACTTATTTCTCAAGGAACGTAAAAATACTGTGACCACAGTATATTCATGTATAATAAGCAGGGTCCATATAAATGGCATATATACTTGCTAGCAGATTTTCTCTGTATTTCAATTCAAACTAAATTACACACACACACACACACACTAGCATCTATAAATATATACTTCTACACTGGAGCAACTTAGACATGGAAGCAATTATATTCACTTAACAGGAGGCCTGGAATTCTTACACAGAATAAACTCATGCTGTGTTTCTTATTGTTTTAATGGTTATTTTTAAAAAGAAATTTAAATAATAAGAAAAACCTTATGTTTAGTTATTGGTTGAATTGTGTCCCACAAAATAATATGTTGAAATCTGAGTATCTTTTATCTCAGAATGTAACTTCATTTGGAAATAGCATCACTGAAGATGTAGTTAGTTAAGATGAGGCCATAATGGAGCTGAGAGAGTCCTTAACCCAGTATGACTGGTGTCCTTCTTAGAGAAGAGAAGAAACACAGAGATGCAGAGATGCAGAGACAATCTCTTGTCTCTGTCCAGAAAAGAATGCAGCCCTACAGACATTTGATTTTAAGCCAATGAGACTCATTTCAAGATTCTGATCCCTAGAACTGTAGTAAATTAAATTTCTGAAGTTTTTTTTTTAAGATTTTATTTATTTATTTGACAGAGAGAGAGACAGCGAGAGAGGGAACACAAGCAGGGGGAGTGGGAGAGGGAGAAGCAGGCTTCCCATGGAGCCGGGAGCCCAATGTGGGACTCAATCCCAGGACCCTGGGATCATGACCTGAGCCGAAGGCAGACGCCTAACAACTGAGCCACCCAGGCGCCCTCTGAAGTTTTAAACTGTTAAATTTATGGCAATTTGTTACAGCACCAACAAGAAATTAACAAAAGGGGAAAGTTAGCTCAACCCCTGCTACTCCATATTGGATAAACAGTGAAGTCTAAAGCATAATTTTTAAATTTTAAAAAATCTATTAAAAACATTAGGAACAAATTAATTGTCTATAACATTAATATTTTAAAAAAATATTGGGGTGCCTGGGTGGCTCAGTCGGTTAAGCATCCAACTCTTGATTTTGACTCAAGTCATGATCTCAGGGTCATGAGATTGAGCCCCGTATCAGGCTCCACACTGGGCATGGAGCCTGCTTAAGATTCATTCTCTCTCTGTCTCCCTTGGTCCCCCCTTCAATCCCTCTCTAAAATAAATAAATAAACTTAAACAATAAAAAAATTTAAGTCTATAAACTACCAACAACAAAGTAGAATAGATACAGATAATAATATATAATCTCTTTCTCAACAGATAATAACTGCAAAATCTAAAATGTGCCTAGAAGTAACAAAACTAAACAAGGATAAGTAAAATATTTGTGGTGATCATCACCCAATTATACTGAAAGATATCTTAGGTTGAATTTACAGAAACAGACCCTGAGATGATGATGTACATACAGGACAGTTTCTAGAGTATACACCTAGGATCAACAACTTTAAATGTGTGAGGACAGGGAGATCCCGTAGGGGAAATCTTGTGATGCAGGTGCAACAAAAACTCAATCAAAACTATGAGCAGGTGAAACAAAAAGTAAACCATCCTTAGGCGCATAGTAGTCAAACCACTGAAAACCAAAATTAGAGGAGAAAACAAAGCAGCCAGTGAAAAATGAAGAATTAGATTTTGAGAAGCAATGACAGGACTGGTAGCTGATGTCTAATCAGAAACAAGGAGGCAAGGGGCTGCCTGGGTGGTTTAGTCAGTTAAGTTTCAGACTCTTGATTTCAGCTCAGTCCCTGATCTCAGGGTCATGGGGCTCCATGCTGGGCACAGAGCTTGCACAGATTCTCTCTCTCCCTCTGTCCTTCTCCTAGTGCTCTTTCTCTCTCTCTCTAAAAAAAAAAAAAAAAGGCGAAGAAAAAGAAAAAAGAAACAAGGAGGCAAGTAGACATAAATCATCTTTAAAAGTGCTAAAAGGAAAAGAAATAGGGATCAAATAATGCTATTTCTGGTAAAAAAAAATATATCTTTCAAAAAAAGAATGAAACAAAATACTTTTAGATAAACAATAGCTGGGATAATTCATTACTAGCAGTTCTGCATTGCATCAAATGCTAAAATCTTCCTTCAGACCAAAGGTAAATGACTCCAGAGGAAACTGAAAACAACAGAAGGAATGAAGATGTTATGATTGCTAGTATGTATAAAACACTCTTCTCTTTTCCATTCTCCTAATTTCTCTAAAATTTAACATACTGTTTAAAGGAAAAACTATTTTGCATTAGGAGTTTTAAATGTATGTAAATCTAAAGTATATGACACAATAACACTGAAGAAGAAACATGCTAATGGATTTTTGGAAACTCTAGATTTTATATGCAGTAAAATAACACTAAGTAGACAATGATAAGTTAAGGTCATAATAACTGAGTAAATACAATGACTAAAATGCTAAGAGAGAAAGTAAAATAAATTAGGTATGTTTTAATTAAGCAGATTATAATATTAAGTGAAATAGTATAATTAAATATGTTTAAACAAAAAGAAGAAATTAAAAAAATATATATAGGATGAAGAAACAACAAATTGCATCACAATAGACTTAAATACAAACATGAATAATTACATTAAAAGAAAATGTAGTAAATGAGGTGCCCAGGTGGTGCAGTCGGTTAAGTGTCTGACTCCTGGTTTTGGCTCAGGTCATGATCTCAGGGTCATGAGAATGAGCTCTGTCTTGGGCTCTACCCTCAGTGCAGAGTCTGCTTAAGATTCTCTCTCTCTTGGGGTGCCTGGGTGGTTCAGTTGTTAAGCGTCTGCCTTCGGCTCTGGTCATGATCCCAGGGGCCTAGGATCGAGCCCCACACCGGGCTCCCTGCTCTGTCGGAAGCCTGCTTCCACCTCTCCCACTCCCCCTGCTTGTGTTCCCTCTCTTGCTGTGTCTCTCTCTGTCAAATAAATAAATAAAATCTTAAAAAAAAAAAAAAGATTCTCTCTCTCTCCCTCTCCTTTGCCCCTCCCACTCGTGCTCTCTCTCGCTCTCAAAAATAAATAAATAAATCTTAAAAAAAGAAAATATAGTAAAAATTACAATTAAAGGAGAGATAATTTGAATAAAAATGTGAGATGCAACTAATCTGCTATCTATAGAAAACATGGCTTAAATATGCAGACATACATATATATTGATTAAAAGTAAAAGAATGGAAAAGAATGCATCATGCAAACATTAATCATAAGAAATTAATCAACGGCGCCTGGGTGGCTCAGTTGGTTAAGCGACTGCCTTCGGCTCAGGTCATGATCCTGGAATCCCTGGATCGAGTCCCGCATCGGGCTCCCTGCTCAGCAGGGAGTCTGCTTCTCCCTCTGACCCTCCCGCCTCTCATGTGCTCTCTCTCTCTCATTCTCTCTGTCTCAAATAAATAAATAAAATCTTTTTAAAAAAATTAATCAAAAGAAAATTATAAACCAATATCACACATGAATACAGATATAAAAATCCTTAAAAATTAACTAATTTAAGAGAGTGATATTTTAAAAGAACAATACATAATGACAAAGTGGGTTTTATTCAAAAATGCAAATCCTAATGATTATCATTTGGAAATCAATCATTATAATTCCATATTAACAATATAAAAGAGAAAAAAATCACATGGTAATGTCAATAGATAGAGAAAAATTACTCAACGAAATCCAACAGTAATTTATGTTAAACATTTCAATAAACTGAGAAAAGAAACAGCCTCAGTCTGAAAAGGGACATCTGAGATAAACATATCTGACATCATAATTAATGATGAAGTAGTCAACATTTTGCTTCTCAGATTAAGAAAAAAGAAAGAATTCTTGTTTTCACGCCTCTATCAAGCATTATACTGAAGATCTAGGCCAGTCCAACAAGTTAAGAAAAAAGAAAGTGGTACATAAAATTAAAAAAAAAAAAGTTAAAAAAAAAAACTAAGAATACTACAAAAACTAGCAGTAAGTGAATGTAGGAGGATTATGGGCCATAAAATATAAAAATAAATTGTCTTCATATAGGAAGGAAAAATATGGTACATAAAAATAAGAATAATTTCACTTAAAATAGTATTGAAAATTGAAAATCTTTTAAGAATATATTACACAAAAGATATGTAAGAACTTTGAAAAGCACAAAAAATTACTGAAAATTTAAAGAAATCATAGAAAAGTAAAGAAATATACAATGGATTGGAAGATTCAATAATGTTGAAATGTTAATTCCTTCAATATTTATGTATCGGTTCAACTCAATCCCAACCAAATTGTGCCAATAAGTTTGACATCTTAGAAAAACTGTACAGATTCCTTTAAAGATGCAAGATTTTTATAGAAATAAAAGATGTTTCTAATGGTTTTAATAAAAACTCAAAAGACCTAGAATAGCCAAAATAGTTTTGAAGCAGGAGAATTAAATACACTTCCAAATTTCAGTAATAAAGTGTAGTAATCATGATCATGTGGTATTGCCATTTGGATAGACATATAGATCAGTGGAACAGAAGAGAGAGTGCAGAAATAGATAGATATATATGCATATATGGTCAACTGAATTTCATCAAAGGTGCTAATATAATCCAACAGATAAAAGATTGCTTTTCAGGGGCGCCTGGGTGGCTCAGTTGGTTAAGCGACTGCCTTCAGCTTAGGTCATGATCCTGGAGTCCCGGGATCGAGTCCCACATCGGGCTCCCTGCTCAGCAGGGAGTCTGCTTCTCCCTCTGACCCTCCCCCCTCTCATGCTCTCTCTATCTCATTCTCTCAAATAAATAAATAAAATCTTAAAAAAAAAAAGATTGCTTTTCAATATATTTTTCCTGAATAACTGCGTATCCACATAGAAACAATGAACCTTGGCTCTTAACTCATAATATGAACAAAAATTAATTAGAAATATACTTAAATATAAAAGCCCATAAATTAATGACCAAACATTTAAAAAGACATTTTTCGAAAGAAGATATTTGAAATAAACTCATAAAAGGTCATTCAATATCAGTAGTATTGGTGTTGGTGTTGGTGAGGATAAGAAGCATCTGGAACTCATATATTATTGGTGGGAATGTAAAATAGTACAACCCTTTTAGAATATTCTTTGGCATTTTCTTTGAGGTTTATTTATTTTTAAGATTTTATTTATTTATTTGACAGAGAGAGACAGAGCGAGAGAGAGAACACAAGCAGGGGGAGTGGGAGAGGGAGAAGCAGGCTTCCCGTGGAGCAGGGAGCCTGATGCAGGGCTCCATCCCAGGACTCTGGGATCATGACCTGAGCCAAAGGCAGACGCTTAACGACTGAGCCACCCAGGTGCCCCTTTTTTAAAGTTTAAACATATGCTTGCCATATGGCACAGTCATTCTCCTAAGTATTACCTAAGAAAAATGAAAACATATGTCACAGGAATTCATGTATACAATATCTATATTAGCTTTATTAACATAACCAAAAAGTGAAACCAACCAAAATGTCAATCAACAGATGAACAAATACATTTTAATGTATACACAAAATAGAACTTCACCTAGAAGCAAAAGGGGATGAACTATTTACACACATGACAACCTGGATAAATGTCATAAACATTATGGTGAGTGAAATAAGACAGATTTGAGTATATATTGTATGATTTCCTTTTTCTGAAACTCTAGGGGGGAAAATTAGTCTGCCGTGACAGAAAGCAGATCAGCTTTTGTTAAGCCAGTGGTGGGTGTGAGGTGCTGAGTGAGGAAGAGGCACCTTGTTGGGGTGATTTAAATGTTCTATATCTTCATTGTGACAACTGTTTCACAGCAGTATACTTTTGACAAAACTCATCAAACTGCCTTAAAAATATTCTGGTTCTTGGGGCGCCTGGGTGGCTCAGTCGTTAAGCGTCTGCCTTCGGCTCAGGTCATGATCCCAGGGTCCTGGGATCGAGCCCCACATCGGGCTCCCTGCTCCATGGGAAGCCTGCTTCTCCCTCTCCCACTCCCCCTGCTTGTGTTCCTGCTCTCACTGTTTCTCTCTGTCAAATAAATAAATCTTAAAAAAAAAAAAATATTCTGGTTCTCTTGGACCTCCACAGTCTGGAAGACATATTGGAATGGGTGTCAGTACTGGGTCCCAAGAGCTCAGGGTCACCCAAGGACCCAAATTGGTGCCTTCTCTGGGAGGTGGGGTGAGTGAGTGTGCTAGCTTTGAGCCCAGTGAAGGCCTCTCTCACCCAGGTATTCTGTGAATTTGGGGGGGAGCATGAGTGTGGGGGCCATACCTGCCAGGGACTCCAGAAACAGCTCCCACAGCTGGAGTCAGACAGCTGCCTCCTTCTCTGCCCAGTGCTTCCAGCATTAGAGCACTTGATGCCACAAGCAGGGACAGGGTGGTCCCATTCCAGGGCCTCTCCTGCCCCTCCCATCATCTAGGGACCCAAGACCCAACCCCAGAGGGCATAATTTTTTTTGCATATAAATTATACTTCCAATAAAACTGACAAAAATAGCATACCATTTCATGCCCATCAAATTTACAAGCACATTGGCAAGGATGTGAGGAAATTGGAAAACTTGCATCTGCTAGCAAGGCTGTAAAATGGTACAACCAACAGAAAAATTTCCCAATATCTAGTATATCTAAATTTATCATATCTTGTGACTCAACAGTCCCACTTCTAATTCTATAGTCTTGTGAATCTCTCACTCATATTATAGCCCAGGAATAAAAATCAAGTATTTTCACTGGAGCATTCTAAGTACAAACAAATAACTAGGAATATATCTGGTTTTCAATAGTGAAATGAGTAAATAAGTTATGGTATTTTCATACAAAGGAACACCACATGTATCCTATGATCTCACTGATATGAGGAATTCTTAATCTCAGGAAACAAACTGAGGGTTGCTGGAGTGGTGGGGGGTGGGAGGGATGGGGTGGCTGGGTGATAGACATTGGGGAGGGTAGGTGCTATGGTGAGCACTGTGAATTGTGCAAAACTGTTCAATCACAGACCTGTACCTCTGAAACAAATAATACATTATATGTTAAAAAAAGAAGAAGAAGATAGTAGGAAGGGAAAAATGAAGGGGGGAAGTTGGAGGGGGAGACGAACCATGTGAGACTATGGACTCTGAGAAACAAACTGAGGGTTCTAGAGGGGAGGGGGTGGGGGGATGGGTTAGCCTGGTGGTGGGTATTAAAGAGGGCACGTTCTGCATGGAGCACTGGGTGTTATACGCAAACAATGAATCATGGAACACTACATCAAAAACTAATGATGTAATGTATGGTGATTAACATATCATAATAAAATAAAAAAATAAAATAAAATAAAATAAACAAAGGAACACCACGCAGCAGTTGAAATGAGTGTTCTAAACCTTCAAAATGAAAAGATCTGGAAAATATAATATTGAGTATTAAAAAATAGCATAAAATGCTAGATAAAATAAGGGCAGCAGAAAGAACCAGAGTAAAGGGACTGCTGTTTTAAATAATAGGGTTATTAGAATTTCTTTATATCAACATGATATTGATCCATAAGAAAGGGAACAAAATCAATGTTGCAGGAATGAAAGTGAAGGGAGGGACAATTTCAGGAGCTACTTTCTTCAGTATGGATTCAATGCACAAAAGGAGAGCAAGGATTGCATAAACCTTAATGGTGTTATCTTTTTTATGTCATGCATATAAAACCTTTAAATTAGAAAATAAATTTAAATTGAAAAATGTAAAAAATTAATGTTGAAGTAAGCAAACATCATTTTGGTTGAAGATACATTCAAAATGAGAGAAGAGACAAAAAATGGAGTGGTTCATTGAAAGAAATTTTTATTAGGTATGAGTATTTGGATTTCACAAGCAGAGTAATAAGGAGACACTGTAGATAACTGCCACTCTAAAAGCATTGCTTTTAAATATTCTCCTAGGTTATATCCTTCCAATTAAAAATTTTGCAGACTCAGGTTTATGAAAATACCTGAGGCAAAACTTTTGCAAACATAATCCATTTAAGACCAGGTTTTGAGTCCTTCCCACATTGGTCTTAACTTGCATGATTTAAAATACAGAAAAAAATAAAATACAGAAAAATCAAGATTTAGCTTTAGCTCTATGGGGAATGTGTGGTTAAATTAGGATAATTAGTCTACTAGTACATTTAGATTCTCAACCTATTGATATGTGATTAATTAAGAAAGCTTCACCCTCAATTAGTTCTTGGATGCAACCTAATGTAGAGGCAGAAACACTGCTTAAGTGATTAGGAAAACCCAGTTGAGCTTCTGGTCTCATATGATACAATAAGCTTGTAGAAAAATTGGGCACATACATAGGAACTATAGACACATTTATTCAAGATAATAAACTGAAGCAGTTATTTTAGACATTTAACAGGCCAAGGATCCACACATTTTAGTGTTTCCTTTATACAAAATAAAGCCTACTTCAAAGTCTTCCTTTAAAGTTTATTTTTATAATATTTTGCATAATAAATGCCAAAGGTTTGAAGAGAAAGATTAATAGCTAAATATATGATCTATTTTTTAATTTGCTTCAAAACGTTATCAAAATATACATTTACATGGCAAACTATGATAGTGCTGAAGAAACCATCATATGCTACAGAAATGGACTAATACTGCTGTTTTCAAGGGTTTCCAAAATGATTATATGTGAGAAGTAAACAGCTTTTATTCTGTAATACAAAGACCACTTTGGGCACTAAGAATTATGAATCCATGTAAGCACCACGCTTTGTCTTTAAACTGATCCATTGTATCTTGCACACCTTTACATACTGCTGTGTTTTTTTTTTCAATTATCTATTAAATACAAAAATTAGTAAATAACATTTTAAAATATTTTAAATACTGAGTAGGTTTTAATAAGTCATTTATCCCAAAAAAAACATAGCCTTAAAATGCAATTGCTATCAACTGGAGAGTTAAAAAATTTAGTTTTTAATTTTATAGTGGAAGTTGCAACAACTCTAAATCATATAATCCCAATTAAGATTGCATCATAATAAGACTGAGCACTGGTATTACCTTCTCCCATAGGCGTATGACCGTGTTAATAAACCTTATTTACTTTCTTCCATGACCAAATGGTCATCAGTCCCAAATGTCTCTTAAATTCATGTCTCATGTCCTGTTTCTACTGAATCTGCCCTAAAGACCCCCTGTATGAACTGTACTTGCTATGTATCCTTCCCACACAACACACACTAGATGAATCTAACGTAGTGACTCTCTAGAGTCAGAAAAAATCAAACACGAGAGTATTTAATATTTGGTGTGATTATCTTCTGTTTCATTAGTCAGAATCAATATTTTATTCTGTGTATGTAGGGTGTTTTTCAGCAAGTTTTACCTGCTTTACCTGATGGATTTAAAAAAATAGCATCTCTCTTGGTGGATGAGTGAGTGGCCTGTGATAGTTACAGCCTATATTTATTTATTGATCAAATACACATTCATTTTCTGATTAGTTAACGTATTTCAAGAGTGGCCTGGGTATTAGGAATACAAAGTGAATAGGATAGTTCCTGTCCTTATAGACAATGAAACACATACTTTCAATATAGTTTGATAAGTTACATAAGGGAAATTTTTTAAAAATACTTAGAACACAGATTATAAGAGGAAGAAATATTAGCCTTGTAGTAGTCAAGTGGGGTAACAACATTCCAGGTAGACAGAAATAGTTTATGCAAAGGCATAGAGGATAAAGAGCAAATTATAATATTTTCACCTTATCCACAGGGGAGATGCTCCAAGACCCCCAGTGGATGCCTGAAACCATGGATAGTACTGAACCCTATATATGCTATGTTTTTTCCTATACATAAAGTTTAAGTGATAAAGTTAAATGATAAAGTTTAATTTATAAGTAGCACAGTAAGATATTAACAACAATAACTAATAATGGAACAATTGTAACAATATACTGTAATAAAAGTTATGTGAATGTGATCTCTCAAAATATCTTATTGTACTATACTTGCCCTTTCTCTCTTTGTGTTGTGTGATATGAGAAAATACCTATGTGATGAGATCAAGTGAGGTGAATTACGAAGGCTTTGTGACATAGCATTAGGCGACCCTTTGACCCTTTGATGATATGTCAGAAAGCGACCATCTGCTCCCAGACCAAGGTTGACCATGGGTAACTGAAACTTGAGAAAGCAAAACCATGAATCAAAGGGACTACCGTACAAGTACTTTGGTATGACTAGAATGGGGCAGGGGGTGAGCTTTACTGGGACAGTTAGCAAAGTTGGAAAAATTGGCAAGGACCAGACATAGAAACCCTTTTATGCCATTATGAAAACTGGCTGTTATACCGATGGCAAGAAGCAACCATGAAATGATTTTAAGTTGATGACTGACATGGTCAGATTTGGTTTTGTTTTGCTTTTTAAGAATATTCTGGTTGTGTTTTGTAATGTGGATTTGAGAAAGAAATGCTGAGAGCAGAGTCCTTTGAGGAAGCTACCATGGGAAACATGAGAACAATAATAAAAAGTTATAATAAAATGGAGCCAGAAGGGACAGTGTTCACAAAACTGGATACTCAACTGGAGGCAGGTGTGTTTACTGATGTAAATTGGGGAGCAGATTTGAAAGCATTAGATCAGTGAACAAAATGTAAATTTTGATGGTAGACATGTTAATTTGAAGTGCCATTGATAACCTAAATGAAAGGCACCATAAGCAATTAATTATGCAGATCTATGGTCAGAATAAGGACCATTCACCAACTCAACCCAAAAGTGCACTGGCCCATGTCTAACACAGCATCACCAAGCTGAGGGCAGGGAAATAAATCCAACTAGGATTGCTATTTCTGGCCATGTCTCCATTTCAAGGGGGCAGTTCACTGCTCTTGCCAGAAGGCTCAGCATTCCACTGACTTTTCAGTGTTTCCATTTCTTTAGCAGTGCAAATTTCTCTACCTTAAATCATCAGACAAATTAATCTCTAAGTCTGCTTCTTCCACTGCAGCATTATTCTTTCAGTCTTGGCAACCACAGGAGCTGTTCCTGATAATGCCAACTAAAGGACAAGCATTTTAACAATGTGTTCTAATACCCATTTCATTTGAACAAATGAAGAAGCAGGCTTGTGGTTGGTAATTTGTTTATACAGCATAAAAAAAAATACATCAAAATAAGGGTACTGGGTTTTACAAGTCTGAAAGGTGTGATGACCTTCAGGAAAGATTGAGCTAGAACTTCTTTGTTGGTGTTTTAGGGAAGTGATGACCATTTGATGTAGCCAGGGGATGATTTAATGCACTGCTAATGTATTTAACTCCAGTGAAACCAATCCATATTCCCCCAATATCCCATTATTAGGAAAACTTTAGCAAAGATGAAACATTTCTTCTCTGAAGAGCCTTGGTATTATAACAAGATAATTTGATGAGTACTGAGTTGATAATTTTAGGATATGGAGACCATCTTACATATTTTTGACTCAACCTGAATTTCTAAACTATCTGGTCAAAATAACCCATAATCCCTTGTATATATTAGACACAGACTGAATCAAACCCAGCTCTCACTGCCAAGTTTTCAAACCCATTCATGATCTGGCCCCACTCAGAGGTGGCTTTACCATGAAGGTAATGAAGTTTAATACTCAGGGCTCCCCACTTGCACATGAGGAAGACCCCTGCCCCCAGCACTATGTTCACAGTATCATATATGAAACTGACAAAAATGAAGCATTTTTTTTTTTACCTAGTTTTAGGATCGCTGCCCTTTCTGCCCCTTCCTCCCATTTGTCACACTTGCCCTCATGTCAGGTAGTGTTGAAATGGCTAGCGATTGGGGGGATCCAGCTAAAGGGAAGGTGAGCTGACAACAGGACATTTACTTTGTGTTCAGTGGGGTGTTTCTGTGCAATTCAAAGTCACTATTGTGCATAGTTAAGTTATCGCCAGCCACCAAGGAAAAGAATGGCCTCCAGGAATACTTCTGCCACCCACTGTACTAACTGACCCAGTGTCAGTGACAAGAAATGTAGGGTCAGGTGATATGTAGATGTCCTACAGGGCCTGCAATCAAAAAATGAGTGTAGTGGAGGAGAAACAAGGTTGAAATGTACCAAGGATGGGGCGCCTGGGTGGCTCAGTCGTTGGGCGTCTGCCTTCGGCTCGGGTCATGATCCCAGAGTTCTGGGATCGAGCCCCGCATAGGGCTCCCTGCTCCACGGGAAGCCTGCTTCTCCCTCTCCCATTCCCCCTGCTTGTGTTCCCTCTCTCGCTGTGTCTCTCTCTGTCAAATAAATAAATAAAATCTTAAAAAAAAAAAAAGAAATGTACCAAGGAACGTTTTGTGTAGGATTTTCCAATCCTCAGTAATTTAAAACTGTAAGCAGAGGATTTATTTCTCATGGGCCCCTAATCTAACTCATCAATAATGAAAAACAAAATGTTCAGGCTAGAGGAAAGGCAGAACTATCTTTCTACATTTCCTGTACAAAATGATACTTCAAAATCATTATCATGTGAAGATGTGATTCTAGAGAATTAAGCCAAATCATGTAGGAAAAAAGAGCGTCAAAGAGGTATGTCTGGCATGAAGTAACAAAAATATTATACCATTTTTCTGGCTTTTCATTAGCTTTTCAGATTTGTGGTTTGTTGTAGTTACTTTTCTTAATCTCAGTAAATATTTCATGTCATTGATAATATACAATCGTCTTATCACATCAGACCCCTAGAATTCAGATATCATACCTCACAAATAATTTTATAGATTAAGCAGTAGTGAGGCCATGACAAAGCAGACAATAGTTAGGACTTCTAATGCAGCTCCCCCGGGGATCTTGTTCGCACATTTGGGTCCAAGTTAATAAGGATATCAATAGGCAAAGTGTGCAGTCCCCTCACTTATAGAGAAACCCATTTTAATCCTAACACATCTCCATTTTATAATAAATAGCCACATAGTTCAGGAGACATTTTCCAGTGAATTTGTAGACTCCAAGTTTATTTACGATAAGGGCTCTATAAAATCAACTTCCTTGTGCATGTGTTTAATACCCCCCAGTGATTTTCCACCCTTAGAATGCTTTTGCATATGCCATTGTTACTTTATCATTGATTTTGCTAGCTTCTCTATCTCTATTCAAATTGCTTTGAAATCACCCAAGACATGATGGGTATTTCTCACCCTAAGACTTCTCTGATGTGGGTAGTGTTCACTGCTGCCTGGTAGTAAGCTGACAACTGTTTTCTAAGGGTCTACAATGAGGAGCTGTTTCAGAATGTTTACAAATGCAAAACCCAAGCTGCCTTTGCCATGTTCAATTTCTGCCAAAGGGTTTGGGTCTATATATGATTCATACCTAGTTATGGTTCATAACAACCAAATGGGACCTCCTATACCATCTTGTCTATTTAATCTTTATTTCTGTTTATGACCTCTTTCTTGCCTGCCCACCTTCCTTCCCTCCCTTCCTCCATCCCTCTTTTCCCCTTTCTTCCTTCCTTCCTTCCTTCCTTCCTTCCTTCCTTCCTTCCTTCCTTCCTTCCTTCCTTCCTTCCTTCCTCTTATAACCTATTGACTTTGTGAAAAGGGGCCCTCAGGATCCTAGAAGAGGAATATTATTTCAACAAAACCTAAATAGTCCTGCTGGCCTTCTAGTGTCTTCCTTATTGGCAGGGTCTGAGAACTTATTTGTTAGTTACAGGAATGTCCTCGTTTATTCCAGTCTACGTAATTCCCAGGAATTTCACAGACAAAGCCGAATCTTGAATTTTAGCTGGATATGTCAGCCAGCCTCTATTTGTCCTCCAGAGCCTCTTCATCGGAGGCATCAGTGATAATCATGTCATCAGTGCAGCATACTAACGTGCTCTAATAGTTATCAAGTTCAAGTCCTACCTCATTAAATTGTGGCCCTATGCCTGAGAATTCAAATTTCCCTGTATCAAAACAGTGTATACATCTGATTTCCATCGCACAAGACTGCAAATTGCACCTGGCTGAACTCCAAATCTGGTGTGAAAAGAATGCATCAGCCAAGTAGGTAACATCATACCAGTCCCCACTGGACTACTGCATTTCCTGGGAGTCTCTTCTGTGTCAAGTACAGCTGAAGCAATCAAAGGAACCACCTTGGCTAATGCTCAGTAGTCTAGTATTAACCTCTAAATGCTGTCTTCCATAAGTACTGGCCAGACAGGACTATTACTAAGGGAGAGAGGAATTAAAACTCCCATCCCAACCATTCCTTGATGAGAGCAGCAATTTAATTTCTGTCTTAGAATTCTCCATAGCTTAATGTTTATCACTAGGAGGGCTTGGTTCCAAAAATTCCCATTTACCATGGCTGATTAAAATCACATGAAAGATGGATTTAGCACATTTTTTTGGTAAAGAATAACATCCCTGATTTGCACATAATACCCATCCCAAGCATGCATTCAGGGAAAGGGAAAGAAATTCTCCTTATCCAGATTTTCCAAATTGTAATTTTACCCTACCTTGGTTCCCTCCAGCTGTACCTCCAATCCTCCCAGGTTTAACTCCATGCCATTCAGAGCACAGTTCCTACACTCTTTACCCCCACCACTCCATCATAGGAATTATTTCACACTGGGCATCCATATCTCAGAAAGTTTTGCTTACCAGCCCCAGACCACTTGATCTAATCATCGCATACAGTCTAAAATCTCTTGCCAGAGATTAAGCAAGCAGATATTGACCTTTCATCCCATGTTTTTCAGAATTTATGGCTTAGCCTTTAACTGAGGGATGAAATTCTTCCAGATAGGACAGCTAGAGAAAACTTACCATTGCTTTTTAAGAGGTAAGAGTGAGGCTAAGGAAGCTCCCTCACCTTCATCCACTGCAGCTTGTTGGTCACAGACCATCCAGATGCCTTTGCCCATAAAAGTTCTCAGTCACTTAAGGATCAACCACAACCCAAATAACCACTTACATTTGGCAATATACAGTGTCAGCACCATGCCTCCCCATTGCTATTTCTTTTTTTTTTTAAGACTTTATTTATTTACTTAAAGAGAGAGAGCACGAGTGAGGAGTGCAGCAGAGGGAGAAGGAGAAAAAAATCTCAAGCACACTCGTGCTGAGTGCTGTGCCCATGAAGGGTTCGATCTCATGAAACCGAGATCACAACCCAAGCTGAAATCAAGAGTCCCACGCTTAACTGACTGAGACTCCAACACATCTGATTGTTATTTCTAAGAGACCATGCCAATAATTATTCTCCAGGCTTTTCTAATATTTTGTTTTTAACTGTCCTAATGCTTGAACAGAAAGAATCCCCTTGGGGTTCTACAGTTACTTGCACCTGGTCTTTAGACACTTTTATAATTTTTTGATTAATCAACAGTCCTAGCTGAGTTGCAAATGAAAGTAACATTTCTCCTGATTATAGAAGGAACATGAGAAGCTTTCTAGAACTGAAAAATCTTCATCTTACTAATTTCATTTTTTTCCCACTGCCACCTCTTCTTTTATGAGTCTAGCTTTTATCAAGGCTGCTAACAATGGCCAGGGATAGGATATTTAATTAATTTGCCCTTTTTCCTGTTATGCCTTGTCTATCCATTTAGTCATCTCCACCAGATCTAGAAGGATTTCCTAAAAATCCCACTGATAAGACTTATCCCACTAATATGCTTTGGGTTTTCACCATTTCATACAAAGGTCGGTAGGCAGCTAACTTGGCATCAAGTCCTCATCATATTTTCCCCATTTTTCTTGCCAAATGATAAACGGCTGTTGTGATTGGTGGGGTTCTGAAACATAACCCTGTTGAATGCACAAATCTGAAATAACTTGAAGGATCACATTGTCACATTAGACACACATAAACCAGAGATGTTACCCAGTATCAAGCTTTACTAATAAAGAATCTGAGTAATCACGAGGCTCAGGAAAAGCAAGGAGGTCCTCCAATACAGCTCCTCACATGAGTTCTGGGCCTATATTAATATATGAGATCTCCAAGTGATGTGTTTAGTCAAACCCCTTACATAAAAGGAGGCATTTTTCACATTAAAACATCTTCATTTTATATTCAGATAGCTACATAGTTAAAGTGACAATTCCCCAGACCCAACCCCGTAAAACTCAAACTTTCATGTTCGTTAGCCATAAGCAATCCTAGAGAACAAGATTTACCCTTTAAAAAGGCATTCCAGGGTGCCAGGGTGGCTCAGTTGGTTAAGCGTCCGACTTGATTTGGGCCTAGGTCATGATCTCAGGGTTTTGACATTGAGTCCCCTTTCAGGCTCTGCTCTCAGCAGGGAAATCTGCTCCAGATTCTCCCTCTCCCTCTCCATTTGTCCCTCCCCCTGCTCATGCTCTTTCTCTTGCTTTCTCTCTAAATAAATAAGCAAAATATTTTTAAAAATAAAAAGAATAAAAAAGCATTCCAAACCTAGTAACTCTTCTGTTAGCAAATACTACTGGTTTGCTTGCTAAGAGACCTGTCATTAACGAGTTTCCTGTGAAATCTGATGAAGTCACCATCTTTCTTTCCAAGAAGCAGCACTTTGCCCAGGAAAGGAGATAGAATGGATTATAGACCTGTTGCTTACCATTTACTTGACCGTGCCTAAGTTGAGGGTTTTTTTTTTTTTTTTTTCTAAAAATGGGGCTCCCAAATGATATCTTCCAAATCCCCCCAGAATAGGATCCATCCCTGGCTCTGCTATATGCAAGAGAAGAGTTAAGATACATTCCTATCCTCTGTCTCATCTCTGTTCTAACAAACCTTTCCTGCTGAACTTCCTCCAGCATCTTCCATGCCCCGTTCTCCCCAAGTTCACTTGACCTTGTGCTCCCACATACTAACTGCCTGCAGCTGTCTACCTCCTTTCCTGGGGCAGATCATTCATAGCTTTCAAATTTCAGTTTTCCCTACACAAACTTTACGTCTGCTATCCCATGCAATGTATCCTTTCTTTGAAATGTCATTGCTTATGCAAACTACTTGGAAATAACATTAATAGAAGCTACATCAGGGCATCTGGGTGGCTCAGTCAGTTAAGCATCTGACTCTTAATTTTGGCTCAGGTCATGATCTCAGAGTTGTGAGATTGAGCCCCGTGTCAGGCTCCATGCTCAGTTGGAGTCTGCTTAAGATACTCTCTCTCTCCTATCCCTCTGCCCATACCCACCCCCCATTCCTGTGCATGCACTCTCTCCCTCAAAAAAAAGAAAAGAATTAGATAGTAAAAGTAAAGACCACATTTTTTGCTCATTTTGCAATCCCTGAAGAGGAATATAGTATAAATATATCTATAACTTCTGGTTGGCTGATTACATGTTCGGACTGATATATTTGTTATATATATTTATTTATACATTATATATATTTTATATATATGTATATTTGTACATTGTATATTATATATACTTTTCACTACTTCAGTAAACACCCAAAAATGCAGGGACATGAAAAAAATAGAAGTTTTATTTCTCTCTCATATAAAACACTGATCTAGTAGGCTGAATTTTACCTTCAGTCAATTAAGGCATCCATGGACCAAAGAGATGGGGTAAGCTCTGCCATTCTTAACATGAGGCTTTCACACTCACTGCAGACATTGCCATTTCCAACTACGACTGAGGTAAAAGCAGTAGCCCAGAGAAACAGATGCCTTTCAAATAAGCAATATGGAAGTTGAATACATCAATTCTTTTCCCATTCTGCTGGGAAAAATATAGTCCTATGACTATACGAGCAGACTGGAAAATGTAGTCCCTGGCGTCTCTAAGATGACAATATGCCAGGCCAAAACTTGATCCTTATGTGTAGGCTAGAATAGGCCAGGTTATGCTGTGATAACAGGCAATCCTCAAACTCTCAGTGGCTTAAAAGAACAGTTTTATTCTTTACCCATTCTCCATGTCCATTATGGGTCAACTGGGAGCTCTGTTCAATACTTTCTCTGTGTCCTTATTCTGAGATCCTCACTGCTTGCACAGCTGTTCTCTGGATCTATGCCAGATGCTGCAATAAGGACAAAAAAAATCTTTCATTTCAAAAAAAAGAGTCTTTCATTTATATGGTCTGGCCCAGTAGTGATGCATCTCACTTCCATTAAAAGTTCACTGGCCAAAAAAATAAATAAATAAAATAAAATAAAAAAGAACTATTGGCCAGAACTAGTCCCAAAGTCTTTGCACTGAGAAGATAGAGAGCTGTTAATATTCAGTAAGCAGCAATGATTTTTACCACAGTCTAGAAAAGGTGAAAAATGGATTTGGTTTATAACTAACAAGCTAACCAACACTGGCTGTCCTGGTATCCAAAAGAGGTGATCAATATAATTTTTTAAAAGTTAGATGCAAATAATAGGCTTTCTCATTTTAGGCTTCATATGATTTGAGAAGAGAGAATTTTCATAGGAGATAGTTGATAATTGCTGGTCTTTTACCCACCATCATATCAGCCCCAAGATTTTCATTAGGGAATAAACTTCCTCCATTCTGAATCGTAAGGTCTGGATGAACTGAGTTTTTACTCAAACCCGATGGTGGACATTTATTGGTCTAAATCAATCAGCATAATCTTATCCACTTGATCATAGTGATTTGATTCAGAAGTGGGCATGTAACAAATAAGTCCAATCAGCATAAAATCAGAATTTTAATTTTAAAGTTGAGGGAGAGACACACTCTCCAAGTATAGACAAGAAAGAGGTAGCCTTGGCAAATATTAGCACCCATCTTTTTGAGAGGGGCCACCCACACATGAAAATTATTATTTTTGACATTGTTCAGCTGCTAAATTAAATCAACCTTAAAGTTGTATTACTTAATAGAGTTTATGCTGAATATTATGTTACAACATAAAGTCCTAAGCAATCAATTTGGCCTATAAGGCTTTAGCAACTTGATTGATATAATCATAAGAAAATAAGGGTTTATAAATCAAAATAAAAGAATGTTACTTACAAAGAAGTGACAACAGAGCTTCTCTTAGCAACTGTGTTGAAAAATAATTTGATGAAATAAACCAACCCACAACTTTTAACCCGTATCTCTGTTTTGTCAAGTTTTCCTGTAGAACTAAATGACTCTACTAATTACACAGGAGAACATTTAAAATTCTTGAGATAATCTGATGTAAAGATAACAAAAAGAAATAGAACGTAGAAATAGAAAGATAGGGTTTGGCAAAAATTGCAGAAATCTGTGGGTTATGCAATTGACTCTTTACTTAAGCAGCTGACCCCTCCACAAATTATATCCAGTAAAGTCCTCTAACCTGATGAATGTTTCATATCGGAGATTTATTTTTATAAATGAGTTCCACCTCAGGGTTTAGGTAGTGTAGAAGCAAAGCTCCACATAGAGAAGCCAGAGCCCAGGAGGCAGAGAAGGCCAAGAGAACATAACTGCACCTCAACCCTAGGAATTAGCAAAAGTCTGTGTGAGGGCTTTGGACTGAGGCATGATGAAAGTTGGAAAGAGAGACATTTGGGTGCTCCAAGAAATGAAAATCTCCAAAACATCTAGATTACTTTGCAAGTTACATGAATAGAATGGTTTTACTTGTTCCATATTCTTCATCCCCAGATTA
Organism: Mirounga leonina; assembly: GCF_011800145.1. Classification (NCBI taxonomy): domain Eukaryota; kingdom Metazoa; phylum Chordata; class Mammalia; order Carnivora; family Phocidae; genus Mirounga; species Mirounga leonina. Next base: position 16,789,522 of record NW_023270320.1, on the reverse strand, counting down.
AACATAAGGGAATAAATACTTTTCTCTTTTCCCACTGAGAGGCATTAAGATCAGCAGTGATTGTTCACAAAGCCAAACGCATGCACAGTGCGTACACATCGATGAGAAGTAGTGGTCCAAAAGTATGCTTTCAATGAGCAAGGCCAGGAGTCAGGAGTCTTAAATGCTCTCCAGATTTGCCATTAATTAGCACAGGGAGCCTTCCTGGGCCTTGTACGTGAAGACATAGCATAAGGCCAGCTTTGGCTCTACAAATCTATGAATATAAGTAACTTGAGTATGTGGCATTTAATATTTATCTCATGCCTACTATCCATGCCAGTTACTCTGCTAGCCTGTGACAATATACTATTAACCTATTTGTACATAGCATTCTAACTTTCAAATCCCTTTCCATATACCCAGTATTTTCCTTGTAAAAAATCTGGTGCAATATGATGACCAATTAATAGTATGCCAATTTCCCTGATAAGGAAGCTGAACTAGAGTGAGGGCAAGGGATTTGCCCAGTGTTGGGTAATCAATAAATGGCTCAGCCAAACTAGAAGCCAAGACTTTTTATTCCAACCTAGGATGTTGGAACAACAACCACCAAGTAGCAAAAAGCTTTTTGTTGCCCCAGAAAGAATAATGAGTGATAGAGAGAATAAATGCCCTGTGATGCTATGAACCAAAATGGAGTTATCCTGAAGAAGCAAAAATGCTTAAAAAGAGAATAATTTTGTCCAGGCAGACAAGTTTGCAACACATATATGACAGCGTTTTTATGAAGGAATAATATCTCAGGTCTGACTAAAGCAAACCACGGTCATAAATTACAGTGCCTGAATTTCAGTCAATTTTTAATAATATATCACCAAGCATATATTAATCCTCAAGGTCAACAAGCACTGTATGAAACAGAGGAGAGCAGTCCAAGGAGAGGTGACTCTAAGAGAGCAAGCACATCAAGACTGCAAGTGGTGACAGGTGAGGTGCCATGGGGATCAATATGAAGACCACCTTGGCTCACTTTTTTTCAAAGACTGGGGAAAAAGCAAGCAGTAAAAATGACGAAGTTTGCAAATGCTAAAAAAAAAAAAAAAGGAAAAGAGAAGGAAAACAAATCCCGAAGCAAGGGGATAAGCTAAGAGAGCACACCTGAATTCAGAATAACTTGGACAGAACTAGAGCCCAGAGAAATAATTTACTGACTAATGTAACTCAGCATGAGGAAATAAATACGAAATAATAAGGCTAGTGACAAATACAGCATAACAAGCAAGATGCAGCAATTATGAGCAGAATCTATATCCTCTTGGAGTTTTCAGGTACCCAAGGATGGAGCGCTATAGTAAATAATGCGGACGCTGGATCACTGCCTGAGAGCAGCAACATCGACCCATCAATCTTGATTGTTTGGGATGCAGAATAAAAGCGGGCATGGTTCCATAGCTCTGTTGCATGGTCCACAAGTTCCTGGTTTTATTTTTGCCTGCTGTCACCTTTCACCTGTAAAATATTTTATTTTATAAAAGTCAGAATGAAAATGTAAGGAAATTAGAATTTATCAAGTCCAACAGCTTTGCTTTATATGTGGAGGAGACTGAGGCTCCACATCAATTCTCTGTAAATTTAGGTGATGGATTATATAGTCATTTTGGTCCTACCAATATCTCTGAAACTTTCAAGAATGCATGAATCTCACTCCACCTGTCTGTCTAGGACTATAACCTAGTCACGTCAGGGAGTAACAAGGGAATACCTTCTACAATATGGGTGCCTAAGCCATGCTACAGGGATTCTTGGATTTATTCCAAGTGTCTATAATACAAATGCTATGCCTACATTCTTAACTATAATGACAATTATTTTTATACCTATATTCAGTAAATGGAACTAACATTTCAACCAGAATTAGAGACGCCAGATTTAGTAGCTTCCTCAAGAATATGCTACTTGCTATAATTCCAGAATTCCTTTACAATTTATCACAGTGCTCATTACAACCAAACTATGTCTAATTCTATTTCTGTGTCAAAGCTACTTCTGCTAAATAAAAATAAAATCACATTTTGTCCCTTTCAATGAGGAAGAGGACAACAGTCCTTGGAGGTGACTCTGGCAGTAGCAGAAATCCAAAAACTCTGAAAAAAATAGCTCCATTTTATCCTGGTGACAGCAACATCTCCTAAAGAGGCATTTTGAGTGAAAGGGCAATGGGAAGTGGAAGTTGGGGGGGAGCTTTTGTGAAAGATGTAGAACATGAGATCAGGCATTGGTGGAAATCTCTATAAATAGCTGCAAATTTTGCTTGCCTTCCACGCTCTCCTCTACCTTCCAAGTCCACTGAAACTCCATCGGGTAGTCCTATATTTAGCCAGATGTGGAATATCTGACAACAATAAGAGACCAGTAGGGGCACCTGGGTGGCTCAGTCGGTTGGGCATCAGACTCACTTTCAGCTCAGGTCATGATCTCACGGTCATGAAATCAAACTCTGATTCCGGCTCCCAGCTCAGTACGGAGTCAGCTTAGGCTTCTCTCTCACCCTCTCCCTCTGCCTCTCCCCCTGCTTGTGCACGCACGCTCTCTAAATACATACATACATACATACATAAAATCTTAAAAAAAGAAAACAGTAAGAGACCAGTAATAGTTAACTGAGCCAGAAAGAGTACCCCTTTACCCCTCAGAGGGCAGCCTCTAGTTAGCTCATATGGTAATAGAGACCTCACGTGGCCAGAACTTTACCTCTGTTTTTTTGTTGTTTTTTTTTTTAATTTTTTATTCTTATGTTAATCCCCATACATTACATCATTAGTTTTAGATGAAGTGTTCCATGATTCATCGTTTGTGCATAAACCCAGTGCTCCATGCAGAATGTGCCCTCCTCAATACCCACCACCAGGTTAACCCATCCTCCCACCCCCCTCCCCTCTAGAACCCTCAGTTCGTTTTTCAGAGTCCATCGTCTCTCAAGGTTCATCTACCCCGCTGATTTCCCCTGCTTCATTCTTCCCCTCCCACTACCTTCTTCTTCTTTTTTTTTTCTTTTTTCTTTTTTTTTTTTTTTTAGATTTTATTTATTTATTTGAGAGAGAGAAGGAGAGACAGAGAGCACAAGAGGGAAGAGGGTCAGAGGGAGAGGCAGACCCCCCGCTGAGCAGGGAGCCCGATGTGGGACTCGATCCCAGGACTCCAGGATCATGACCTGAGCCGAAGGCAGTCGCTTAACCGACTGAGCCACCCAAGCGCCACTTCTTCTTTTTTTTTTCTTAACATATATTGCATTATTTGTTTCAGAGGTACAGATCTGAGATTCAACAGTCTTGCACAATTCACAGTGCTTACCAGAGCACATACCCTCCCCAGTGTCTATCACCCAGTCACACCATCCCTCCCACCCCACCCCCCACTCCAGCAACCCTCAGTTTGTTTCCTGAGATTAAGAATTCCTCATATCAGTGAGATCATATGATACATGTCTTTCTCGGTTTGACTTATTTCACTCAACGTAATACCCTCCAGTTCCATCCACGTCGTTGCAAATGGCAAGATCTCATTCCTTTTGATGGCTGCATAATATTCCATTGTATATATATACCACTTCTTCTTTATCCATTCATCTGTCGATGGACATCTTGGCTCTTTCCACAGTTTGGCTATTGTGGACATTGCTGCTATAAACATCGGGGTGCACGTACCCCTTCGGATCCCTACTTTTGTATCTTTGGGGTAAATACCCAGTAGTGCAATTGTTGGATCATATGGTAGCTCTATTTTCAACTTTTTGAGGAACCTCCATACAGTTTTCCAGAGTGGCTGCACCAGCTTGCATTCCCACCAACAGTGTAGGAGGGTTCCCCTTTCTCCGCATCCCCACCAACATCTGTCGTTGCCTGACTTGTTGATTTTAGCCATTCTCACTGGTGTGAGGTGGTATCTCACTGAGGTTTTGATTTGGATTTACCTGATGCTGAGCGATATTGAGCACGTTTTCATGTGTCTGTTGGCCATTTGGATGTCTTCTTTGGAAAAATGTCTGTTCATATCTTCTGCCAATTTCTTGATTGGATTCTTTGTTCTTTGGGTGTTGAGTTTGATGAGTTCTTTATAGATTTTGGATACTAGTCCTTTATCTGATATGTCAGTTGCAAATATCTTCTCCCATTCTTTCGGTTGTCTTTTGGTTTTGTTGACTGTTTCCTTTGCTGTGCAAAAGCTTTTTATCTTGATGAAGTCCCAATAGTTCATTTTTGCCCTTGCTTCCCTTGCCTTTGGTGATGTTTCTAGGAAGAAGTTGCTTCGGCTGAGGTCAAAGAGGTTGCTGCCTGTGTTCTCCTGTAGGATTTTGATGGACTCCTGTCTCACATTGAGGTCTTTCAACCATTTGGAGTCTATTTTTGTGTGTGGTGTAAGGAAATGGTCCAGTTTCATTCTTCTGCATGTGGCTATCCAATTTTCCCAACACCATTTGTTGAAGAGACTGTCTTTGTTCCATTGGACATTCTTTCCTGCTTTGTCAAAGATGAGTTGACCATAGAGTTGAGGGTCCATTTCTGGGCTCTCTATTCTGTTCCATTGATCTATGTGTCTGTTTTTGTGCCAGTACCATGCCGTCTTGATGATGACAGCTTTGTAATAGAGCTGGAAGTCCGGAAAAGAGATGCTGCCGGCTTTGCTTTTCTTTTTCAACATTCCTCTGGCTATGCGGGGTCTTTTCTGGTTCCATACAAATTTTAGGATTATTTGTTCCATTTCTTTGAAAAAAGAGGATGGTACTTTGATGGGGATTGCATTGAATGTGTAGATTGCTCTAAGTAGCATTGACATCTTCACAATATTTGTTCTTCCAATCCATGAGCATGGAACGTTTTTCCATTTCTTTGTGTCTTCCTCAATTTCTTTCATGAGTGTTTTATAGTTTTCTGAGTACAGATTTCTTTGTCTCTTTGGTTAGATTTATTCCTAGGTATGTTATGGTTTTGGGTGCAATTGTAAATGGGATCGACTCCTTAATTTCTCTTTCTTCTGTCTTGTTGGTGTATAGGAATGGCACTGACTTCTGTGCATTGATTTTATATCCTGCCACTTTACTGAATTCCTGTATGAGTTCTAGCTGTTTTGGGGTGGAGTCTTTTGGGTTTTCCACATAAAGTATCATATCATCTGCAAAGAGTGAGAGTTTGACTTCTTCTTTGCCAATTTGGATGCCTTTGATTTCTTTTTGTTGTCTGATTGCTGTGGCTAGGACTTCTAATAGTATGTTGAATAGCAGTGGTGACAGTGGACATCCCTGCTGCGTTCCTGACCTTAGGGGGAAAGCTCTCAGATTTTCCCCATTGAGAATGATATTCCATGTAGGTTTTTCATAGATGGTTTTTATGATATTGAGGTATGTACCCTCTATCCCTACACTCTGAAGACTTTTGATCAAGAAAGGATGCTGTACTTTGTCAAATGTTTTTTCTGCAGCTATTGAGAGGATCATATGATTCTTGTTCTTTCTTTTGTTAATGTATCACACTGATTGATTTGCGGATGTTGAACCAACCTTGCAGCCCAGGGATAAATCCCACTTGGTCGTGGTGAATAATCCTTTTAATGTACTGTTGGATCCTATTGGCTAGTATTTTGGTGAGAATTTTTGCATCCATGTTCATCAGGGATATTGGTCTGTAATTCTCCTTTTTGATGGGGTCTTTGGTTTTGAGATCAAGGTAATGCTGGCCTCATAAAATGAGTTTGGAAGTTTTCCTTCCATTTCTATTTTTTGGAACAGTTTCAGAAGAATAGGTATTAATTCTTCTTTAAATGTTGGGTAGAATTCCCCTGGGAAGCCATCTGGCCCTGGGCTTTTGTTTTTTGGGAGATTTTTGATGACTGCTTCAATTTCCTTAGTGGTTATAGGTCTGTTCAGGTTTTCTATTTCATCCTGGTTCAGTTTTGGTAGTTGATACATCTCTAGGAATGCATCCATTTCTTCCAGGTTATCTAATTTGCTGGCATAGAGTTGCTCATAATATGTTCTTATAATTGTTTGTATTTCTTTGGTGTTTGTTGTCATCTCTCCTCTTTCATTCATGATTTTGTTGATTTGGGTCCTTTCTGTTTTGTTTTTGATAAGTCTGGCCAGGGGTTTATCAATCTTGTTAATTCTTTCAAAGAACCAGCTCCTAGTTTCGTTGATCTGTTCTACTGTTCTTTTGGTTTCTATTTCATTGATTTCTGCTCTGATCTTTATTATTTCTCTTCTCCTGCTGGGTTTAGGCTTTATTTGCTGTTCTTTCTCCAGCTCCTTTAGGTGGAGGGTTAGGTTGTGTACTTGAGACCTTTCTTGTTTCTTGAGAAAGGCTTGTATTGCTATATACTTTCCTCTTAGGACTGCCTTTGCTGCATCCCAAAGATTTTGAACAGTTGTGTTTTCATTTTCATTGGTTTCCATGTATTTTTTTAATTCTTCTTTAATTTCCTGGTTGACCCATTCATTGTTCAGTAGGATGCTCTTTAGCCTCCATGTATTTGAGTTCTTTCCGACTTTCCTCTTGTGATTGAGTTCTAGTTTCAAAGCATTGTGGTCTGAAAATAGGCAGGGAATAATCCCAATCTTTTGGTACCAGTTGAGACCTGATTTATGACCTAGGATGTGATCGATCCTGGAGAATGTTCCATGGGCACTAGAGAAGAATGTGTATTCCGTTGCTTTGGCGGGGAATCTTCTGAATATGTCTGTGAAGTCCATTTGGTCCAGTGTGTCATTTAAAGTCTTTATTTCCTTGCTGATCTTTTGCTTAGACGATCTGTCCATTTCGGTGAGGGGGATGTTAAAGTCCGCCACTATTATTGTATTGTTGTCGATGTGTTTCTTTGCTTTTGTTATTAATTGCCTTATATAATTGGCTGCTCCCATGTTAGGGGCATAGATATTTACAATTGTTAGATCTTCTTGTTGGATAGATCCTTTAAGTAGGATATAGTGTCCTTCCTCATCTCTTATTACAGTCTTTGGTTTAAAATCTAATTTGTCTGATATAAGGATTGCCACCCCAGCTTTCTTTTGGTGTCCATTAGCATGGTAAATGGTTTTCCACCCCCTCACTTTCAATCTGGGGGTGTCTTTGGTTCTAAAATGAGTCTCTTGCAGACAGCATATCGATGGGTCTTGTTTTTTAATCCAGTCTGATAGCCTGTGTCTTTTGATTGGGGCATTTAGCCCATTTACATTCAGGGTAACTATTGAAAGATAGGAATTTAGTGCCATTGTATTGCCTGTAAGGTGACTGTTACCATATATTGTCTGTGTTCCTTTCTGGTCTATGTTGCTTTTAGGGTCTCTCTTTGCTTAGAGGACCCCTTTCAAGATTTCCTGTAGGGCTGGTTTTGTGTTTGTAAATTCCTTTAGTTTTTGTTTGTCCTGGAAGCTTTTTATCTCTCCTTCAATTTTCAATGACAGCCTAGCTGGATATAGTATTCTTGGCTGCATATTTTTCTCATTTAGTGCTCTGAATATATCCTGCCAGTCCTTTCTGGCCTGCTAGGTCTCTGTAGATAGGTCCGTTGCCAATCTAATGTTTCTACCCTTGTAGGTTACATATCTCTTCTCCCAAGCTTTCAGGATTTTCTCTTTGTCTATGAGACTCGTAAGTTTTACTATTAGATGTCGGGGTGTTGACCTATTTTTAATGATTTTGAGAGGGGTTCTCTGTGCTTCCTGGATTTTCATGCCTGTTTCCTTCCCTAAATTAGGGAAGTTCTCTGCTATAATTTGCTCCATTATACCTTCTGCCCCTCTCTCTCTTTCTTCTTCTTCTGGGATCCCAATTATTCTAATGTTGTTTCATCTTATGGTATCACTTATCTCTCGAATTCTGCCCTCATGATCTAGTAGTTGTTTATCTCTCTTTTTCTCAGCTTCTTTATTTTCCATCATTTCATCTTCTATATTACTGATTCTCTCTTCTGCCTCATTTATTCTAGCAGTTAGCACCCCCATTTTTTATTGCACCTCATTAATAGCCTTTTTGATTTCTACTACGTTGGATTTTAGTTCTTTTACTTCTCCAGAAAGGGTTTCTCTAATAACTTCCATATTTTTTTCAAGCCCAGCTGGTATCTTTAAAGTGATGATTCTGAACTCTAGATCTGAGCTCGTACTAATGTCCATATTGAGTAGGTCCCTGGCAGTCGGTACTACCTCTTGTTCTTTTTGTTGAGGTGATTTTTTCCATCTTGTCATTTTGTGTAGAGGAGAATAGATTAATGAGAGAACAAAATGCTATCAGAGTAACAACGTCCCCAGAAAATATACTCTAAACAAATCAGAAAAGACCTGAAGCAGTGGAACAAGAAACGGAAAGAGAGAAAAAAGAAAAAGAAAAAAAAAAGAAAAAGATAAAGATAAAAACAAAAACAAACAAAACAAAACAAGAACAACAACAAAAAACCAGAATGTGATCAAATATGATCAGGCTGGTATATAGATCAGTGCCACACACTAGATTTGGGGTGTATTTTGGTCTTTTAGAAGAAAGTACCTCCCAAAATTTTAAAGAAAGAAAAACTTATATATGTACAAAAATAAGGGTTGATATGATGAAGGGATGGAATATGACTGTAAAGATGGAAATAATAAAAAATTTTATAAAAGGAATTGATAAGTTGTTTGAAAAAAGAAGAAGAGGATTTAAAAAAAGAAAAAAGAAAAAAAAAGGGAGAGAATGTGATCAGGCAGGGGAATAGAAAACACCATATACTAGAGATTTAGGGTATATTTTAATCTGTTAGAAGAAACTATCTCAAAATTTTAAAGAGAGAACAACTTATATATATAAGCCAAAAATACGGGTAACTACTATGAAGGGATAGAATATGACTCTAAAAATGAAAAATAAAAATGTTTTTTTTTAAAAAAGGGATTGATAAGATGTTGGTTGAAAAAGGGAAAAAGAAAAATTAAAAAAAATAGACAAAAAAAGACAAAAAGACAGTTAAAAAAAATTAACTTTGAAAGACTAAAGAATCATGGTAAAAAAGCCATGGATTCTATGTGCAGTAGTCCCCTAGAGCTGGAGTTCTGCCGTTCTCATTGATCGGTAAACTTGGTCTTGGCTGGCTGTTCTCGCTGATCTTCTGGGGAGGGGCCTGTTGCCGTGGTTTCCAAATGTCTTTGCCGGAGGTGGAATTGCCCCGCCCTTGCCCCGTCCCAGCTAAGTAATCTGCTCGGGTTTGCTCTCCGGGGCTTTTGTTTCCTGCGAGCTTTCCGTCCAGCTTTGGAGGCGGAGAGTGAAAATGGCGGCCTCCCAATCTCCGCCCCGGAGGAGCCGAGAACTCGGGCCCGCTCCTCAGTGAGCCCCCAGAGAAAAGCCGTCAGTCACTCCCGTCTCCCCGGTCTCCGGCTGCACTCCGTGCTCACCCGGCCTGTGGCCGCGCGTTTCTATCTCTGGCACCTGACCCCGTGTGGAGTCTCCAAACCCAGCAGATCCCTGCGGTGCCCTCCCGCGCGGCTCCTCCTGGGGAAGGAAGGTGAGTCTCCCCGGATCTGCCGCTTGCTGGGTCCCTGCTGGAGGAGCAGGGGCCCGACTGGGCCGCGGATCCCGGTTTATGGCGACCCCGAGCTGAGAGCCCGCGCCTGGGCTCCGCCTCTGCAGCCGGCTTCCCTGCTCGTTACCTGGGAGCTCTGCCGCCCTCAGGCACTCCCGGTCTTTCTGTGACCCCGAGGGTCCTGAGACCACACTGTCCCGGAGGGTTCCACCCCCCGCTTAGCCACCAGAGTGACGTCCCTCGGCGGAGCAGACTTTTAAAAGTTCCGATTTTGTGCTCCGCGGCTCTATCACTTGCCAGAAGCGGCGGACGGAGGCCCCTCCCCCGCCGTCTATCCTCCCGAATATCGCCACGGATTCACTTCTCCGCACGTCCTACCTTCCAGAAAGTGGTCGCTTTTCTGATGAGAGAGTTGTTGCTCTTCTTTTCTTCGATCTCCTGTTGAGTTTGTAGGTGTTCAGAATGGTTTGATCCCTATCCAGCTGAATTCCTGAGAGGAGACGAAATCCAGGTCTCCTACTCCTCCACTATCTTGCTCCGCCCCCCCACCTCTGTTTTTTTAAAGAAAAGCTGCAAATGTGATTTTTTAATGTCACATATATAATTTTTAAGACATCAGCAACCAGTTCAGTCTTTTTTTTTTTTTTTAATTCACTTGGCCTGTTTATTCCTGAAGTGTTTTTAAGAGGCAACTGATGGTAGTATTTACAGAACCAGAAGGCTCAGTCTTATTTTTAAGGTACTGTATTGGCCAAGCAGCATGTATCTGCAAGCCATTTGGGCCAGGATACATTCCCATGGGCAACCAATTGGGAATGTATCCTGGCCCAGATTCTAAGTTGTAATATAAAAATACATCTACCCCAAGCCAGAATGCGTTAAGAGAATCTGTTTCTTTTTTTAATAGACCTTATGATGAACTTGGAGGAGCCATATACCCTATGGGGTCTGTAGGATACACTGTTTCCCAAAACTATTAGGGTAATGAAAGTGGAATTTTTCTATGATTCATCATTAGAATTTGGTGAAAGAGTGACAGGAGGCCTATAATCATCCAGATCACCTGACACCTGATTTTAATTTTTACTTCCACAAAAAAAGGAGGAAAATTAGATTTAGATTTTTAAGTAATATTAGCACCCTACTAAAAGCAACCAAAAGATGTCCTAAGTCCATTCTCAAAATAAAACATTGGTCGCTATAAATTATCAAATTCTATTTGAGTATAGAATGAAATCATAGTGTATGAAACCAATGTTCACAATGATACCATTATTTTCAATATGAGATCTTATAAGTTGATGGGCAAGGAAAGGGAAAACATCAAAGTGAACATCCTTCAGCCAAGAAGGATGAATATTGGGTGAATAAAATTTCTATAGCTAAAATGTAAAAGGGACACCTGGGTGGCTCAGTTGGTTAAGCATCTGACTCTTGATTTCAGATCAGGTCATGATCTCAGGGTCAGAATCAAGCAGTGTTGGGCTCTGTGCTCAGCAGGGGGTCTGCTTGAGATTCTCTCTCTCCTCTCCCTCTGCCCCTCCCCCTGTTCCCACGTGCGCTCTCTCTCTTGCTCTTTCTCTGTCTCGCAAATATATAAATAAAAAGATTTACTTATAAATATTATTTTAAATCTTAGTTGGAATAACATTTCTTGATCTGACACTTATATTAATGTATGAATAAAAATCAACTATATGAAAGCTAGGTCTTTAATTTTATTGTTTTTATCCTCTTCCTCCATTTCTTACATATCCACTAAGTCAAAAAGAAATATTTAGGTGTAGAGTGTTTATTCTTTTCTGTTCTTGGAACATCTCTCTTAAAAGAGTGTGAAAGTAAAGTTTAAAGAGTAAGAGTAAGAAGGACAATAACTTGTCAGTATCTAATTTTAAATGTTACTCCTGAAATTAGTATCACTATACTAGTTACTGCATTTGCATGATACCATAGGCTTAGAGTCCAAATAAAACTAGTTTGGAATCAGAAAAATCAGGTTTCAGAGATAAATGTTATAATAAAAATATACAGTTTGACTTGCAGTATAGATAGTTTTTAACTGCTGCCAATTCTTACTGTGATTTCTCATAGTAACAGGTGGGAAAGTAGGGAAGATATTGCTAGTTTTCCCCAATATTTATTTCCTCCTCATTAAAAACAAAAACAAACCCCTTTGTGTCTGAGTGCATTATTGCTCAGAATAAAGGCTACATTCTCATACTCCTTTGCATCCAGGTATGGCCATTTTGCCAATTACTGCTCAAGGGCATGTGATCATAAGTGATTTGTGCAACTTTTGAGCCACACCATTAAAACGAAGTGTGTCTTCCTCTCATCTTTTCACCATTTCGTTAGGTGGAATGCAGACAAGGTGATGGGCCACCTTGAACTCTGTGATAAAAGGCAATGCCTAGAGATGGTGTAATGATGATGTAGAATGAACCTGAATCCCTGCCATCTTTGTATCACCCACCCTCGCCTAGTTATAGCCAGACCACATGCAGTGCAAATTTAGGTCTGTATTACAGTAACTGAATATCCTAACAAATACAAAATTTGATTATAAAAAAAATCAAGAATAACTAGCCATTATCATCTAGAAGTCAGTTACAACAACAGAAATTGCAAAAAAGGAAAACTAGTGTCCTTATCATGCCATGGGGAAAGCATTTGGGGAAATTATCTGCAGTTGTTGGGAGGCAGACCATGTGTCTCTGAGCTTGGAGAAATTATGTGGGAAAATCACAAAATTAGTATGTATTCATTGTTTCTTGGCATCTCCAACGAAGTTGAACAAGAATGACTAAGATTAATGCTACCAAATGCATATGCTGAAACTGAAAGGAATTTGGCTCTTTTCTAAGATAGATTTTCTCAGTCTGCCATCTTAAATCTAAGGTGACCAAGAATCTGGGAATCTGGGGCATTGCAGAATTAATAAAGCCAACTAAAATAATTTTAAGAAGTGGCTCTGAAATGATAATTTTAGCAAGAGATAAGTCTGTGGCCCAGAAGTTTTCTCCCATACAAGCCAAATAATGTGAGCCAACTGAACAGCTAAAAATCAGATTAAGATTATTCCCTCATCACCTCAGTCTATTTCCAGATGGCTGATTCTCTATTTATGTTCACTCTGAGTGTGACTTGTGCAGATTAATTGACAAGGAAGAACCTTCTAGACAATAGTATCTGGGATCACAGAGAGCAATGAACAAAATAAATTCTTCCAGGGAGCAAACCAGATGGCCTAACCAAGGAATTTCCTCAACTGCTAGCTCAGGGCTCTTCTATTCCTGACCAGTAGTCTGTGATATGTTATATGGATGATTGATTGCTGGTATTTTCCATTCTTGCCTTTTCCAAGTAGTAGCTTATAGTGTGATTTTCCTATTCAATCATCATTATATGTTGGATGTGTTGGGGGGCAGATAACATGTCATTTAATTTAGAGGTGATGCACTTGGAGGAGCAACTCTCTCAAATACCCAAGACTTTTAGTTGAAGATAGCTCTGTTCCAGAAATTTGGATTGTCTTTCTTGGGAAGGAGTGACTGTGTTCTTTACATGGGAAGAAGAGAATGCATCATTACCTGTGGTCAAAAGGATGCCTTGTGGTAAAGACTATTTGTTTCCAAATACCTATCCTTCCCTTATCTGAGGGTAATAGATAATTAGATTTATTAATAGATTTTTAGCTGCCATTTTTAGTTGCCATAATCTTTCTAAACTTTCTCAATATCCCCAATATCATTATGATGAAGCCTTGGCCAATGATAAAAGCAATCTAAATGCTCATTGACTGATGGATGGATAAATAAAATACAAGCACGGCCATATAATGGAATATTATCCTGCAATAAAAATGAATAATGTCCTGATACATACTACAACATAGATGAACCTTGAAAACACTCTGCTAAGTGAAAGAAGGAAGTCACAAAAGGCCACATATTGTATAACTCCATTTATATGAAACGTCCAAAATAGGCAAACACACAGAATGAGAAAGTAAATTAATCAATTTTAGAACTATAAAAAAAAGCAGAAGACAAAAAAATAAAAGTAATAATTTGATTGTAGGGGAAGGAGGTAATGGTTTTTTGGTGGGGGATGATGGAAATAATCTGGAATTAGGTAGTGGTGACTCTGGGCATATACCGAAAACCACTGAATTATACATTCTACAATTTTTTTAAAAGATTTTATTTATTTATTTGAGAGAGAGAGTGCAAGAGAGAGATCACGAGCAGAGGGTAGAGGCAGAGGGAGAGGGAGACTCCCCGCTAAACTGGGAGCCTGGTGTGGGGCTCAATTCCAGGACCCTGAGATCATGACTTGAGCTGAAGGCAGACGCTTAACCAACTGAGCCACCCAACTGCCTCCACATTCTATATTTTTTTAATGTAAATATTATGTTATGTTCATTGTATCTCATTTAAAAAAAGAAGAAGAAGAAGAAATACAGTCAACTTCCAGGTCTTGTAAAGAAGAGGCATGCTCTCTGTTTCTCTTCCCTTCAGCTCCCAGGCTGGAATGTAGACATGCTGTAGGAACTGTCTTGGGTATGAAGATGAAGGCAACTCACTAAGCAGAAAAGTAAGACAGAAGCAGCTTTAGGTCTGATACCACCATGTTAACCATGCAATCCTAGACAGCATCTTCCTAGACAGTCAGGTGGAAGATAATTACAATTCAGTTTAGCATAAGCCCTTGTTTTTTAGGATGAATGTTACAGAACACAAACCTTTATTGTATTTCAGGAATTAAAAGGAAAATGACATAACTTTCAGAATTGCTGGTAAATTATCACTGTTATCTTTTAATTTCTGTCCAACCATCCATGCAGAGGTTGAGATTCTAAATGGAAAGCATTTCAAGAGAGGAAGAGTAGTGCTGTGTCTGATGCGTAAGCTTTGATGTCAGACAATGCTAGACTGGAGTCCACCTCTGACGTTCACTCCCCATATGACTAAGTTACTTAATTCCCCCACCCATATTTGTCTCACTTGGAAAATAATAATAATATCAGCTTGATGCCTAACGGAGAGCAAGGGCTCAATAAACGGTAGATTTTGAAAAAAGAAACAGCACTCACACTTGGGCTATTGTTCGAGGCTTTGACTTTTCTTCCGTATGAAAATTTTTCTCCAGGGAAATTGTTCCTTTTATTTCTTTATCTTCTGCCTTTCAAATTCTCCATAGCTCTAAAATTGATTGCTGACCATACAATGAAAAATGGCTTTTTGATTAATGTTCAGTATTACTGATTAGGAAATGAATAGTAGTCAACAGTTATGATTTGCTATGGCTAATAGTATTAGTAACTAAATGAACAGGCAGAATAAATCAGATATATTTGTAATAAGCTATTTTTTAAAGCAACTCAAATTAGATGGCCTTTTATATACACTGTCTGGGGATAACAGTGCTCCTGAAAAGCTGCTATTTGTGCCCGTGGGACTTGCAGAAACCAAACTGCAGTCTCCAAAAACCCGTGCCATTCAGCCTGCTGTATGATGCCAAGTCGCAGTCGGCAGCCAGGGGGAAAAAGTGCTAAATTACCGTACTGCTTGACACTTTTAAATGAACCTTAAATGAACAATTCATCTCCTGAGCTCAATATGCTGTAAGCATGTTATAAAATGAAACCTAAGGAAATATTGTCTAATCAAGAAATTTTCCTAGCCCAGATAATAAAAATATTTCAAATATGCACTAAACTAATGAGTAAGCTCAACATTTTATGAGGCACCGATTACTCAGACTGAATACTGTCAATTCTAATTCATTACAATATTGTTAAATCAATTTAGGTGTCTGAAGGTTCTGACTTCAAGATTTGGATTTCTATAGATTATTTTTGCGTAAATATCATAAATTGCGCTATCATATTGAGTTAGGAAGACGAGTGGAGTATAACCAGAAAACAAATTCAGGTGCTTTCCTCATTTCCTCATGAATAAACACTAGGGTAGGTCCATGGCTCCTTAAGTCACTATTAGGTCATCAAAGCATTTCTTGTCACTATGATCACAAAACAGAATCAGTTGAACGTTCAAGTCAGTGTAATAACGAATAAATTGCAACTTCATTTAAATATGTAGATTGGGAGTGCCTGGGTGGCTCAGCGGTTAAGTGGTTAAGCGTCTGCCTTTGGTCAGATCATGATCCCAGGGTCCTGGGATCGAGCCTTGCATCGGGCTCCCCACTCGGTGGGGAGTCTGCTTCTCCCTTTGCCCCTGGCCCTGCTTGCACTCTCTGACTCTCACTCTGCATTCTCTCTCTCAAATAAATAAATAATATCTTTTAAAAAATATTTTAAAAATAAATAAACAAACAAATATGTAGATTGTGTGTGTGTATACACACACACACAATGGAATATTACTCAGCCATCAGAAAGAATGAATACCTACCTTTTGCATCGACATGGATGGAATTGGAGGGAATTATGCTAAGTGAAATAAGTCAAGCAGAGAAAGACAATTATCATATGGTTTCACTCATATGTGGAACATAAGGAACAGCATGGAAGACCACAGGGGAAGGGAGGGAAAACTGAATGAATGGTAAGAAATCAGAGAGGGAGACAAACCATGAGAGACTCTGGACTCCAGGAAACAAACTGAGGGTTACAGAAGGGAGGGGGGAGAATACACCGGGTGATGGGTATTGGGGAGGGCACGTGTGGTGATGAGCACTGGGTGTTATATGCAACTGATGATTCATTGGGCACGACATCAAACACTAATAAGATACTATATGTTGGCTCACTGAACATAATAAAAAAAATGTAGATTGTTCATGATGCAGAAACGAAGAATAGATTCAATTCATTTGTCCTCCTTACTCTTTTCTCAACTTTTATTAATGTTGGCTCCTTGACCCTTCCGGAAGGAGGAGTGGGAAGGAACAGGGAGAAGCCAGAAAAATGGTGAGCATTTCTTATTTGGCTTATTTGGATGTTACAGTGATCTGCACTGGTGGCCTCTTGAACTAGAGGCTTGCAAAGTGGATGCTTCCTTTCTGGTAGACCAGTCATTTGAAGTTTTCTTGATCAATACGCAATTATGTATTTATTCCAGTTGGCTATATGCACATATTTTCTCAGAGCCTAGATATCTTCCGATGGTCCTTTTTTTTTTTTTTTTGTCTGCTGAGGTCTTTTGCTTTTCAAGGCTGCCCCCTTACAGACAAAATAAGACAATTCTACCACATGTATCTCACATTGATGGCCCTCACCAAGTGCACAGGAGAGACCAAAGCATCCTGTGCTCTGTCACTCTCTAGATGAACAGGAAACACTTTCCTTCTGCCATCAGAACTAACCAATCATATGTTTTCACCCTTTAGATTTGTGAGGCATGAATTAGATATCAATTTCGTGTGTCCTGTAAGCTCCAGGGATATGCATCAAACTTTCTGAATGGGCTCATTAAGTCCCTCTCCCTAGTCTGGAGGCAAAGAGGTCTGACAGTCCACTGACAGAGTTCTCCCAAGGCTTCTTTAAATTCCCATTTATTTCTCCAAATTATTGCATAGGCTGCAAGTCAGCATTCAGCTGTGTTAGCACTCGTTAGGAAACCTCCTTGAAAGTTTTGTGGGGGGCCATGCACCTCATTTTAAAATGCAGCAGCTGTGGCCTGGAGAACTTCGCTGAAACTATGACTAAAACAGTTGAGGTTCAACGTTATTTATGTAAATACTTTTCTTTCTCTTTTTAATCTTATTATTTTTTTATCTCCTCAGTCCGGTTTGTTTTCATGGTTAGACTTCGGCTACTAGGAGACCTAGCAGTACTACCCATACTACCTCTGTGGGTAGTTAGAAGGTAGGATGGTATTGAGATGTGGGACATAGGTCAGTGAAATACAACCTTGACATCACTGTAGCTCTTCATGGAAAATATCTTGTCCTGGTCATCTTGGGTTACCATAAAAAAGTACCAAAGACTGCCTTAAAAAAAGAAACATATTTTCTCATAATTCTGGAGGCTAGAAGTCTGAGATCAAGGTGTTGGAAGGGTTGGTTTCTTTGTAGGCCTCTCTCCTTGGCTTGGAGATGGCTGTTTTCTCCGTGTCTTCACGTGGACTTAACTCTGGGTCTATTTCCAAATTCCCTCTTCTTATGGTCAGATTGGATTAAGGCCCACCCTAATGACTTCATTTTAACTTAATTACCCTTTTAAAGACCCTAATTCCAAATACAGTTATATTTTGAGACACTGGGAGTTAAGACTTCAAACATACCAGTTTTTATGGGATGTAACTCAGACCATAACTAATAGCAAAATAACCATCATTTAACCGAGATGGATTACTATTTAGAACATCATAACTTTTAAAAATTATCACCCCAAGTCATCTTGAACCAAATGTACCGCTAATATATACATATACATAAATACCCACATATATACATATATGTCCTATGTTGTAAGCTATTATATCATATCCTTCATTATCTTCATAACAAGAGTTCATTTTTCCAAGTTTTACTTTCTGTATCAACTCAGAAAGGATTAGCTAGCTAGTTTTTCTCATAATCTTTCCAAATAGTTTCTAAGTATATAAATAAGCCTAATACTATGCCCACCATCATCCCATTCACTCTCCCCCTCCCCAAAAAAAGGAACAGTTAAAATATTGGCTTAAAGATATTTGACTTATATTCATCTCACTAAGTCTTGGTTTTCTCCATTATGACCTTGGTGTGATAATGGTTCTATCTTGCTGTGAAGCTTAAGAGAAGCTACCACATAAGGAAAGTGTTTGGTCTCATACCCAGCACATAAGAGATTGCTCAATAAATACTACTTTTCATTTTTATTATCAGTATCACATACATATTTGACCATAACATTTACCTTAATAATAATAATATTTGCATTTAAAATTATTGAATAGTATAAAATATTTAAAAACAGTTTGAAATACAAGCCATGCAAAATCTGTGCAATAAAAAATAACAACCTGACACCTTAGTTGTTTAGTCCCTATTACAGGCATATTTACTGCCCTCTGGTGGCCATTGTCCTAACAAGAGAACCGTTACTAAAAAATGTGTAAAAAAATTTTGAATCATGGTCTTTTAGAAAATGTTATCAAACAATCAGAGGAATCAATAAACATAAGCATTATACCTTTCCTTTTGATTCTGAGAAACTAAAAAACTCTACCTTATTAAATCATAGTAATAGAAATTTGTATGTTTATAAAAAGATGCATTTGGAGAATTTTCAAATTAGAGTCAGGAGACCTTCACAAGACTGTAGTTTTGCTGTCATCGGAACACTTTCCCAACTGAAATATGAAAAAGGATTGAATTAGATCAGTGTTTTCATAAGGGTTGTTTTCTTTACACATCTGGCCAAAGTTACATGGCTGCTTTTTAAGGATCCATATGCCAGTCTTACTTTACATCATCATTATCATCTTTTCTTGACTGTACATCTAGCCTAGTTTCAGCCCAATGGTAATTCACAATGTTTCCATAAAATTTTCAAATTAGTGTCAATATCCCAAACTTGAAGATATAAAAAAAAAAAAAAACATAAAACATGACTTTGTGTTTTCCACTAAGGCACATCGATCTGTCTTGGTAATTTTTAAAAATAGAAAAATTATAGAGAGATATGTAGAATTCTGGACATAAGAGTTAACTGATTTTTAACTAATCCTAGAAAGCATCTTTAAAAAATTATTGAAGTTAGGGGCGCCTGGGTGGCTCAGTCGTTAAGCGTCTGCCTTCGGCTCAGGTCATGATCCCAGGGTCCTGGGATCGAGCCCCGCATCGGGCTCCCTGCTCAGCGGGAGGCCTGCTTCTCCCTCTCCCACTCCTCCTGCTTTGTTCCCTCTCTCACTGTGTCTCTCTCTGTCAAATAAATAAATAAAATCTTTAAAAAAAAAAAAATTATTGAAGTTAAATATCAGGAAGAACCTGATACATTATAGGGAACTTTCATTAATCTAAAATCTTTATCTTGCAATTTCTAATCAAGTAGTTTCTATTATGAATTTTAAATATTAGTACATAATGATGTTTTCAATTTGTATAATTGAAGAGTATATTTCAGTAGTGATCTTTTAAAAAATATTTTTATACTGTTGGCATGGTTTAAATGAACACCTCCTAAAAGTTAAGAAACATGTACTAAATAGTCTGGCAAGGCTTTAAAAACCTAACCACTTTTTTTTTTAAAACATAACATAATAAAAAAAAAAAGAAAAAGATTTTTTAATTTTTCCTACTTCCTGTATAGAAGCCAGTTCATATATTTTTCTTAATGACAATTTTATACAGACCATATTGAAAGCAACAATGTTTACCATAATGGCTCAGCTCTCTTGTATGCAGTTTAAATAATCTCTTCAATCTCTTTGTTTCTTCAACCTTCTTGTTTTTGTACTGTGAATTACTGTTAATATAATGACATTTTAAAAGTTATACACATAAATATGATAAGTTTTTAAAGCTCCTACACATCTATAAAACCTTTTAATAATAAAAAAAATAAATGAGCAGAATCCACAAAACTAATGCAAATTAAAATTAATCTCACAATGATCACTAAATTGCTGGTTGAAATTTAATATAATACTGTTCAGAGGCAGGTCCTTTGAAAGACAGCTGGTTTACCCCACTGTAAACTGGCTGAGGACTCAAGTCTCTCACTTTCCCTACCCTATTCAAACCCCTAGGAAAATTTGGTTCATGTTAAAAATCTCAACATTCCTTAAAACTTTGTTGATGGCTAGATCCTATGATTTGCCTATATTCAGAGTTTCTTATCCTCTCCTCTGAACTATAATCTGGACTGTAGTATCTCCATCAGTAAGAATCTGATGAGTAATGAATTAACTGGAATGCCATCTCAGTGCGTATCATCTGTATGTTTCTGCCGCAATGCCGTCATCGGCTTCTTACTCAAATTACAATGTTGATAATGCAAGTTAATTTATTATGCCTCATGACCACTTGCTGATATATATTTTACCTGTGGCAGTTTTAAAACAGACCCACAAATTCTTTGATAACTCATTCCCTCAAGTTATGGTGTCTATATCTCCTCCCCCTGAATCTTGGCTAGCCTTAGTGACTCAATAGAATAGAATCATAGAATTCAGCAGAAGTAACAATGTGTGACTTCCAAAGCTGGACCACAAAAGATGTTACTACTTTTCTTCTCTGGTCACTGGATACTCAGGCTTGGAACCATGAGCCACCATGAGAACTGTTCTGATGCTGCCATGCTTCGGAGAAGTGCAGTCCACCAGAGAAGCCATGGGTAAGTGCTCTGGTTGAAAGATCCAGTTGCTCATTTTATTCACATTAAATTTTGTGCATTAAATTTTATTTTGGAGTCACATAGCTTAGTACTATGTTGTTAAATCCTTCGCCCGTTGATCAATGCACTTTCTGAGATTTTATCAGGAAAAATAGTTGACAATAAAAGAACAATATTTCTAAAATACCGGTGTGGTTAACTATTAATAGAGTAAGTTCAGGAATGTTAACAACACACAATCTGGTATAAAACAGTGCCCAGGGGTCTTTAAGACCCCCTGGAAGATAACTTGAAGAATCCAAACAAAAATCTTTTAAAAAGCTGATACTCTATTGTGTGGTGTGTTTAGTGCTAAATATGTGTCTTTATCTAAAAAGATTAGAGACCGAAGGGACATTTTTTGTTTGATACTTTTTTTTTTTTTTTTAAGATTTTATTTATTTATTTGACAGAGAAAGACACAGCGAGAGAGGGAACACAAGCAAGGGGAGTGGGAGAGGGAGAAGCAGACTCCCTACCGAGCAGGCAGCCCGATGCGGGACTCGATCCAGGGACTCCAGGATCATGACCTGAGCCGAAGGCAGTCGCTTAACCAACTGAGCCACCCAGGTGCCCCATGTTTGATACTTTTGACATGCATTATTAACTTAGTCATTTGGACTTCTATGTGTTTAGC
The DNA here is from genome assembly GCF_011800145.1 of Mirounga leonina. Classification (NCBI taxonomy): domain Eukaryota; kingdom Metazoa; phylum Chordata; class Mammalia; order Carnivora; family Phocidae; genus Mirounga; species Mirounga leonina. Next base: position 16,768,037 of record NW_023270320.1, on the reverse strand, counting down.
AACTCACCCAGGAAAACTTCTTGTGGGAATTACTATACCTGAACAGCTGTAATTTGACTGAATTAAAACGAAGATAAATTGGGAAGAGGTAACCATTCCACCTTCCCATACCACCTAAACCTAGGTAGTTAAAAAACATTATACAGGCTTGAGTTTTAATACTTAATGAGAATAGAATGTTGGAATAAGCAAATTGTTCTACCCTAAAATTATGAGAGAGGATATTCTGAATCACTCTTGGCACCTGGTCCAGCCTTCTTAAACTTCCAAAATGATGATTATACACACTCTGCCTTTTTTAGGAGGCCAAAATTCCAAAAAGGAAGAATAAAATAAAATTATGCTCCTTGAAGTAAAGAGATGTTAGTTGATGATAATTGAAAACACCTTCCCTCTGTTGGTCTACTCAAATGTTTTATTCCTTTCATCATCCAAACATCCAACCAAATCCATCTTCAAAGTACATGGATTATTTATTACATAAGTAGTTTTTTGGGTTTTTTGTTTGTTTATTTGTTTGTGGTTTTTCGTTCATTTGTTTTGTTTAGTAATAGTAGAAAGTCATCTGTAAGCAAATCTAGCCCTAAAAACTTTGCTTCTTTGGGACTGGTGCAAACAGTTCTCCAGGGACACCAGTGACTGAGCACAGGGCTGAGAGGTAGATGCTACCAGTTCAGTGAAATCCTCTCAGATGGAGACAACCAATACCTGGAACCACAGGTCGGCCCCCAGTCTGAGGCATGCAGGCTGAATTCTGTGTGTGTTTGCACGTGTACGCGTGTGTGTTTGTGCGTTTCAACAAGCGTCAGCACAGTGTCCTGAATTCTCCTTTCAATGTGTTATCTGCTCCGCATGAATATGATCGTGAGAAGGAAACATTTCTAATATTTTGTTCTTCATTATGAGGAAAAATTAATTATACAAACCAGAAAGACAAGCAGACATGTCAACTGTTATTTACTTAGTATCATGTATGTGCTTTTCTGATACTGGACTAAGTATTTTAGATAAAGCTTGATCAATCCTGAAAACCCCGATTTTGCAGAAAAGAAAGTGAGCCTCACTGAGATGATGCGATTTGTCTTTATATAAAAATGATGGGGTGCAACAAAAAGAAGGGCTTGAACCTGGTGCTTTCTGATCTCAGTGTCACATTATACTACAAAATAATTTTAATGTGCAGTAATGGACATAGTAAGATCCTTCTCGTTCCCATCAACAAAAATGTGACAGGGGTGCCTACGCGGATCAGTGGGTTAATCATCTGACTCTTGATTTCTGCTCAGGTCATGATCTCAGGGTCCTGAAATGGAGCCCAAGTGAGGCTCTATGCTCAGCAGGGAGGCTGCTGGAGATTCTCTCTCTCCCTCCCTCTCTCCCTCTCGTTTTGCCCACTTCCCTCTCTTTCTCTCAAATAAATAAATAAATCTTTTTAAAAAATGTAACATAAAATCTCTGAAGAAAGTTCTATCAATACTATATTTTATTTAAATATGAAGCAGTTTACCTTGCATAAGTCCTCCTAGGTTCATGCACTCCAACCTAATTCATCTCTGTAAAAATCCATCAATGTTTGGTTTTCTGTCAGAGGTGAAAGTAACCTTACCTAGGCTGGTTTATTTCAGGTACAAAAGCTCTAAAACTTCGTACTTAAAAATACATATATTATTTATCCATATTATTTGTATTTCTGTTGTCTTGTGAAAATTTCAAAATGAAAATGAAAAAAAAAAAGCTCTTCAATTTGAAGTTAGATTGACCTGATATACTACTTATTGAACAGGAATATGCAAAAAAAATCTATTTTTATAAAGTCATTGACAAATTTTCCTAAGCTAAGGCTTAAAAACAAACTGTAATGTTATTATCCATTATTATGACAGATTAATATATAGAAAATACTCAATTTTTAAAGAAATGTATTAATATATTTTAAAATATCAATCTATCACTTTTTCCTTTTATACTATAATTTATATTTAATTTTTAATTGTGATTTAAATAAATTTTACTGACATTGTATGTTAAAAAGTCAGTAAAAAAAAGTTTGCATTTTTTTCTGGCCATAATTATAATTTATTTCATCTCACAATTATTTTTTTTTATTGTCTATTAATAGTATAAAGTCAGTGGGAGAGAAGCAGACTCACCACTGAGCAAGGAGCTCCAGGCGGGGCTGGATCCCATGACCCTGAGATCATGACCTGAGCCGAAATCAAGAGTCAGGCACTTAACTAGCTGAACCACCCAGGCGCCCCTCCTCTCACAATTATTATTGCAAATAATCATGTCATATAGTAAAAGAAATACCAGCTCCATTAAACATACCACTTCTGCGAGGTATAAAACATACTTTTAATAACATCTTTTTCTATTTAAAGTAGTCAGAATGGGTTCTGTTATTTGCAATGATGAACTCCAATCTATATTGAAAGGCTAATGAAAGGGATTTGTTTAAAAGAGATTTCAAAGGGCCAGAAGACATTCTGCAGAACTGCCGTAACGGAGGGAAATGAAGGAATGGCAAGAGTCTTGTGATTATAATGCTTTGTCTCTAAAACTCAAATAATATTACAATTTTACCTCACATTTGTTTTTAAATGATAGCAAATACTCTTTCCAAATTTTCCTTTATCTGGAAGACCTCCATTCAAGCAAGCAGTGATAGTAATGCTAGGTACATTGAGGCTCATTTATGTATCATATGTTAAAGCCAATACGGAGTTCAGAAACAGGAATAAAACATACATTTTTTGCCTTCCAAGGATTTACGAAGTTTTTTGGGCAGGAAGGCACATACATTAAAAGGTAAAAATTAAAGTTGCATAGCTCAAAGGGCAATATGCAAATTTGATAGGATTGCTCTAAGCATATTAAAAGATTGAAAGTTTTTAAAATATATATTATTAACTTTCCCATTATTCGACATTCAGTTATTCCATTAGACACGAAGCTCTATGAATATCTGTTTTGTATTATAAGTAATAATCCTGATAATAGCTAACATTAATTGACTTCCTTTCGTGCTAGGTACTCTTCTGCGTGCTGCATATGCTTCACTTTATGAACTCAGATTATTTGGAAACTTGAGGTAGCTTTCAACCTTAAAAAAAAATGAAATCAATCATTTAAAAAGTACAACCCAAAATCATGGGAGTACAATTTATTAGGGGTAAATAAACATATTTCTTGTGCTTTTTAAGCTTGATAAAAATCATTTGTTTAAAATATAATGTTCTTTAAGTGTATTTCTCCTTTTCTTGTGTTCTTGTTTCCTGAACACACTCCACACTTTTCTATGGAACATCAAATGCTCTCCCTTTCACAGATATGGTATTCCATATGTGCACCCCCACACATATGACCCTACAAATCCATATACACGGCACGATTCCCTGTATCTCTGGGCTGTCTCCATCATTAGTGAAACTGTATGGATTATCATAAAATGCACAGGATGTAAACTACCCTGCGTAGGAACGAATGAAAGTGTCATCTGAATTCTAAAAATCATTTTCACCAGGTGGAAGGTAACTGCTTCTTTACATAATTGATTTTACTTAATAGTTCATTTTTTTCTCCACTCTGCTGTATTAAATAAAGCATCTCATAAAATTTAAATAAATGAACAAGTGCATTGACAATCCTCTCAAACAAATGCTTTTTAAAGGTAACACCTTTTATAATCAGTATTAACTTACTAACTTCTGTGGATAGCTTTACACATTATGGATTCATTTGACGTTAATGTAGGTGCTAGTTTTTCTGGAGGGCAATGATAAATAGGCAATAACAAAATAAGGAGGTACACTTTTGAAAAGACAAAGAGATCACAGCTTTAATAAAACAATGCACCCATTTGGTAGTCAACCAAAGTGGAGATATAAATGCGGAAAGGCCCAGGGGCCAATATTTAGAAATAACTAAGAAAGTGAGTATCCAATCTTTGAGTATCTCTACTCATTCTCTCAAAACTAAGCCTTATATAGGAGGTCAAAGTTTGGAAGTAAAATTATATTACACCAAAATATATTCTTTAGCAATTCCTGCATCTGCTTCTCGAGCATTTTGCAGACCCCTCCTCTCCTTCTCCACACAGATGTCTAAATGCCTTTGAACTCCTAGCTCTGCTCTCCCCCCTCAAAGCCTCTCATCATAAAGCAACAGACCAATTCATTTAGTCAAATGATAAAATAAATAATAACACAAGTGTATGTGTAGGTATTCCCTTTTCATATAAAGTGTTTGCATTTTTTTAAGTTATATACATAAGTCCACTGAGATTGTTCCAAACCCAAACTACAAGGTTAAGTCTTCTCACAAGGAGAAAATTTCTAAGAAAATTCTAAGATTCGAATTTCAGAAAAGGGCATTTGAGCTCCTGCTCCAATGAAAAGGAACCGGCTCCTTTCACTTTGTAGATTTAACCAGAATCTGATTCCCATCTTCACGCCCACCTCAAAAATATCAATTACCTTGAAGCTTTAGTATTCCCTATAAACAAGAGGAAGAGAGAATCCTCCTGTCAGCCACGGCTACTTCCGGTTATTCCTCCCCAACCCAAGTTAAATGCTTGCTACTTTCAGACTCGTATTACTCATACAGCAGCCTTTATCCTTCCTCCTTAAGCACTATCATCCATATCATTGAAATCAATGATCTTTCTCATTAATCGCTAGCATTATCGTCAGTGACTTCAATATCCAAATTATTGACCAATATATAATCCTGACCTTGCAGTCCTCTGATCTCATCTCCTATGGGCTTCGACTGTTCTCTATTCTGTCTCCTACTCACATGGTCACTCTAGTTACAGCTTTCAAAGTAACTCTACCTCTCTAATCCAGACCTACACCTGCCTGACCATAATTTCCCTTCTTCCCAGTATTGTTAATCAGTTATTCTCATTTTATGCAATATTTTTACCCACTTAGTTCTCTTAATACCCCTATTTTCTTTATATTTAGCAGTCCTTACCTACCTTGACCTCTTTTCCTATAGAGCAAAAATTCCACACCCGATCCCTTTAATAGAACTCCCTCTACACAATTTCTTCAACTTCCTTGCCCTATTGGACCTCTGCCACTCCATTTAAAGGCCAACCCTCTTTAAGTCTAATTGCCTAGCTTCTTTGTTTATGTCTGCATTTCTGGGAGCTGCTGAAGAACATCTCAGATGGATAGTTCTGTGCCTCTATAAATTTGTGGTCACTGACCTCACAGAAAGAAAATACTTCCCAGAAATGTTTATTTCCTACTTGGAATCTCCTTAAAGTTCCCATCTTCATCACCTTTCCATCAGCCTCAAATTTTATCTGACTTATTACCCTGCAAAATATGCATACATCCTAGAGTAATTCTATAATTCCCGCTATAAACATATAAACTCAACTTATCCCTTCCTGCTCTCTGCTTTTATAAGAGAAGAGCTTACCCTCTTTCTGTCCAAAATTTTCATCTTATCCTTATGATCCCATTTTCCCCCAGGTCCCCATGCACATATTTAGCTCCTTAGAGACTTCACTTTTCAACCACGCATTTCCTCTCCTCTCCACTGGCTACTTATTACCACTCAAATCGACTCAGTTCTTCCTCCAACCAAAGATGAAACAAAATTTATCCTGCAGGCCCCATATCTCTCCCCTCTTCATAATCAAAGTCTCTAAGGGATTTTCTATATACACTCTCTGTAATTTCTCATTGCTCCTGTTTCCATTTCTCATTCCAAGTTTCTCAATGGTATAATGGAACCAGATCCCACTGATTCAAGAGAGCCAATTATGTGTTTCTCTTACCAACTGCACCAGGATGTAACATTGGTGGCTCAAATACAAATAATGGTGGGAATGTTTATCCCAGAAAAACTGGCAAATGCTACAAATCCATGAATCAACTTTGTTTCTTTGTTTACTGCTGCTTTGTTACCTGCTATCTGTCTTCTTCTACTAACTTCCAAATGCCATTTCTTGCACTTCTCAGATGTTATTGTATACATACTAATTTTTCATTTTTTCTTTTCATTCTCAGAAAGTCAACATCACCCATGTACTAGGAATTCTCACTATGTACCACCAGCCCCAAACTCACTCACAAATCAAATCCAAATTCCCAATGTTCCTCTCCATTTAAATGGCTCATGCACATGTCAGCTTCAGTATTTCCAAAATGAAACTCCTATTGTTTCTTTCCACAAGATTGGCCTCCTCTCTAGGCCTTCTTTCACTAAGTGATTTGGTTGCTCACGAAAGAAACTTGGGTTTTATCCTTGATTCTTTGATCTTCCTTCACCTATCAGTGTAATCTACCTCCTAAGCATTTCAGACCTCTTTCCATCCCACTATGGTTGTCCTATAGACAATAGCTGTAAGACATCTGAATTACTTCAACAGGCTTTTAACCTGTTTCTTTGCATCCAGAATTATTCAAGCCCAATCCATTACCTTCACTAGAAGACTGATGTTTTTTAAAAACAAATATAAAGTCACCTCAATCTCCTGCTTAAAACCCTAAAATGTTTCTGACAAAGTTCAAAATCCTTTCATAGTTCATAAAGTATCTTTTACTCTGGCCCCTAATTACCTACGGGGGGGGGGTCATCTCTCTTCTAGTTCAGTATATGTGGGTGCCAAATGCTGACACATACTTTTGCCTCCCGCACTGCCTTTCTGCTTGTTTTATGCCATCGCTCTCCACCTCCCAAAGTCCTCTGCTGCCTTATGCCGTTACTCATTGCCTCTGATTTTAATCCACTAATTGTGTTTCTTTCTAAACTGTTATATTTGAATCCTGTGTTAGCTTTCTATTGCTGCTAATTTCTCCAAATGTAGTGGCTCGAAACCACTCCAACTGATTGTCTCACAGCTGGGTAGGTCAGAAGTCTGACACAGGTCTCCCTGGGCAAAAATCAAAGTGTCAGCAAGATGAGGTGCCTTTCCTTAGGCTAGAGGGGAGAATCCATTGCTTTGCCTTTTATGGAATCTAGGAGGCAGCCTTGGCTTGTGGTCCCCTGCTTCCACCTTAAGCGAGCCAGCCACAGAAGATGGAATCCTCACATCCTATCATCTGACCTTGCTTCTTTCATCATCTCTTCTTCCGTGACTGACTTTTCTGCCTCCATCTTCCACTTTTTGTTAATGTATGGTTGGATTCAGCTTGCTAATGTTTTGTTGAGGATTTTTGCTTCGATGTTGATCTATGAGATAATGATCTACAGTTTTCTTTTTTTGGAGTCTCTTTGGCTTTGGTACCAGGGTAATGCTGGCCTCATGGAAGGAATTTGGAAGTTTTCCTTCCTCCTCTATTTTTTGGAATAGTTTGAGATAGGTACTAACTCTTCTTTAAATGTTTGGTAGAATTTACCTGTGAAGCCATCTGGTCCTGGATTTATTTGTTAGGAGTTTTTTGATTCCTGATTCAATTTCATTGCTAGTGATCAGTCTGTTCAAAATTGCTATTTCTTCCTGATTCAGTTTTGGAAGGTTATATGTTTCTAGGAATTTATTCATTTCTTTTAGGTTGTTCAATTTATTGGCATATAAATTTTCATAATAGTCTCTTATAATCCTTTGTATTTCTGTGGTGTAGGTTCTATCTTCCAATTTTGAGGACTTTGGGATTACATTGCACCTACCCAAACAGTCCAAACTAACCTCCCATTTTAAGGTGCTTAACTTAACCACTTCTGCCAATGGCTTTTAGCCATGTAAAGTAACATATTTAGAAGTTCTAGGGATTAGATTATGCACATCTTTCAGAGCCTACTACAGAGCCTCAACTCTGTCCTCTCACCAAAGTTCGGTGTACTTAGTACATGTTCATGAATATTCTACGATGACAGTGCTTTCCCACCTAATTTAAGGTAAAACCCTGCAAAAAGCGCTAAATAGTTTGTAAATACCTAGGGCTATAGCTAGAGACACAAAATACCACAATTCATCATTTTTATTATCATGGGTAGAACACCCACAGCCACAGAGAGCTGGAACAATGTCCAAAGGGTGTGGTCTCCACAGGGCTGCTCCGTCTGTTCTTGTCTGGACTGACCAGAGAAGTGAGGAAATGTCCTCTGAAAATCTTTTAAAACAAGTAGTATTTCTAGTTGGTTTCTTCTTCCAGCTTTACTGAGCTATAATTGACATATGCGTTCTGTGTTTACTTCACGTCTCTTATGTGTGAAATTTCAGACTTTATTAAAATGAGCGAACAGAAGACCTAAATTAAAAGTTTTAAATTAACAAAACTTGTTTCCTTAAAAAAGGGGGGGGGATTTTAATCTGCTTACTATGGCTCAATAAAGCAGCTCCTAGTCCTAAAATTCAACTATCTAAATGGTACATTTTTAAACCAGTATCAAAGCAATTTAATATGAGATTGGATTTTAGTGATTCTTTTTCTTAAAAGATTTTATTTATTTATTTGAGAGAGAGAAAGCACAAGAGGGGGGAGGGTCAGAGGGAGAAGCTGACTCCCCGTTGAGCAGGGAACCCCATGCAGGACTAGATCCTGGGACTCCAGGATCATGACCTGAGCCACCCAGGCACCTGGATTTTAGTGATTCTTAATATCAGAATCCAAATGTTCATTCATAATTTTCTGACCATTTTTGTGATGTCTTTTATATTTATTAGAAACTCTTAAATTTAGGGGTTCCTGGGTGGCTCATTCATTAAGTGTCTGCCTTCGGCTCAGGTCATGGTCCCAGGGTCCTGGGATTGAGTCCCACGCCAGGTGCCCTGCTCTGCAGGAAGCCTGCTTCTCCCTCTCCCACTCCCCCTGCTTGTGTTCCTTCTCTTGCTATGTCTCCCTCTGTCAAATAAATAAATAAAATCTTTAAAATAAAAAAAGAAACTACTAAATTTGATCTCAGAGAGTTATATAGAGCTGTATTTTATTTTAATAGAAATTTGTATTAAGATGCATTAGTGACTTCAATGTGTATGAAATTCTCAGTGTCATTTTTTTTCTCCTAGAAGGAAGAACTTCCATAGTTATTCCTGAATGTCACTAAAATATGTTTTTAAAATTTACTTAAACTATTCCCAGTCTCAAAAAAAACCCTTTCAAAACAACCTGAAAAAATAATATATATATAGAGAGAGAGAGAGAGAGAGAGTTTGGAAGTAGCTGTTTGATACTGAAATGACAGTCACTGAAATATTTACACACTTGATACACATTTTTTCTCAAATTGCCTAAAGGCAAACATGGTGCTTGAAACAGAGTCTGGAGGTAATCTGAGTGAGGTGACCAAGTTATTGTACTTGTTAAGAAAAGTGTATATTTACATCACTGGAAAATACTCAACTTCATTCCAATGACTCTACCTTTCACATTCCCTTCTCAATGATAAATTTTGTCTCTAAATGACTATGTTGCCTATATTTTGTTTCCTGGTGATAGAAATTGTCCAAATTAGAATCAAAGTTTGAATCTAGTTGCACGGATAACAATCTATGTCCTTTTCAGATGAGAAATATGATAAGCAGACATGACAACAGTGCTAGTGTTGATATCTCTTGAGCAAGCCTTTATTTGTTGAGAATTTGTTTTTGCTTTTTGTCTTGAATGGTACAAAGCTTAGAATAAAGCTTTAATAATGGTGTCACTTCTTCACTTACACTTGACTGCATAAGATTTGTGTAATTAGTCACAAGGCAGGGAATCCTGTAGAATTATTGAGGTAATATGTTTCAAAATTCAGGAAATGGTAAAGTAATAATCAAAAGTTAAATCAGGGTGCCTGGGTGGCTCAGTTGGTTAAGCGACTGCCTTCGGCTCAGGTCATGATCCTGGAGTCCCGGGATCGAGTCCCGCATCGGGCTCCCTGCTCGGCGGGGAGTCTGCTTCTCCCTCTGACCCTCCTCCCTCTCAGGCTCTCTGTCTCTCATTCTCTCTGTCTCAAATAAATAAATAAAATCTTAAAAAAAAAAAAGTTAAATCAAAAGCTAGGAAGAAAATATTATGGACTGTAAAAAAAATGATGTTAATGGGCGCCTGGGTGGCTCAGTTGGTTAAGCGACTGCCTTCGGCTCAGGTCATGATCCTGGAGTCCCGGGATCGAGTCCCGCATCGGGCTCCCTGCTCGGCAGGGAGTCTGCTTCTCCCTCTGACCCTCCTCCCTCTCATGCTCTCTGTCTCTCATTCTCTCTGTCTCAAATAAATAAATAAAATCTTTTTAAAAAAAAAAGATGTTAACTTTATCAATTCATTAGACAATCTGCAAAATGGCGGTAGTGGGTAAATTCATTATTTTGCAGAATAATGTTTATAGAAATGAGATTTCTTTACAATTTTTAACTCCATTAAATGAGTATAGCTTGGGATCTTTAGTTATTTTTTACTGAATCTTGCAGTTTCTAGTTTGTGATTTCTCTTCAAGAGATTAATGATCATTACAAACTCTATTTCACAAACTACAAATTAAAGTTCTATAGCATTTTTTAAAAGCCTAAGTGCCTACATTTCCAATTAGAAAGGAGCTATTTCAAACAGTTACTACATGAGAAGTTTCTAAATAAAATCACAATGGAAACAAGGTAAAAATTAACCATATGATTCCAGCATGCCTGAAAATATCTGAGATGTGCTGACAACCAAACCTTTCCGTGGAAAGTGGTCTTTATATCTCCCAATATTGGACTATGTTCCTTGTTTCTCAAATAATCTTTCAGAATCAATGAGTTACTGAAAGGAGGAACACCCCCCCTCCCCCCAGAAACTGGAAAGATTGCTTTTGGCAAAATTCTGTCACATAATAAAAAGAAACATTTCTTTTTGCATTCTGCATCCTCTCATGAAGTTTGCAGCCATACAAAGAACACCTAAAATATCAAGCTATAGTGGGGTATAATTTAGAATTATAAATTTATAAATTTATAAAATTATAAGAGTTATTTTTTTCCTATTATCTGCCCTCTCCTTTCTGAAAATGTAAACTGGAAATTGAGTCTGTATTTCCTCTCTTAAAGCGAGCTGTGGCAAGAGAGAAAAACAAATGGGGTTTCTAAATGTCCCTATTTCTGATTCTCCCAGTAAAAGATGCAGTTAATTGTGAATCTTTATGATGTTTTAAATTACATTTTCAGAAAAAAAAAAGATCAGTTTTTTTAAAATGGGATTACATAGATGAGGTTACCATGAACTAAATATTGAAAAAAAATTTATGTAAATATAAGAAAGATGTTTATGTAAATTATGAAGAAGTATTTCCTATTTTGATGTGGAAGATTACTTCCCTTAACTTTTTCATTTAAGTAAGTGTCTAGTAAAATGTTATCTGTATCAGTCAGGGTCCAGTTAGGAAAGAGCAACAAAACAGTCATTTGAACGTAGAAAATTGAATATGAAGAATTATTCATTTATAAGAGAGAATCTAAAGAATAAAAGAATAGCAGATATAAGTGGCAGCCACTTCTAGGGCTGAAAGGGAGTGTCCATGAAAGAGAATCTCAGAAGAGAATCACATCAAGACTGATAATATTCAGAACTAGTTGAGGAAAGATCAACCGTCACCTATCTGATGGCCGAGAATTTTGCTGAGATATTGCACTCCAGGCCTGGCAAGCAGAAACTGCCCACGTGAATCCCAGCAACACTCACTGAGAAGTCACCCGCTGGGGAGAAGGTGGGATACCAACCCTTTCTAGGAAGCCACCTCTGGAATGAGAACAACCTTACTAGAAAGCTGCCTCTAGGGTTCTGGCAAAAGTTACTAAGAAGCCACCAGCTGGGATGCCCACCCCTGAGTGGTCCGCATGTCAGGGGCAGCTCAGGGGCACATCATGAGAGCAAAAGGGAAAAAACACGAGATTCAGGGAGAGAAGACCCTCTTCTTGTGGTACCCTTCCAGAGCCTTCTACCATAATGCTTGACACTTGCCACCTGTTACAGGAGAACTGTGCACAGAGTCCAGTTCCAATATCACAAAGTAGGACAAAGGAGGATGGTTGAGGGGCAGAGAACTCACTGATGACAGGCACACTGCACTTCCACATGACTTCCATTATAATTCTCTAGCCATAAAGGAAGACGAGCATATGTTTTAAAACTCTGCATGTCCTTCTACCATTTATACATATTTTGGAGTGTGTGTGTGTGTGTGTGTGTGTGAGAGAGAGAGAGAGAGAGAGATTAACATCAAGGAATGCATGCTTTTGGCCACCTCATTTCTTAGATGAAGCTGCATGCAATAAATAGCAATAGATAATAAACAGCAATATATAATATAGTTGATAAACACTAAAAATCAAGAGAAAAGAATGACTGCAAGCTTTTTTCATGTGATAACAGAACACTATTTAACAGAGCCACCTAAGGGTCATCGAGCCTCTGGTGGAAACAGTCTATGTGCTATTAATTAAGGCTTACACTATGAAGTTAGATATGAAATTGAAAAAGCTGATGAGATTCAAATAACTTTTGTCTTATAGAAATGATTTCTGTATGGTAAAGAAGACAAACCCAGACTCTATGGTTTTATTTTCCTGTATAGGCAATTATAGCAGTTTGATATCTGAGCAAACTCATTCCATATACACATATATGCACTTAAAAATACCCTTTTGCCTCATTCATATTTCAAGATGAAGTTCTATACAGACTAGATAAATTTTTCTGAAAACCAACATATGAATTATACATTTTGAAAATGATTTGAAGTATTTTCCTCAACATTTTCAGAAAAAGTTTATTTTGTAGTCTTAGCCCAAATTCACTGAATTTTTGTCACTGAATTCATCCAGCATTCTTAATTCTTTTTTTCATACAGTGAATTGCTAAAAAAATTAATGAGCTGGATTTCTGGTTGGAATGCAGGTCAGATGTGCTTAAAGCCAGAACTCTTCCTCAGTATTTGATTTTTTCCAATGTATTTCTCCAATAGAGATAGGCGCTGCATTTATATCTACTGGCTTAAGTTCTGTCACATTTCACTTCTAGCCTTTTAGTGTGGTAAATCGTGTTTTGTTTTCAATTAAGCATTGGTATTTTGTATTATCAGGTCATAGCCAGGAAACAATTCTGTAACTGAGCAACCAGTATTTGTCTATAGTTTTCTGTTCATAGGATGTTTTTGTTTGGCTTGAGTATCAGGGTAACACTGACCCCATAGAATAAGTTGGGAAGTGTTCCCTCCTTTCTATTTTTGGAAAAGTTTGTAAAGAATTAGCACTGACTCCTGTTTAAATGTTTGGTATAGTTCACAGTGAAGATCTTTGGGCCTGGGCTTTTCTTTGTGGGCAGTTTTTGTTTATTTTGTTTTGTGTTGGTCATACTAGCTCCATATCTTTATTTGTGATAGGTCTATTCAGATTTTCTATTTCTTCCTGATTTTGCTTCAGTAGTTGGTCTCTTCCTAGAAATTTATTCATTCCATCTAAATTGTCTCATTTATTGGCATGTAACTGTTCATAGTGATTGTTTAAATCATTTGACTATTATAAGGTACATAGTAATATTACCTCTTTCATTCTTAGTAATTTTAGTCTTTTCTTTCTTAGTCAATTTAGCTAAAGATTTGTCAATTTTCTTGATCTTACTTGGATAAGTATGTATAAGTTTAAAATTATAATTTTGTTTTCACTTATTTTCTTTTGTTTCTCTTATTTTCTCTACTGTTTTTCTATTATCTCATTAACTTCAGCTCTAAACTGTATTATTTCTCTCCTTTTTTTTTTTCTGCTTTGAATTTATTTGCTCTTCTTTTTCTAATGTCCTAAGGTAGAAAGTTAAGTTGTTCATTTGAGTTGTTTTTTTTGTTTGTTTGTTTGTTTGTTAAGATTTTATTTATTCATTTGAGGCAGAGAGATACAGAGAGAGAGCATGAGTGGGGAGAGAGGCAGAGGGAGAGGGAGGAGAAGCAGACTCCCTGCTGAGCTGGCCAGGAGCCCGATGTGGGGCTCCATCCCAGGACCTAGAGATCACGATGCGAGCTGAAGGCAGACACTCAACCATCTGAGCCACCCAGGCGCCCCATTTTTTTTTGACACAGGCATTTACAGCTATAAATTTTCCACCAGGCATATGGTGCTACCTGTATCCCATAAGTTTTGATGTACTATGTATTCATTTTCACCCATGTTAAAGTTTTTTCTGATTTTCCTCATGAATTTTTTTTGACCCATTAGTTATGTAGGAGCATGCTGTTTATTTTCCACACATTTTTGAGTTTGCCAAATTTATGTTAGTTTCTAATTTTGTTCCCATGTCTTTGAAGAACATACTTGGTATTATTTCAATCCTCTTAAATTTGCTAGGGCTTATTTTATGGCCCAAGATATTGTCTATTCAGGAGAATGTTCCATGTGCACTTGAAAAAAATATCCTCCTATTGTTGGGTAGAGTGTCACAGTTGTCTGTTAGGTTTGATTTGTTTATAGTTGTGCAAGTCTTCTATTTTCTTGTTGATCTTCTGCCTAGTTGTTGTCTCCATTATCAAAAGTGGGATGTTGTTGAATTTCTATTTCTCCCTTTGTTACTGTCAGGTTTTGCTTTATATGTTTTCAAGCTCTGTTTTTAGATGTGTACGTGTTTTTAAGTGTTTTGTCTCTCTGATTAATTGACCTTATTATCATCATAAACTATCCCTTTCTATCTATAGCAATACTTTTTGTATTTGTATTCCTCCTTTAAGTGAATATTTTTTCATTAAATGAGTACTTCAGGGGCGCCTGGGTGGCTCAGTTGGTTAAGCGACTGCCTTCGGCTCAGGTCATGATCCTGGAGTCCCTGGATCGAGTCCCGCATCGGGCTCCCTGCTCAGCAGGGAGTCTGCTTCTCCCTCTGACCCTCCCCCCTCTCATGTGCTCTCTCTCATTCTCTCTCTCTCAAATAAATAAATAAATGAGTACTTCAGTATAAGACTTTAATTTCTTTAATGATTTTTCTACTTTAAAAAAATTATTTCCTCAGTGGTTGCTCTAAGCATCTTTAAATACATCTTAACCTACTAGAATCTACTTTAGATTTATATTAGATTAATTCCATTGAGCTATAGAAACATTGTTCCTATATAGATTGATGTCTTTTCCCCCTTTTTGTGGTATTATTGTTATACATATTATACCTACATATGATACAAACCCACCCATACATTGTTGTATTACTTTATGTAATTTCATTTATTTTAAAGAAGTCAAGGGAAGAAAAGAGAGCAAGTATATGTTTATAGTATTTATGGTATATGTATTTATATCTTCCTCCTATTTCTGGTTTCTTTGTCCCTGTGGTTTCAAGTTGCAACCTGGGATCCTTTCCTTAGTCCAGTACAACTTTGCCTTTATTCACTTCCTTTGTGTACATAGCATTTCTATATGTTATAGACTAAATGATACAATTATATACATATGTTTTATATTATTTATTTTTAAACCAATTGAGAGAAGAAGAAATAACTCTTCACCACTTTTATACTTCCCCAACCTTCAAGAATGAAATCAATTTTTGTCTAAGCCTTTAACTATGAGTCTGACTGACTTACCAGCTGGGAATTCATACTTAGATGTTAATAAAGCAAGACTAACGTGAAGAGATGAAGATTCAAAAAAAAAAGTGCAAATATCTCCATTTGTCATCAAAGCATGAAAGAAATTACAATTTGAATGTGTTAAGGAGTCATGTCCAGTTAATATTTCTCAGTCTTTAAGAAAAAAAGCAAAAACAAAACTTCTGTATGCTGAAGTTCCAATGACTTCAGTATAATTAAACTTCTAAATCAATCACTTAACAATGTTGTGTGTTGAAAAAGAAGCATTAGATTTTGGATGCTACAGAGCAGCATAAAGATTTCAGACCCATTTCCCTGGCTGATTTAACAGCAAATTTATTTGACAATGGAGGGGGAAAATAAATGACCTATATATGTACCCTCCAGTCATGTATTTCTGTGACTTCAATAATCACAAACATTATTACTCTATATTCTCAGTGTTATTCTATTTTTTACTGAAATGTTAAAATCAGATATTATGTGTAGAAAGAATAAAGCTTTTATGGAAAGGTAAAAAGAGGTTTTATCTGAAATAAGCAGCACTTCTCATTTTTCAACCATGCTATCAAAAGAGACTTACACCCTGACCTTGCATTTGAAAAGATGCTGTCTGTAGTGTGATAAAAAGTCATGAAGGATTTAGCAGACTTGTAGGTTCAGGCACTAGAGTCCAAGGGTAAAAGATGCAAAAGTAAAAATATTAAAAAAAAAAAAAAAAAACTGCCAAAGTAGAATGACTCCTTCCCTCTGGCAAAATCATTGCCGCCCTGAAATCAAATGTAACCTCCCAATTCTTTCAAGGGAGACCCTCTGATTTTACCTCACCACAGCCCTGGGGCCATACCCAAAGCCATCATCCTCTTAATAAGGTATCAGGGTTACAATGAATATAAGAACTACAGAAGGAGCAGAAATACAAATGGAAATCCCTCTAAGTTAGAAAAGACTGGTGAGGAGGTCTACAAAGGAAGGACTAAAAAGCCAAAGAAATAAATGTGGTGCAACTTTGAAAGACAAAAAAGAGAAATATAAATTCAATATATCAGAAAAAACAAAATGTGTTTCCTTAATTTTTGACACTTTCTAACCTAAAGCTGGAAGGAGTCTGAGAACTCATCGAATCCTACTCCTTATTTTTCCAGATAAAGAAATTTGTGCCTAGAAACGTTAAGTATTTTCCCATGTACGTTATTTGAGATTCTTCTGAACCTACAGTTTTAGAAAGAGTAATAGCTAAGAAAAGAAAACTAATACAGTTGAAAGGGTAGAAGCAGAAGTTTAAGGAAAGAAGGTGTATTAAACCTAAAAAAGCTAAATTTAAATCTATATTACTTTCTAGATATATTCCAATTTACTAAAAGAAAAAAAACATCAAAGTATTAATTTTTTTAGATTTTTATGGTGGCTTATAAAAGTGTTTATAGACTAGAAAAGGTCATAATATTATTTTAGGAAAGGACTTCTTGGTTAATGTAAAAATATTGCATTTTATTTTTGATGTGGTGTGTATGGGTCGTACCAGAAAATTTCCACTAAGGAAGCAGGATTATTTTGCAATATCTTTTTTTTTAATGGACAAATGATAAACGTTTATTTCTGACAGCTAAAATTGAAGAAGTTGATGAAGAATTTGAAGAAGATTCAACAATTTAAATAGCATAAAATCACACCTTCTAAGATGGCTAAACCTAAGGAGATTATTCAGCTTTAAAAAAGGAAAACGGGCCTTCAATTTTCTAAAGGGATTTTACCCAGCAGATCACTTAGTATCTCTTTACCATTAAACAAAACACAACAACAGAATCTCTGTTTACAAGAGAATAGTAAATATGGGGAGAATATAAGGAGCATGTATAAAAAGCTCACTTTCTGTACCTCATCTCATCCATGTATTGTAGATACCGGAAGTTAAAAAAACAACCAACCAGGCTGGTACATACATGTAGACAAGTATTAGTGCATACATTTAAAAAACCTACAAGTTCTAAATTATCATTTTCCCCTAGAGATCTACAGAAGTAACATCAGTAAGAGGGATCAGGTTGTAATTATCTTTCCCAGAATAGATATTTACTGGTATACGATCATTAAAATGAGGAATTATTGAAGCACTAAGAGTTAAATCTCAAAAATGTGACTTATGACACCTCTAGATGGATTTTCTTACGTTCTCATCTATCTCTTAAAAGTATAAAATCTTCTTGAAAATCAATGGGAATTTATTCACATCTTTAAAATCAAGGTAGGTGCACCATGTTCTAGATATGTAATGACTAGCACATATTAGAGATTCAATAAATATTAGATAAAGTCCAGAGCTAGGCAGAATTATTCTTTTTCTATTTTGAAGGGACAGAAGGCCCCAATTAGCTCCAAGGAAGGCTGCAAATGTGTTATTATAGCTGCACATTAACACTCTTGCTAAAAATGAAATTCAGTTAGAAAATAAGTAGCCAACGCACATGAGGTAAGCTGCTCACACAGTCTCTTGACACATACCTTATTGTAGTAATAATAACGCACTCACTTCCTCACTAGGACCACCACCTAAACTGGATCACTCCGTCATACTTTTATTAATGTTATTACTATCCATACCAAAATAAATCTAGTTCATGCTTCTCTTTTCTGAAATTCTAAGACTTTTCAGCAGCTGCTTCACAATCCTTACATCACAGGGGCAAATAACATTTGCATTTTAAGAATTTTTATCTGAGAACAGAAGCCAACATAATGTCTCTAAATAGAACACTGGATTCTGGGGCACCTGGGTGGCTCAGTTGGCTAAGCGACTGCCTTTGGCTCAGGTCATGATCCTGGAGCCCTGGGATCGAGTCCCACATCGGGCTCCCTGCTCAGCTGGGGGTCTGCTTCTCCCTCTGACCCTCTTCCCTCTCTTGCTATCTGTCTCTCATTCTCTCTCAAATAAATAAATAAAATCTTAAAAAAAAAAACAAATAAAACTGCTTTGATAAAAAAAAAAAAACACTGGATTCTGAACTATGAAATTATAATGCCCTATGATTTCAGAAGTTGTCTCAAATGGATCTGAAGAGAATGGACTAGGGACATCAGAGATTAGAACTAGTCATTTGATTTGTCTATATAAAGTCCTTTGGTTAATTTAATGCTACTTTTGCAATCACAACAATAAAATCCACTGTGCACATATGGACACCTCTAAATTTCACAGAAAGATATAGGAGGAAAGTCAGACCAGCCTAGATTCTGGTTTTATGGTTATTCTGCAAACAGGCAGTCTTATTTTCAACATCTCCAAAAGATATAATAATACCTGGGTGATGGTAGGCTGGTGCACACCAATGTGCCCCTGCAAGTTGTTTTTAGCCAGTATCACTTTTGATTGGTTGATGCTCATGTCATTTACATTGTCGAATGTTTTGAATTTTTTGAGAAATTAAGTAGATTTTGTCTATGTAGTTTCAATAATTAATTTCCTCCTTTGAACGACATTTATCATGTAATATGCAACATGTACCAAGTTAACAATGCACTTTCAAATGCAAATTGTATAATCTTTGCTTGAAGATATGAATATTGGAAGAAAATAGGCATATCACTCTGAGTATCTTTTTTTTTTAAGATTTTATTTATTTGAGAGAGAGTGTGTGTGAGAGAGAGAGAGGGAGCACGAGTGGGGGGGAGGGGCAGAGGGAGAAGCAGACTCCCTGCTGAGCAGGAAGCCCAACATGGGACTCAATCCCAGGGTCCTGGGATCATGACCTGAGCGGAAGGCAGATGCTTAACCGACTGAGCCACCCAGGCAGCCTCTGAGCATCTTTTTAAAAAATATTTTACTTATTTTTATTAGAGAGAGACAGGGGAGGGGGGCAGAGGGAGAGAATCTCAAGCAGACTCCCTGCTGAGCGCAGACCCTGACACGGGGCTTGATCCCACCACCATGAGATCATGACCTGAGCCGAAATCAAGAGTCGGTTGCCTAACCACCGACTGAGCCACTGAGGCACCCCTCACTCTGAGTATCTTAAAGCAGTAACTATCCTCTTACAAACACATAAGGATGAAAGTTCAGTCAATGTCTCTCTAAAGCAACATTCTAAGGGGCTACTTATACTTACTGCTATGAAAAGACAAGACATTTTAATATATTCTTTACTGGGTAAATAGTAAAATAGATTATTTTTCTATTTTATTTATTGCATTACTTTAAATGCTCATGTTAACTCATAAATCAGAATGTAACAAACATATTGCTAATCCAATTGCTTTAGAAGTACTATCCTATTACATGTCATTCTTCTCAGTATTGTTGGTTTTCCAGAGGTCTTATACAGTCCCCCTGAAATTATTGTGATTTAATAATTCAGACATACTGGGGCGCCTGGGTGGCTCAGTTGGTTAAGCGACTGCCTTCGGCTCAGGTCATGATCCTGGAGTCCCGGGATCGAGTCCCGCATCAGGCTCCCTGCTCAGCAGGGAGTCTGCTTCTCCCTCTGACCTTCCTCCTTCTCATGCTCTCTGTCTCTCATTCTCTCTCTCTCAAATAAATAAATAAAATCCTAAAAAAAAAAATAAAATAATTAAAAAAAAAAAATAATTCAGACATACTGCAAAATAATGAGAATTGTAAAGTATGTTGGCCATTTAAAACTCAAAGAGTACCTTCCAAAGATAGCAATCAACTGTTAACAAGCAGAAAATTTTAATTCATTATTCAGAGGTTGACTGCCACCTACAGGGCTAGTTTAGTCTTATTTTCTGCCATTTCCATGATCAATATGATTAAATCTTCTATAATTAGATAAAATTGGGGGCAGGGGAAAGACTTGTGAATAAAGTCATTTGTGCCACTTAAAGACTGCTCTTAAGAAAATTGAAATGATCAGTCCTAAAGCTCTATATGGGACTTATACATTGATTTAGTGTTTATTGAGATGTGGACTAATAAATCTCTTTTACATGATAAAATGCTTAAAAAGCTCATTTTAGGACCACTGTATAAAACCTACATATAAAACAATACTAATTCAATGAACTTATTCCTGTAAATATTGAAAATCTTAATTTTAATATAACTACTAAATGCTTTAACCAAGGGTATTATTGATAGGCAGTGGATGAAACAAACAAGACTTGTACAAGATAAATCACAAATAGTTTGAAGGGGAATAATAGAAAATATTTCCTTGGAAATGTAATAATGTCATCATGACCTGAAACCTGAAACAAACTGTAATAAATCAAATCTATTATGCCTACTGTGTTTGTCTAGGCATGAGCTAAACCACTGTGCAAACCATAAGAATACCAAACATCCTCCTACGGTGGCTAACATGCGAGACTGCTATTTCTTTACCAATTACAGCTGTAGCCTTTCTGTCGTCTTTCCTTCTTCTAGACAAGGTTTATTGAGATACCCTGCTTCCTGGCAGCATCCAATGCAGAGCAGAGCCTCCCTTCCTTAAACTGTCCTCCAAACCACATAACACAGGCCCCCATTATATAAGGCATCCTTTCTAACATCCACTGATTGAGATGCCCCCACAGTTCCCCTTGGTGTGTGTTTCTTTTGCTACCACTGAGTAATAAGCCTAAACTGATTCCAGATCATAGAAGGTTTTGTTTTTCAATAAATCACATACTCTGGTATTTTAAAAAGTATTTTTTTTCTTTATTTAGTAGATCCCCTACCTTTTCTCCAGCACCTTGACTCTCACCCATTTCTAATTATTACACTATAATTTCCACTGGATGGATTTGTCACTATGGTAGAATTTTACAAAAATAACCAAAATCATTCCCCTCCCTGGGTACGAGCTCCTGTGCAATGTGATTTTTCAGCTTGCCTATCAAGAGGTAGAGTTTATTAAATGGCCACTGGTCTTGTGACTTGCTTTGACCTTTAAGAATGTGTCAGAGTGATGTTGCCAGTCATAAGCCTAACTGTCCAGAGACGTTGCGTACTCGTGTTCTCTGGCATGGAACCCTCCACTGCCATGTGATCAGCTCTGACTTGGTGGTGAATCAAAGACCAAGAGAATCAAAGACAAGCCAGCAGGCCATGGCCCAGGCAAACTGGTTGCCGACTGCAGACATGTAAATAAGCTTAACCAACACAGAGGCAGCCAGACCCAATGAGCCCAACCCCAGATTCCAACCCCCACACCCATGCAAGAAAGGGTTGATTCTCAGCCACTAAATGTTGTGGTGATGTGTCCTATAACAAAAGTTACTTGGTACAGTCTCAACGACCAGATTGTATTTTGCTAAGTTTATGATTTCGCTTTTATCAGAGTCACAATTTGTATCTACTTGGTAGTGTATCACTCATTAGTTCAAACAGAGGCACCAACGAACAGTGAGGGAATAATGCCATGCATATCACATTTCCCATTATTTTGCCTTGTGTCAAATAGTCAACACGAACAGTTAAAATTAACATACTTCTAAAGAAAAGGATTAGCTATCTGGAGACTCTCTGAGTAGCACAGGAAATAGACAATTAGTGTAAATAGCCGCTAGCAGTAATTTACTCATTTGATTACTTAGAATAACCTGTAACTGAAGCTTCTTTCAGATAAACTATTGTGGTTTTCTTCATATCTTTCGGTATTCGATTTTAACTTGCAAGTAGAAATATATAGGTTATAACTAGTAATAAGCAAAACGGTGCATTGATAACATGGTGGTACTACTTTTAATCTCAAAGTCTTAGCTAATCTGGAATTACCAACCTACATTTCAAAAAGGTTTATACCTTTGAAACAGAGCATTATGATGCTGAAAGTAACTCACTTCCTACAACCTACTGTGAAATCCAAACATAGCACAAAGTGTGATGAAGGAAAAAAAAAAAATTCTTTGCTCTAATGCTGAGCAGGTGGAGATAATGCAGAATGGAAAATACAAAGCCTAGTGAATCTAAATGCTTAAATCCATATGAAAAAAATAAGAGTTGTTAAGTTAAAAGCCAATGACTCACTGAAATCTGTTCTCTCAGGGTCAGATGAACAAGACTGATATAGTTGTTTTAGGAACACAAGTTTGTCTACTTGAGGGAATCAATCAAATGTTCACTGTTCTTTCACTTGAACTCTCTCCTCAAAAGTCCAACACCTAGGACAATCGGTTAAGCACCCAACTCTTGGTTTTGGCTCAGGTCATGATCTCGGGGTTGTGAGATCAAGCCCTGAGTGGGGCTCTACGCTCAGGACGAAATCTGTTTAAGACTCTCTCCCTCTCCCTTGACCCCTTCCCCTGCTCTCTAAAATAAATAAATAAGTCTTAAAAAAAAAAAAAAATTCCAACACCTCCTCTCCTCACTCTCAGATGACAGTTTGCTCCCTATTGAAATCAGAAGAGAATCTCCACAAGGTCTCACCATCCCATCTAATCTCTCCTTGTAGCTGTGCCCACACACCTCACCTTCTCCTTGATTACAGTGAATGAGCTCCTATCCTAAATCATCTCCTCTAATTTCCCATATACTTCTATATTCTTTCTGTGAATTTCCGCTAGAGTTTCCTCATTATCCAGAGCTAACTCCTCTGATATTCTTCTACAAATATGCAGGAAAACAGTGACAGGCCATGGTTCCCATCCAGTACCCTCAGAGCAGCAACAACGGGCAGCCATTTCACCAGGCACCTTGTGAAGAAAGCAGATGGAAGACCCTCCTCCCCCAGGCCCACGAATTGGAAACTCCATGATGGAGCCCAGCAATCCGTAACTTAACAAGCCCTCCAGGGGTTTCCAATACACCCTAAGGTTTGAGAACAACTGTTAGAGCAACGGGCTTCCATCTCCCCCATAACAATTACCCTCTCTCCACTAGATCATGTTTTCTTCTCTCCCATCTTCATATGAAATAGTATCTCTCCTGACCTCAAGTACTATATCTGCTATTCCTGTCATTTTTCTCTTCTCATATAGAAAAGTCTTAAAATTACTGACTAGAACCAACTTTTCTCCTTCCATTTCTATTGATTCATTCTAGTGAGGCTCCTATTGATCCCATGCCACTGAAACAATATTTAACAAGATCTCCGGTGACCATTATGTAACTAAATCTAGTGTACTAATCTCAGTCTGCAGTTCATTTGGCCTATGGCAAGATTTAACCCTGTCAAATTCTCTTTTTTGAAACACTTTTTTATTTCTCCCCACTTGGCTTCCAGGACATCACTCCTGGTTCTTTTCCATAACTCAGTGGCCCCTCTGTTTGTCTCCTTTGCTGTTTCCCCATCAGCTCATCAACCACTAAATATTTAAATAGCCCAAGGCTTAGCTCTAGCATCTCTTTTTTAAATATACTCACTTCTTAGGTGGGCTTATTTAGTTTTGTGGCTTTACAATCTAGCTGTGTGTTAACGTCTTCCATATTGTTTTTTTAACCTAGAACTTTCATCTTTGAATGATGCTATTTGATTAATATATTGCACAACACATATCCTAATTACAAATGTTTATTAAAGCGTGATGTTTTGTGACTTCAAATGTCATGATGAGCTCTGACGTCAGACATGATGGAGGAAGGTGGCAAATCTTTTCCCAAAAAACACAACTACGAAGCTGAATGGAAGGGTCAAAAGCAACCATTCTAGCACTTGGGAAACACCTGGCCAAACAGAAGCATTAAGTCACAAAAACTACTGAGCTTCAGGTAAGAAGAGCATTAGTGTATGGAATTCTTAGCTGGGGCTCCCAGGCCCCCCACAGCCCCAAGCTCTGTCAGGGCAACAGTGTAACCAGGACAGGGCAACAGCTTTGCTACCACTGCAGAGAGAGCTTCCTTGATTTAGCTTACTTCTTATCTGTTTGAGTAACAATCTCAGTGACAAGTGAACAGGAAGGCCCAATGGATCTGCTAGCCTAAGGTTATTGTCTACTTTAGGACAAGCAACTAACCAGTTAATGCTATGCCAACACAGTGGGGTACTGTTCAGCAATAAAAAAAGAAAAAAAGGCAGGGGCCCCTGAGTGGCTCAGTTCATTAAGCATCTGCCTTTGTCTTGTAAGATCTCAGGGTTCTGGGATCCAGCCCCAAATTAGGCTCCCTGCTCAGCAGGGAGTCTGCTTACCCTGCTCCCTATGTTACTCCCCCTGCTCATGCTCATGCTCTCTAATAAATAAAAAATAAATAAAGAAAGAAAGAATGAAATGCATGTTAATAGGGATGAACCTATAAAATATTATGTTAATGAAAGAATATGTATGCAAAAGAATATATACTCTAAGCCTCCATTTTGTCTAATGCCCAGAAAAGGCAAATTTATAGAAACAGAGAGCAGACTGTAGTTGCCTAGGGCTGGGGATAGGACTGAGAATTGACTGGTTGGGAACAGGGGCATGTTTTTTTGGTGATGAAATGTGCTCAAGTCCAGTTGTGATTTTAGAAAAAAACACAGATACTCCTTAACTTAGTGGTTTTCAAAATGAGCTACTTAATTATCTCCTAAAAGAATTCTGGAGATCTCTATACTGCATCATATATTTTTAAGTTAATACCTAAAATTCTTTATCGTAAGTTTAAATCAGTTTGAAGGACTTCTGAGGTAAGGCAAATATTGGCATTTTAAAATAAATTCATATCTCACTCCTTTAAACTTTATCCGCGGGACTCTAAATTCATTTTAATTATACATTTGGCAGAACTAGAACAGCATATCAACAGCTGAAAGAGAAGGATTAATCCCCATTAAACGAAGTCAGTTTTTTAAAGTTCAGGGGCATTATGCTTAACATTGCGTTAGGGAACATTTTGCCCCATATCTCTTCACAAGCAGTAGTTCTGATTTTATGAATGGGGTTTAACAGCAAATTAACAGCAAAACAATGGAAAGCATCAGCCCATGAGTAAGTGAGGGGCTAAGCAAACAGTGTATTAATAGTTGTTGCTCCGTGCATTATTTAAATATTATTCACAATGTATTCTCTTAAGGTTAATATAAATCTAGTAAGTACACAGAAGGGATTAAGCACTACATAGAGAAATTGTTGATGGTTGACAGCAAGCAGAAAACTTGCACCCAAGTAAAACATAAATGTGGATTTAATGTCTGCAGCAATCTCTTGGAAAATATAAGAAATATCTCCAGAAACTAAATAAATTTTCAAGAATGCAACAGATTTATTTCTAATCTGTGTTATTTCTATCTGAAGAAATAACATCGATCTGTTAGAATTAATGTGGAATTTCTCCTGTTTTTATTTCCTGAAATCATTCGAAGTCTGAAATTGAGATACAAAGTCTCTCCAAGTGCTTCCTCACTATGAGAATGATAAAAATGCAGGGAGTGCACTTGGAGCAGATGGGTATCTTGCATCATGCTGTTTTTTGCAGATCTTGAAGTTTTTAGGATAGATAAATAGATGATTCATGGAGCCTTGAAATGAGTTTGCTTTGTAGAAGAAAGAAGAAACTTCTACTTTCTTACTATTTTTTAATGTTGTTCTCTTTGCTTTGCTCTAAGATAAATAGATACAGAGAGAGAGGGAGAAAGAGAGAGAGACGAAGGGAGGGAGAGGTGGAGGTAGTAGAGAAAGCCAGATTTGGCAGAGAGGGACACCGAGATGCAATTTAGATACGGCAAAAGCCTCAGCTGAAGACATGGGGAATCTGGAGCTAAATTTCATGTCACTCTTAAGATGGGCATGATCCTGAAAAGGAACTTGGCAGGTAAAGACAATCTTTCAGAAGCACTCCCAGATGCTAGGGCATATCTTTCTTTCATTGGGCATCTGAGTAACTCATCACGTTCATCACGCTGTACATGGAACCCCTTAGAAAGTTCTTGGATAGCCTTAAGAACACATGAACTCCATTTGTGAATGCTATTAATGCCTCATTTTTTACAGTGAGGGAGTCATTTTAGCTGACTATGCACATAGGTTCCTGGATTTGGAGATGGACAAGATTAAATGTGGTAGGAAAAGGAGGGCCAGTGTGGCAAAGGGGACAGTTATTAACTCTGTGATTCCTTTTCCATGTTTCTCTCTGTCTCTCTTCTCTCATTATCTCTTCTATAAAACAAAAGTTTAAACAGCAAAAATCTGCCCTTAGAATGAGACCAAGACTGGAGTTGAAGAGTATGGTATGGGGTCTTGCAAATAAGACAAAGTGTTCTTTTGAGGGCACCTGGGTGGCTCAGTTGGTTAAGCGACTGCCTTCGGCTCAGGTCATGACCCTGGAGTCCCGGGATCGAGTCCCGCATCGGGCTCCCTGCTCAGCAGGGAGTCTGCTTCTCCCTCTGACCCTCCCCCCTCTCATGTGCTCTCTCTCATTCTCTCTCTCTCAAATAAACAAATAAAATCTTTTAAAAAAAAAAAAAGTGTTCTTTTGAGAAGGTAGTGCAAGAGTGATTGCAGATGTCAAAGATTGCTGAGAAAAAAAAAAGAATGTACTGATGGGATTCTGAGATAAATTTAGAAAACTCCAGGAGTCATGTACAGAATCTAGTTATTTGAAGATTTTATTCTGAGCATGGTCTTATTCAAATTATATAGGTTTAAAAATAAACGTTTCAGTAGTATAAAAGATGGACTGGAAAAGACCAAGTAAGAGCAGAAAACCATTAGGATGTCAGTGTCAGGATTCAGGGGAGTTGATGAGGACAATGAGAGCAGCCAAGAAGATATGTTAAAATCAGTGAGACATAGTGATCTTTTGGAAATGAGTGGATAAAAGGGATGAAAGGTCAAAGTGGATCTAAAATTTCAAATCAAACAGAGAGAGGAATGGGAAAAAAATACCCATTTGGAGGGAAATATTATATACCTAATTTTAGACACATTGAAATTTGAGTACAAGTCAGCTGCAAACTAGGCATAAATCAGGGGCTTAGAAGAGGACAGGTCTGAGGAAAGAGGTTTTAATAAACAGTAATCATACTGAATAAAAGAAACACAGTAAGTTTTTAAAATATATGTTTCAAATTATTTGATTTTTCCAGTTTATAATAAAGAGAAGATAATGGACCCATAAAGATGCCATTAATAATGCTTCTTTAAAAAAGCTCTATCCAAGCTCATTTCACTTTTAGTCCTTCAATCCTTAAACTTCAACTATCAATATTTTAATTAACCATAACTTTATTATTTCACATTAGAATTAGTCATGTTTTGTAATTATACTTTCATGTGTAACAAATCAAAATATGTATAAAACATAATTTTTAACTTACAACTTTGGTTGTATTATAAGGTGGGAATATAAATTTTTGAGGTTTGACAAGTGATTATAGGTTTTAATATTAATTCCATTTAATGCATTCTTCTTATCTATAGTACCATAAATCTGCTCTCACCCAGACATTTATCAAATTAATAAACAATGAATACAATGAGTTTAACTGTTGGAATTAAAGGTTTTATGGACATTATATGTGTATCAAATTCTGGCTGGAGACACTAACTGAAATTACTATCCAATCCATGTAAAACAAATATTTTTAATTATTTTTTTTTTTAAAGTAGAGATAATCCTCTATATGTATCTTATACCCTTGATTAGAGCAATGTGCTTGACAAGAGATTTTAATCATTCTCAAAGATAAAAAATGATTATAAAGGGATAATTTCAGTAATTCATTTATTCTGTAAGGACTGGTCTTGATTGAAATCACATGTAATTTGGAAATATAAAATGTTACTGCTAGAAATGCAAAAACGTTTTTTGAGAAAGAATCTAAACACCCATCAAAGCCCAATGATGGATTTATTAATAGACTTATAGTGCAAAGCTGATGTTGATTTGCTAACCCATACGCACAGATGTGGCCTTCTCTAAAGGAAATCTGGTTGACATAGAGAATTTTAGTGAATGCTCAATACTCTTTTCATCCCCTTTCCTCTATAAAACAAGTTTTGCTGAAGTCTGAATGGTAAATAATAAATGGGTACTAAATGCTAACTTGTAAAATATGAGTGCTGTATTTTATTTTATTTTTTAAGATTTTATTTATTTATTTATTTGAGAGCGAGAGCATGAGGGTGGGAGGGGCAGAGGGAGTGGGAGAAGACAACTCCCCGCTGAGCAGGGAGCCCGATGCTGGGCTCCATTCCAGGACCCCAGACCATGACCTGAGCCGAAGGCAGACACTTAACTGACTGAGCCACCCAAGCGCCCCTGAGTGCTGTATTTTAATGCAGGGAAAATAATATAAGATGGATGTGTAGGGTCAATGTCTGAGAAGCTTGAGAGGAAACCTTGGGACTTCTGTAATCTGTAAATTCATATGGAAAAAAATAAAACTTGCACATCAAATCATACAAAAAGTAATTCCAGATGACCCATAGCTCTCAGTAAGAAAAGCAATGGACTAAAACTTCCAGAAGATACTATAGGAAAATATCTACATTGCCTTGGTATAGGAGGACTTTTAAAATATATGTGTACAAAAAGCATTAATCTTGAAGGAGGAAATCCATGACACGAGCCACATTAAAATTAAGAACATCTGTTCATCAAAATATATCATCCAAAATACATCATGCAACACAAGGAAAAGCCTCATATCGAGGATGAATCAATAAGAAAATGTGTAGCCAACATTAATAGTTAAATGGACATGGGCGCCTGGGTGGCTCAGTCGTTAAGCGTCTGCCTTAGGCTCAGGTCATGATCCTGGGGTCCTGGGATCGAGCCCCACATCGGGGTCCTTGCTCAGCACAGAGCCTGCCTCTCCCTCTGCCTGCCACTCCCCCTGCTTATGCTCTCTCTCTCTCTCACTCTCTCTGTCAAATAAATAAATAAAATCTTAAAAAAAAATAGTTAAATGGACAGGAAGTACAAAGAAGAGACGACTGAAAATGTGCTCAAACTTCATTAGTCATCAGGAAAATTCCACTTAAAACTTCAGTGAGATACCAGTACATATGCACAGCATGGCTAAAGCTGGAAAAAATGGCATCACCAATCCCTACTAACAACGTGGAGCAACAGGGACTCAGCACTCCTTGCAGGCGAGTGAATGGGTGCAGCTATTTAAAAAGAACATTTTACTCACTGCAAATTTGAACACACATGTAACACACAGATCCCACAATCTGCTGCTGGGTATACTACCAACAGAAATATACATATCTACATATACATAATGACTCCAATTAAATATATTTCCAAGGCAAGGAAAACTAAGCTATTCTATTAGAAGACAAGATAATGGCTACATTTGGGAAGAAAAGGGGTTTAACACTTGGGAGAGGTCATAAAAGGTGCTTCTAGACTGTTGTCACCATTCTATTTTGACTGGGACAGTGGTTACATGGGTGTTCACTTCATGGGAATTGATCAAACTGTACATGTGTATTTTTGTGTAATTTGCTATCCTGAGGAAAGTTTTTCCAAACTAGAAAATTTGTTTAAAATGTAACAACTTTGCTTTTTAAATAAATAGGGATCTCTCTATTTGCAGATAAAGAGGAAGGCTTCTTGCCTAAATGGGCAGATATTTCAGGTTTACAAAATAACAGAATTCATTCCGTGCCTTGTGTGGAATATAGAGAACCATGCCACCTCACAAAACAGAGATCAACTGAATTTCACTAATTACAAGGGTAAGTGTGACATTAACAAAACAGAGAAAAAGAATTTCCATGCCAGTCGGAGGTCATCTGAGCCATTATCCATATCTTATCTTCTTCATAGAAATGTGTTTACTCCTGTGAAGCCTGTTAATTCCAAAAACGAAGGATCTTGAGAGTCTTCAACCTCAGTGCTGCATTGTTTGTAGAAATTTTTATTAGGAAAGTTATTTTTCCTTTGCATAGTTTGAGAGAAATCCTGCTCTGCAAAAAAAAAAAAAAAAAAACAAAAAACAGATCTTAGAGTCAAGTTCCTTTGAGAAATACAAATTAATATTTTTAGAGGCCGAATTCGATTCATGTCAGAGCATAATGCTGATAAGCAGCAGATAGGCAGCCTGAAAGATTGTATTTAGCAGATTAACCGGAGTCCCCCAAAGTGCCACATAACTGAAACTTTTCATGAGGTGAACTGAGAGCCCTTACTTTTCCGGGATGCAATTGGATGCATCAAGACCTATACATGTCTCTGAAGTAAGACCAAAGACTGGATTCTTGCTCTGAGCAAATCAATGTGAAAAGCCGTCTCTTTATTTTTTATATCTCATGGGTAATGGTAAAATGTTGAGTGAAAGAAATGATGAAAACCTTTCTAGGTTATTACACTGCCTATATTGCCCTTGAAACATGGGGCCCAAAGTCAGTTATTTCTGTAGGACAGCAAGTAAAAGTCTGGGCTTTGAATTTGGGGCTTAGTAGAGCATTAAGAAGCAACAAGGTAAGTGGAGAGCCAGCCAGTTCTTGAGCATGAGCCAAAATGGTTATTGGGAGAAATCAGACCCTGTCCATAGGAAGCATTCAAACCAAAATGAAACCAAATTGACTTCCCGGACTGGCGCAGCATTGCAAAGTAGCAGAATTCATTGTACTGCCCCGTGCATTCACAACCAAAGCAGCAAGTCAAAAAATAGATTCCGTGACCTTTTCTGCCCGTGAAATGTAGTCTCCCGCCGTACAGGATTGCATAAAACATAAAGAGAAATCTGTTTCAGTTAAAGAAAACCCCAAAGTGGTGTAAGGGAAGGCTTGTTCCGGCTGGTAATCCCATCCTTAGTAGCAGGCCGGCTGTTGACACGTGAAATTCGTCTCCGGTTTAGACGTCCCCTCACCTTCCCGCAGCCGTCTCTGGAGAGAAGAATGAGGAAAGAAGCTCCTCTTGAGACCCCTCCGAAATCATCACGATCAGGTACCTCCTCAGTATCTCAGCCCATCTGGGGCTCGCACTTTCCTTCTGACAGCAAAATATGGTTGCAATGTGCTTCAGGGATCTGAGAGAGGAGACTCAGCGACATGTCGAGTGCTGCTGTGGATACGCCACGTTGCAGGAGATTCTGTCTCCCTGAATTACTCCCAGACAATTGCTGTAAATCTCCACTATGGAAATACAAGCGGAGCGTCAGTGAACAAACTCATAACCAGTCCGCTGTCATTCTTACAATAAGTGGACGTTTATTTAGTATATTGCAACATATATCCCCCAAATTATATCTCCTGCTGTTGAAGATTTTAAAGATTTATTTATTTTTAAAGATTTTATTTATTTATTTGAGAGAGAATGAGATAGAGAGAGCATGAGAGGGGGGAGGGTCAGAGAGAGAGGCAGACTCCCTGCTGAGCAGGGAGCCCGATGCGGGACTCGATCCCGGGACTCCAGGATCATGACCTGAGCCGAAGGCAGTCGCTTAACCGACTGAGCCACCCAGGCGCCCATTAACATCATTTTTTTTACAGTCCATAATATTTTCTTCCTAGCTTTTGATTTAACTTTTTTTTTTTTTAAGATTTTATTTATTTGCGAGAGAGAATGAGAGACAGCATGAGAGGGAGGAGGGTCAGAGGGAGAAGCAGACTCCCTGCCGAGCAGGGAGCCCGATGCGGGACTCGATCCCGGGACTCCAGGATCATGACCTGAGCCGAAGGCAGTCGCCCAACCAACTGAGCCACCCAGGCGCCCTATTTATTTATTTATGTATTTAGAAACAGCACGCACACGGGCACACACGAGTGGGGGGAGGGGCAGAGGGAGCAAATCTTCCACCAGACTCCACCCCCGCCCCCTCCGGGGCCGAGCCCAGTGAGGGGCTGATGCGACAACCCATGACATCACCGCCCGAGCCAAAACCAAGAGTCTATCGCCCAACCGACTGAGCCACCCAGGAGCCCCAGCCTGCTGTTGGAAGATTTTAAGGCGCTTTTTTTAACTCCACCAATTAGATGTGTTATTATCAATTTGTAGAGTTAATATTTGTTGAGGCTTACCCACAGGTCTCCCATTTTCTTTTTCTTTTTTTTAATTTGAGAGAGAGAATGAGAGAGAGAGCACGAGAGGGAAGAGGGTCAGAGGGAGAAGCAGACCCCCCGCCGAGCAGGGAGCCCGATGCGGGACTCGATCCCGGGACTCCAGGATCACGACCTGAGCCGAAGGCAGTCGCTTAACCAACTGAGCCACCCAGGCGTCCCTATCTTTTTTTTTTTTTTTTTAAGATTTTATTTATTTATTTGAGAGAGAGAGAATGAGAGAGAGCACATGAGAGGGGGGAGGGCCAGAGGGAGAAGCAGACCCCCTGCTGAGCAGCGAGCCCGATGCGGGACTCGATCCCGGGACTCCAGGATCATGACCTGAGCCGAAGGCAGTCGCTTAACCGACTGAACCACCCAGGCGCCCCAGGTCTCCCATTTTCAGAGCTTGGTATTCTTCTTCTCAGGTCTTCCTGCAGGGATCATTTTTGTCTCCTTCCCGGACCACATTCGTCAAACATTCCTTCGGTAGCGTCAATTGGTAATAAACTTTCTCAGTTTGTATTAGTCTGGAACTGTATTTGCTTTACCCTCGTTCTTGAAACGTTTTTCCCAAGTCTATAATTCTAGGTTGATGTTTTCCCTCACTCTTTTAATTCTATTATTCCACAACCTCTGGCTTCTTTTGTTGCTACTGAAAAGAAAGGCGTCAGCTTCACTTCCACTGATGTCTATGTAACCCATTTTTCATCCTGACAGCTTTTAAGTGCTTTAATTCTTTTTCTGCAGTATCTGTTTTACATAGATGGAATTTATCTTAATTTTACTTGGTATACATTTTTCTTCCCATATCTGAGGTTTATTATCTTTAATCAGTTCTGGATATTTATCAGTTTTTGTATTTGTATTTTTATATGTTCTGTATTTTTCATTGTGTTTCTCCTGTCGTTTACTCATAGAATTCAGATTATACCCATATTAGCCTGTCTTACTCTGTCTTTCAGTTCTCTTTATACTGATGGAAAACAAGAAATAAATGGCCCACTCAAATTAGAAAAATCAAGAGAACAAGGTTGTATAAAATACCTATTTAAAAGCTGGACAGGGGCGCTTGGCTGGCTCAGTCAGGAGAGCATGGGACTCTTGATCTCGGGTTTGTAAGTTCGAGCCCAATGTTGGGTGTAGGGATTACTTAAAAATAAAATCTTTTCTTTTTAAGATTTTATTTATTTATTTGAGAGAGAGAGCGCATGCGTGAGAGAGAAAGCACGAGACGGGGGAGGGTCAAAGGAAGATGCAGACTCCCCGCTGAGCAGGGAGCCTAATGTGGGACTAGACGCTGGGACTCTGGATCATGACCTGTGCTGAACGCAGACGCTCAACCGACTGAGTCACCCAGGCATCCCAAAATAAAATCTTTTAAAAACTTAAATTTAAATTAAAATTTAAAAAGCTGGAAAGATAAAGGGGACCCAGGACATATGCAGCAACCAAATCTAGCAGAAGACCCACTAACATCATAGGTCCTAAGGAACAAGGAGATGGAGTGGCTTCCAACGCTCAGAAAGACAGAGAGCCATGTGTTGCAGTCCACTTTGTGATAAGCCATGACTTTCTGTGGAAAAATAAAGTTAGACTGAGTCACCCTGCAGGGAGAAGTCAGAGGATTAACTCTCATTCCATCTTTCTTCTCCCCCCGCTACCATCCTCTGCCCAGGCTCCACCCTAATTGGCTCCAGCTAAAAGCAGAGGGCATGGGATGCAGTCCTTACAAGTCATCCTGGCACAGACACAAGGGTGGAGTTTGTCCTGACTTTCTCGTGCTTGTGGTTTTTTTATTGTGGGCTTGTGTTCCTTGAAATATTAACTGTAGGAGTTGTGTAAGCCTGCGTTTCAATTCCTTTCTTCTAGATTAAGTGTGCCCTTGCTTTACCTCGGAGACAGTCTTAACTTTTTTGGGGAACTGCTATGGGCTGAATATTTGTATCCCCTCCAAATCTATATGCTGAGACCTTAACTTCCAAAGGTCTTGCTATGAGTAGATGGGGATACAAGTATGTGGGAGGTGTTTAAGTCAGGAGTCTGGAACCTTCATGAGTGGGATTAGCGCCTTATTAAAGAGGTTCCAAAGAGTACCTTGCCTCCTTTTGCCATGTGAGGATACAATGGGAAGTCTGTGACCAGAAGACAGCCTTCACCCAATCATGCCAGCACCCTGATCTCAGACTTCTTGCTTCCAGAACTGTGAGCAATAAACTTCTGCTGTTTATAAGCCACCCAGTCTGTGGTATTTTGCTATAGCAGCTCAAACAGACTAAGACAGGAAATTGGTACCGAGAGTGTGGCTGCTATTACAAATACTTAAAAAAAAAAATGAAGAAGTGACTTCGGCACTGGATTATGGGCCGAGCCTGAAGATGCACGTTTGAAAACCCTGCGCTGCTTTGAACAAACTATGAAAGGCCAAGCTGGTGAGAACTCAGAAAAGGAGAGCTGTAGAGAAAGCCTCAATCTACTAAGAGCAGAACTAAGGGGTCATGAACAGAAGATGGGAGAAATAGTAAAGGCTATTCTGATGAGGTCTCAGATGGAAATAAGGAACATGTTATTGGCAACTGGAGGAAAGACGATCCTTGTTATGAAGTGGCAAGGAGCTTGGCTGAATTGCACTCGTGTCCCAGTGTTTTGTGGAAGGTAGAACTGTGAGCAATGAAATTGGATATCTGGCTGAAACTATGTCCAAGTGAAGTGTTGAAGGAACAGCTTGGCTTCTTTTGAATGCTTACAATAAAATTCAAGAAGAGAGAAATGATTTGAAACAGAATGGTTAATCAAAAAGGAAACAGAACTTCAATATTTGGAAAATTTTCAGCCTATCCATATTGAAAGAAATAAGAAACCATGTTCATTAGAGAACACAAAGGTTGTGGCCAAATTTGATAGAGATTGGTATAGATCAACCATCTCAACAGAAACTAGGAGCTGGTTCATCAAGGTGGTGGGGAAAATCGGTCAGCCATCTAAACAGGTCAGAACCTATTTTCTAAGCCAATGAAAAAATAACCCTGAAGGCGTTTCGGAGATCTTCAGGGCTGGCCCTCCCATCACCCGTCAGTGAAGCAGAGTAGAAGGCACCCACAAGGCCAAAAAAAAATTTTTTTTTTCAAAGGAAGAACCTCTGCTGCCCCAGAGGCACCTCACACATCCCTGGGTTCAGCTCTAGAATTCCAATTCTGGCACCATAATCCTCACCTGCCCCAGGTCTGGTGCCCCAGGTCTGGGGTGATTTCTCCACCAGCTTGTAGAGTGCAGAGCCACGAAGTCACAACCGTCGCCACCTAGATTTTAAAGAATATCCTGGAGAGCCTCCACCCATGCAGAGGGCTGCTTTGGGAGCGAGACGACTGCAGAGTCCCCTGTGGGGCATTGCCCAGCGGGGCCATGGGAGCAGGTAACCGTCGTCACGAACCTCACACTAGTAGATCTGCTGGCATGCGATTGCAGCCCAACCATGAGAATTGCAGCATGAGCTGTGCCTGGCAGAATCCCAGGGACAGCCCCCCAGAGCTTTGGGGGCTCAGCTGCAGCCCCAGTGAGTCCAGAATGTGGGGCACAGAATCAGGGCGGATTGCTCTCAAGCCTTGGGGTTTAATGTCATTTACCTTGTTAGGTTTTGGTCTTCTTTGGACCTGTTGCTACAACCCCCCTTTTCAGTGGCTACGCTGTGTCTCTGGTTTCACTTTCTGCAGTTTCATCATTAACTCCAGATGGAAGCAATGCTCCTTTTCCTGACAAATCATCGGAAGGTCAATCGTCCCCTAACTGTACGTCACAATGCGTCATATACCTCACTTCCTCTCATCACGGGGGCATTTTAGCACCCCCCGGCACCACAAGAAGGAAGGTGAGTGCATTACAACAATTTATGCTTCGATTTTATTATTAATTATCATTAATCTCTTACTGGGCTTAGTTGACAAACTAAACTTTATCCTTGGTGTGTAGGTATAGGAAAATACGTAGTACATAAAGGGTTTGGTACTAGCTGGGGTTTCAGGCATCCACTGGGGGTCTTGGAACCGATCCTCCGAGGATAAGAGGAACGGCTGTACTCCATCTTTCTTTCCCATTTCTCCCTTTGGAGTGGGACTGTCCGTCCTATGCCTGCCCCGCCATTATCTTTGGAAGCACATAAGATTTCATCTGAGTTAACAGTTTCATAGCTGGAGAGTCATTTGCCTTAGGATGAATGGGATCTTGAGTCTCCCTCATACCTGCTTTCGGTGAAATGTAGATGAGACTCAATGTAGACTTTTGAGTTGAATCCTGGAACAAGATAAGACTTTGGGTGCTCTTGGGATGGAATGAATGTATTTTACACGTGAGAAGGACATGACTTTTGAGAGGCCAGGGGCGGAATGCTATGGTTTCTGTGTTTATGTCTTACCCCACCAAATCCTAATGCCAAATGTGATGGTATTAATAGGTGGGGTCTTTGGGAGTTGTTTAAGCCATGAGGGTAAACCCTAATAAATGGGATTAGTGTCCTTTAAGAGAGGCTCCAGAAAGATCCCTAGCCCCTTCCTCCATATGAGGATTCAACAAGACAACTCTGGCTATGAACCAGAAAGAGAAGCCTCATTAAAACTTCCTGTGTTGACACCTTGACCTTGGACTTTCTAGCATCCACAATTGTGAGAAATAAAAGTCTGTTGTTTATTAGCCACCCAGTCAGTGGTATTTTGTTACATCAGCCCAAATAGACTAAGACAGGAACATAAGCAATCTAGCTTGAGTTTGTTCAGCCATACAGGAGTTAGGAAACTTCACTCCAAACATTCATATGGTTGGGAATTCTGAGGGGATATTTCCATTTATGACTACTCGGTTCAGAGACTAGACTGAGATATATAAATACTCATACCATCTCCCCCTGTAGGACAGATTTACTTAACTATGTGATTATGTTTCCCTTTGGGGACTCCAG
Organism: Mirounga leonina; assembly: GCF_011800145.1. Classification (NCBI taxonomy): domain Eukaryota; kingdom Metazoa; phylum Chordata; class Mammalia; order Carnivora; family Phocidae; genus Mirounga; species Mirounga leonina. The sequence continues at coordinate 16,730,764 of NW_023270320.1, read as the reverse complement.
CTTAATTGCTAATCCCCAATTCCTCATCCCAATCGGCTTACACCCCAAGCTTAGTACCCCCTGCCTTATTTGTGCCACCAAGGAGTGACAGGCATTTTCAAGACTAAAGCTACTGTCTTCTTCTATTCTTTTTTCTTTTTTTTAGCTTTATTGGACTATAATTGATCATAGAAATTGTATATTTTTAAGATATACGACCTGATGTTTTGATATATGTATACATTGTGAAGTGATGCCACAGTCAACATATCCATCACGCCATCTCAGTACCGTGTGTGTGTGTGTGTGTGTGTGTGTGTGTGTGTGTGTGTGTGGTGAGAGCACCTGAGACTTATCCTCTTGGCAAATGTCAAGTATACACTACAGTATTCTTAATTGTAGTCACTATGCTGTATGTTAGACCTCTGAACTCAGTGTTTGGAAGCCTGTTAGAATTTGTACTTTCTTGTCATTTCTGGTCTAGAAGGAAGCCTCTCACATTCCTGCACTCCCCACCTATGCTCTTGGTTTTTTTGTTTGTTTATATCTGTGCTCGACACTTTTAGGAACACCGAAGTATAACAGTTTCTCCGAACATCCAGTCTGCCGTACTGCTTGAAGGGAAACTCCACATTCACCTTTTGAAACTTGGTAAATGTATTTGATAAATATGCTTTGGAAAAAAAAAAGACTGCCTGAATTCCTATTTCTATTATGAGAACTATATGTATTTACTATCCATAATGGCCAAAGGAAAAGTACTTCTTAGTCCATAGTTCCTTCCTTGTTTCTCATATTGATCATATTTCGCAACGTCTGGATGGTCCTGAGAAAGAATGACAGTAATAGTGATTGCATATTCAACCCAATCGCAAGAAGGCTGTAGCTCCCACTTTCACCCACTGTCTGTGGTTGTGGCTTTTCTACTGGGTTCCCCTTCCTGGTGGTGGTAACTTTCAAAATATGGTCAGGAGACGTCTGGTTCACAATCACCTGGGACCCCTGTATAAATGCAGATCCAGGGCCCTAAAAGCTGATAAGGATCATTATGTTTAGAAAGAGGTCCAGAAGTCTTCATATGAATTCAGTCTCTAAATAGTCAAGAAGAGTTACTGAATTATAAGAATTGTATGCAAGCACCTTCATTCTCTTTCCTAGTAGGTGCCTTAGGGATTTAAATATTTTAAGGTGGCAGCAATCATGCCTTCCTATGGAAAGTAGGAACTTCTAAACGTCCTCTGACTTTCCTGTTGAAATGATTAAATGCTCAGTTCCAAATTCATCTCTTTTTTTTCTATAAAGCATATGGATATTATTCACACTCTAAAATTGAAAAGCTATGAAAATTTCACTTATTTAATATGGTACCCTACCAGTACATTTTAAAAATATAGAAATCAGTGTGAGAGAGACCAGGGGAGAAGGTTTCATGAGGCAAGTAGGACTTGAATCAATCGTAAGTGAGGATGTGTGAGAAAGGGTATCAAGGAGGGGGATCAGACACAGGCTGCAAAAGCAGGGATACTCACACACCATCAGAAGAACAGTGAAGGATCCCAACTGGAGTAAAGAATCCTGTTAGATAACACAGAAGATCAGACAAGGCTGGACTATGGAGAACCTTATATACTAGCTTTGGGATTGCACTTTGGAACTTCAGTATCTCACAGATCCTGTAGATTAGGGGAAACATACCCAATCCCAACCCCCTCATTCCTCATTCACTCCCACTACGGAGTGTGTCCAGGATGCATACTCACTTCCCAGAATCACACTTAGAGGTGGTCTGGTGAAAGAGTTCTTGGCAATGAGGTGTGAGTGGAAATTGCCAGGTTTCCCATACATCCTCTGCTATCCTAAGAAAGGAGCAGAAGGAGGTGGTACGGTGGCCTTTTCCGCTTCCTCTTGCTCTGAACATGGACATAATGTTGGTATCCATCATGGCCTACCTCATGACCATGATATTGAAAACATTTACCTGAAGATAGAGCCACCCTGCTAATTGCGGTGGGTGGACTTGCTAGATCAGCTGAACCAGTGCTGGCAGCTGACCTCTGAACTTGGCACCGAGTGAGAGGAACGCACCTTTATGTTTATTTTTTTTTATTATGTTATATTAATCACCATACATTACATCATTAGTTTTTGATGTAGTGTTCCATGATTCACTGTTTGCGTATAACACCCAGTGCTCCGTGCAGAATGTGCCCTCTTTAATACCCATCACCAGGCTAACCCATCCTCCCACCCCCCTCCCCTCTAGAACCCTCAGTTTGTTTTTCAGAGTCCATCGTCTCTCATGGTTCGTCTCCCCCTCCGATTTCCCCTCCCTTCATTCTTCCCCTCCTGCTATCTTCTTCTTCTTCTTTCTTTTTTTTTTAAACATATAATGTATTATTTGTTTCAGAGGTACAGGTCTGTGATTCAACAGTCTTGCATGATTCACAGCGCTCACCATAGCACATACCCTCCCCAATGTCTATCACCCAGCAACCCCATACCTCCCACCCCCCACCACTCCCAGCCTTGGTTGAGTTATCTGTTAGATGTAACCAGACACAGTCCTGAATTGTACTTTATAAATGTGAAGAGTCTGACTTAATCTGCAACACTCGTGGGAAAGAAATATCTCTCTCTCTTTTTCAAAATAGAATTTAACCTGTTTCAATCTGCCAGATGCCCAACTGGTAGAAAATTTAATGTCCGCTATGTTTGGGGGATTCCAACTTCTACTTTTAGGTGTTTAAAATAGTCATAAACATTAGAGGAAATAGCCCCATATATTCTTTCCTCAGTAGTTGTCAATAATATGTCTCACGTACATGCTCCATTGGCAACCTTGGCCTTGAAGTCTTCTGCTGTAACTCCCAAGGCCACAGGTCCTATTCTTCAGTTATTTTTGACATCTTGCAACAACACCAGAAGTATTGTCATGAAACACTCTGCGTCAGATCAGGTAGTTGTACTTAGATACTCACAAAATCCATGGAAGTCTCATCTGATCTCTAGGCTAAGGGCAGGTCTCCAGCTATCTCTCAGCCAAACGATTTCAGATCTCCAACCAAACAATCCTTGCTTCCAACCCATCCCTTCTGGAATGATTTTCCCTAAAATCCCCTCAGTATGCAGAAGCTTTGAAGACTTGGATATCAGTGGTATTTAGCTGGCCTAGCAACTTTATATTGGCCCCACAACATAAAATCTCCTAAAGCACAGGGCAAAGGAAACTTCAGTTACTTTCTGGAGATAAGGGAATTGGTGGTGGAGAGAAAAATTAAAGAGAAGAAAACAGACTCCACTATCTTAAAAAGTTACGGAGTCATGCCCAGGTCATAGGGAGTCATCAAAGATGTTTTAGGCAAATTAGTAGCATTTTAAGGATGATTAACCCAGTGATAGTAATAGCATAAATCAGGAAGGATAACTCTTATGTTTAGAGTCAAAGATTTTATAAATATGTGTTTCTATTGGAGCCAAAGAAGATTATTAGGTACATACAAAAAGAACACCCAAATACGATCATCTACAGATGTTCTGATACACCATAGTCAAAACGGGAAACTACCCAAAAGTCCATGTGTAGGTGAAGGGAACGAGCAACATGTGGTATGTGCACACGGTTCATGATTGCTCGGTAATTACGAAAAAGGAACAAACTATTGATATATGTTACAACGTGGATGGATTTAAAAATATGTTGAATGAAAGAAGGTAAACATGAAAGAAAGTACATACTGTTTGGTTCCATATATATGAAATTCTGGATTATACAAGTTAAATTATAGTGACAAAAAGCCTATCAGTGGTTGCCTGGGGCACTGGGAAGGAGTGTGGAGGGTCAGGAAGAAGGATTATATAAGGGCACAAGGAAACTTTTGGGGGAGATAGATATGTTCACTATCTTGATTTTGATGATGATTTCATGAGTATATATGTATGTCAAAAATTATTAAACTATATACCTTAAAAGTATACAATGTATTATATGTCAACTGACTCAAAAATACTGTTGGGGCTCCTGGGTGGCTCAGCCAATTGAGTGTCCAAAAAGAGTTGATTTCAGCTCAGGTCATGATCTCAGGGTCGTGGGATTGAGCCCATGTGGGGCTCCACGCTCAGCAGAGAATCTGCTTGAGATTCTCTCTCTCTCCCTCTCCCTCTGCCCCTTCCCCTGCTCACGCTGTCTTTCTCTCTCTCTTTCTCTCAATCTTGCTCTCAAATAAGTAAATAAAATCTTAAAAAAAAGATTTTCTCTATCTCTCCTTCTACTCCTCCCCCCCTCAAATGCACTCTCTTTAAAAAAAAAAAAAAATACCGTTTAAAACAGTGTGCTTTTGATTTATTTCGTAATAGTTCTCTTAACATTTCTTCTCAGGGCCACTGGTTCTATCACCATAATTCCTAAATACAATTCAAGCTACAGCCAACATATGCATTGTAATACGTTTAATATAAAGGTTTCTCCTCTTTTACTTTTAGAATTTTGTTTCCTATTTCGTAGACTAGAGTTAACCCAGTTTCTGCTCTACTTTCTCACAACCTTTTTAACCCCCTTCATACCAAGTGGATTTGGTTTCTCAATGTATCTGTAAAAAGGAAAAGGGGAGTTTTATAAAACTTTCTTAATGTACAAGTCATCGTACTTAGTAATTATACGTAAATGGGTAAATGGAGTACTTCAATTCTGATTACTCTGCTAGATTCTGGGGGTGTAAAGGTAAATAAACCAGTCCCTGTGCTGGAAGATAAAAGCTAGTTACACCATAACATTCTAAAACTGGTGCAAACTTTTACATTCAGATATAAATTCATGCATGCAGTACCCTGCTCTATTTATAGGTGGTGAAGTGAATACACATGTTAGAAGGATTATAACAATTATTTCACCAGAAAATGCATAAATAAACAAGTAAAAAGCCTTAGTCAAGAGATCACTTAAGTAGATAAATATCTGAGGTACGAAATTCAAATTTGAAGAGGGTCACCCTCACATCCTAGTCTCTTGATACTTAGACCTTATTTTTCTGGCAATTCTCTCCTAAACTCAGGAAATTAATTCACACAGAGTTATTATTACTAGCATATATTAGTAACATATATGAATATTTAGTATATGTTAGTATAATATATATTGTTAATATATATTATTAGTAAGAAAATAATTATATTTATTATTTATTGTATTCTATTAGCATAATTATTATGTAACATACTCGGCTAGCTCTGATGAGCTGAGGATGAATAAGACTTGTCTGAGCCTTGAAACTTCAAACTAGGGAGGGTGACAGAAACACACAACATACACACAACAATCACACACACAATCTTGGTAACTATAAATACTGGATACTTCATATATGCTTTATGATCTATAAGCTTCAGAAACACCCTTTAAAATAGATAACGTTATCTTCATTTTACAAATAAGAACAGGAAGCACCTAGACATTAAGTAATTTTCCCCAAGGTCACACAGCTAGTAACAAAGCCTGTTACTATGAGCTACCTACTATAATTGTAAGAAAGAGGCTCTGAAGTCTAAAAACTACACAAGCAATTATTGGGGACAAAAGGCCAGCGTATTTGGAATCATGTTTTTTTCTGGAAAATGTAGGACATATTGTTACAGTAACTATGCTGAAGCCAAATTAGCATAAGTAGTATAAAATAAATATAGACAAAATGTGAAAGGAGCATAAAGAAAGGAGTTAATAATACCTTAAAAACGGGCGCCTGGGTGGCTCAGTTGGTTAAGCGACTGCCTTCGGCTCAGGTCATGATCCTGGAGTCCCGGGATCGAGTCCCGCATCGGGCTCCCTGCTCAGCGGGGAGCCTGCTTCTCCCTCTGACCCTCCCCCGTCTCGTGTGCTCTCTGTCTCTCTCATTCTCTCTGTCTCAAATAAATATTAAAAAAAATTAAAAAAATAAAAAATAAATACCTTAAAAACACATTTACTAACATAATTTTTAAAATGGACAAATATAAAGTGAAGCAAAATGACTTCAATGTCTATCCATGTAACTCCAATTATTTTATTAAAAATAAAATAAAAGTAATAAAAGTACAAGAAAGAAATTCAAACAATATAGACATTTTTAAAATAATAGAAATTTACCTCCATTAAGCCCTTTGCTCCAAAGTAGAGAGCGTTAAGAGTTAAAATGTCAGCATGTATAATATCTTCTATTAAACTTGTGCAAATATATACAGTTAAATACACATTTTGCATTTGAACTCAAACCATAATGCAATAATAATGTTCTGTATCTTGTTTCTTAGATTTCCTAATCTTAAAACAACTTTCATTTCAGAGTTATTTCATTGTTTTAAGTTCCACACAGTGTCTTGCTGCATGGGTATATCATGATATATGAAGAGAATGAATCATCATTTCAAAAGCTGATGCTTATTTGTAACTCCAAAGAGCTTGTCTTTCTACATCTTTGGTTGGCTTAAGTCTTCAGTATCAGCCTCTTGAAGTTCCAGCAGATGGCGACATGACAACATACTAAGAAATGTGAATTGCGGATGGGACGCCAAATGACTGAAGTCCGCCAAAGGACTCTCTCCTTTCCAAAGTAAGAACAAAAACGAAACAAAACAAAAAACAATTTCACAAATGCTATTCTTTCATGATTTCAGGGTGATTTTGAACAGAAGTGCATAATATAATCTGTGCTTCAATCGTTTGTTAATTTAAAAGCCTTGGAGGGGTGCCTGGGTGATTCAGTCAGTTAAGCATCCGACTCTAGGTTTCAGCTCAGGTCCTGATCTCAGGGTTGTGAGATCGAGCCCCACATAGAGCTCTGGGCTCAGCGGGAATCTGTTTGGATATTCACTCTCTCTGCCAATTCGTCTCTCTCTCTCTCAAGTAAATAAATAAATCTTAAAAAACAATAATAAAGATAAAAACCTTGGAACTGGGTCCTAACAATAGGAAATGGGTCAGCTGAAGGATCTGAGCACCCATAGAGAAAATAGTAGTGGTTTTTAAGGGCACCTTATTAGTGACAAATCATTTCCACATACAATATCCCAATTGATCCTCGCAAAGACCCTATAAGGCAGAAAGTCCAAAGTTATCTTCATTATACAGACAAGAAAACTGAAGTTCTCCTGATTTGCAAAGTCTTAGTCCCGAAACCAAGGCTCAAGTGCGACTCTTCTGACTCCAAAAGATTGAGCGAATACCAAGCCACCAGTTCATTTGCTGGATCTATTATTGTTTTGGTGTTGGTTTTACTTACTCATTTGTGCATGGGAACTATACATGGTAACATTTTTAAGATGAGAGAATACACTATTAGTATGTGGTTAGTAAAACTGATATTAAATCTCACCCAGTTGAGAGAACAGGAAAGAAAAGACAAAGGGAAAGATAAAGGAAAATCAGAAGGGAGTACAGGGAAAAGGTAATGAAGGTAGAAGAAGCAAGAAAACTGGAAGGACTGAAGGAATGAGGAAAGGCGATGCAAACTGAACAAACTTTCCGATGGTGTTAGACTCGGTCCCAAACACTGATTACTCACTCCACTACTCACGCCAAGTTCGATATCCACAGCCCACAAAAATAGTGTAACTGCTCTAATTCTTTTTTTAAAGATTTATTTATTTATTTAAGAGAGAGAGAGAGAGCGTGAGAGAGCAAAAGCCGGGGGAAGGACAGAGGGAGAGGAAGACAATCAGACTCCCCGCTGAGCGCAGGGCGCAAAGCAGGGCTCAATCTCATGACCCTGAGATCATGACCTGAGCCGAAATCACAGACACTCAACTGATTGAGCCACCAAGGCACCCCATAACTGCTCTAATTCTTCAGTATCTTTAAAGGATGTGTGTGTGTTTGTGTGTGTGTGTGTGTATAAAATGAATGACAAATATATATTTGAGTATTTTAAGTTAACATCCCTTAAAAATAGGCAGGTAGAACAGTGTTCTTTAACAGGGTTTGCCACAGGTTTTCCAGTGAAGTCCAGCGATTTAATCCTCTTAAATCATACTTCTCATCTGCAAAACTGACGCTGCAAATATAGAGTTATCGTGAGCCTTAAATGAGATTGTCACGTAGCAGGTGTGCAAACGCTCGTCTCAGTCCGGCTGATACACAGTGCCTGTATATGTGGCCTTAAAGCACTAAGCCTGTATTATCTGGCCCTTGTTTGTTTCTCCGGCCTTATCTTGTCCCAGGGTTCTCTTCAATCACATAAACGACAATGTCCCTCCGGGTTTTTGTTTCCTTTGTTTGGTGTGTGTGTTTACTTCACTTTGCTCTTTTCCTCTAAACTCCTTTTCATCCTTGGTTTTTGTTCTTGTTTTGGGGTTCCTTTTTGTTTCATACGCCCACCAGACTGTAAACAGCAAGGTTCGCCCCCATCATGAGGCACCCAGCTCATCGCCCAGAGCCTAATATGTTGCACATATTCTGTTAAAACATGTGAAGTGCATCACTTCAGACAAATTAGCCTGGTGGTATCTCTACTTGCTAATGAAGAAATCCACTTTTCTTTCGACCAAGGACCAGTTGAAACTAGGTATCACATCTCTCTAGTAGACCAGGGTGAACTCAACTTATTTTTGCCACGATGTGTTAGAAATTTCAGGACACCAAGAAACGGATGAATTAATCTCTGTCAGTGTAAGCCAGGCAGTTGCTGATATGGCCTACACAGCGTCCAGTGCTCTGCCAGGGTGGGAGTCTCCACCGTCCAAGACCCCCAAGTGTCCAAGGCTCACGTAGTCAGGGGGCTGGTAGGACTAGTTAGCATTGACAATAGCTACGTTTTATGTGGGAAATGAGCTGACTGCGTCAAAGTGAAGTGTTTTCTGATTACTTTTATTTCCTCCCTGAGAGCAGAAATTTTCAGTATCTACCCATTTTACTCTCACCTTAATGCAGGTTAAATGGTGACATCCCATCACACACTAATTTGCGACACTGAGTACAATAAATATATTTAGAGAACCATAAAACAAGCCAGAATAATTTGCAGACAAAGACACTTAGAGCAGGAGATTCTTTAGGTATACCAGTTTCCCCTCTCTCAATATTATCCACATTCCTGGAAATGATCTTCACAGATCATGATGCATCTTATTTAAGAACAATGGGCAACAGGGTGCTTAGGTGGCTCAGTCAGTTAAGCGATGGCCTTCGACTCAGGTCATGATCCTGGAGTCCTGGAATCGAGTCCGGCGTCGGGCTCCCTCCTCAGCGGGGAGTCTGTTTCTCCCTCTGCCCTTCACCCTGTTCTCGTGCTCTCTCTCACTCTCTCTCTCTTAAATAAATAAAGTCTTTTTTAAAAAAATTTAAGAAAATAATAGGCAACAGTCATAATTAATGAGGTAATTCCAACTTTTCCACAAGAAAGGAAAAAAACTATCACTGGGTAAATGCCAGAGTGTTCATTTCTATAAGAGGAGATTAGACGAGCATCTGATAACTAATTCCAAACTTGAATACTAATTCTTGGCTGCATCTTAGAAAAATTCTGAAGCTTGCTTTAATAAATAGAAAGTCACTTTGTAATTTGACTCATCATTGCTTAATATGAGGCTCCTGCCATGTTCCTTGATCTAGGAAAGTAAAGGAATGAGCAAAGCCTCCCTGTCGATTGTCAATCTGGTTTTTCATCCCAACCCTCTCTCTAAAGTTTCCACTTGGATTCCAGCATTTCCAAACAGTACATAAGGCACAGAGCTATAATGTTCCTGCCTTAAATTCCCATTAGTTAAACCAGAAAAAAAAACTAATACAAACTGAGGCACAGGATAGATTTTTCTTGCCCTGAAATACGAAGGGATTCTAATTATGACCAGCATTCCAAGCCTGTAGTTGTTTTCTCTATCTTTAATAGAATGTTATTTTATTTTGTGTGTCTACAAATTTCAAAGATATGCAAGGGATAAAATGCAAATGCTTTAGCACACTTTTGTCGAACCTTCCTAAGGCAGGAGTGCCTGTGGTATAAAAGTTACCACAAGGTGGCACTCTTTCTTAATGTAAATGTCTCTGAAACTCCAGGTTATTCTGAAGTGTTAGATTTCCAAACTGGAACTGGAGAGTTCACTGTATTATTCCCTATCTCCAATAATTACATTAATTGGGTGTTTTGGTAGGTTAGTTTATTCATTTTTAAGAGAGGAAAGCAATTTATTTGGCCACGAGTTTTAAGAAATGCGTTCCATGGAAATGATGCTATTGCCAAGAGGTTTTTCTGAATATGGAGGACTTTGATTAAGGAGGGCCTCAGTAGGAAGGTCCAGGAGACTTGGATTTGGATTCCAGTTCAATTGGTTTATGCCCTGAATACACTGAAAACTTGTTAAGCTCAATGAGTCAGAATTACCTTGTCCAGAAAAATGACCATCATTATACATTCCTCATATAGTTGCTTTGATTATTAAATAGATAATTTACATAAACACAGAACATAATAGGGTTTTAAAAGGTTCACCATCATGAACATACACACACCCTAAATGCTAACATGTGCCTGACCTGTCTCTATTTTATAACGACTTTTCCTTATTCTCTGCGATAAAAATTACAATAATCTGCTTCAGCCTTTTTAAGCCAAAACCTTTTCTTTGGATCATCAAACCAAGGAAAAAAATCTATATCATAGGTTATTAGGAAAATCTATCTCATATTTAGTCTAATATCTATCGAGTGCCTACCATAAGCCAGACACCTATATTCTACATGCTTAAGAAATAGCAGTGAACAGAGAACAGCATCTGCCCTAGTAGGAATCAGATAATAAATATGTAAATAGAGAAGGTAGTGTGAAAACCAAGTAATATAGAGTGACTAAGAAGACTTTTGAATCCGGACGCCTGGATGGCTCAGTCGTTAAGCGTCTGCCTTCGGCTCAGGTCATGATCCCAGGGTTCTGGGATCGAGCCCCACATCGGGCTCCCTGCTCAGCGGGAAGCCTGCTTCTCCCTCTCCCACTCCCTCTGCTTGTGTTCCCTCTCTCACTGCATCTCTCTGTCAAATAAATAAATAAAATCTTAAATAAAAAAAAAAAAGAAGGCTTTTGAATGGGAGATATTTGAGTTGAACCAAAATGTTGAGAAAAAGACAGGCTTGCTCAGATGTGAGGAAGAAAATTACAAGAACAAGGAGCAGCAAGGGTCCTGACAGAGTAAATCTCTTGAATTGAGTGAAGGCAGGAAAGAAAGCTAGTGTGACAAAAGGGTGATGAATCAATGAGACAGTAGAGGGACAAAGGCTGAAAATGCATGTAAGGACTAGATCATGTAGGGCATTGAAGATTTTATTTTGAGTTGAGATGTCTCGGGTTTTAAGCTGAAGAGTAACTTTATCTTCTTATTTTGAGTTCATTAACATGATATAAATAATAAATGATGCCTTGCATTGCTTAGTTATATTGCTTAATAATTCCCAAATCAAAGTATGTTTGTAACCAAAAGCATCATACCTTTTGAACATTCATGAAGAATAGACATTTGATCCTGTGGGTTCAATATAATTAGGAGTTGTTCGTGATGGAAGACTTTTCAGACCATGATGAACACTGGAAAGATTTGTCAATGGCATTAATATCCCCCCATACTGTGTATTTTCTCTACTCACTAGTAGAATGTAAGTAGATGTGACATTTGTCTCTTCTGGGCTAGGGCCTATAGGAAACTGATGAGTTTTCTCCATTCTCTTCTTAGACCAGAAAACAAAGGTCTACTTAGACTGAGGGGCTGGGGGAGCCATAAGATGGAATGACTCATTTCCCTGAATTGCTGGATAGAAGAAAGCACCCCACCAAACTGAAACACTCTAATTAAGCTGTTTCTTTACTCCATCCCCACCCTTCCTTCACTTTTCTGCTATAAAGATATTTTTCTTCCATGAAGTTCTATTCATTCCCTGCAAGATAACTAGCACCCTCAATGAACCACTGCTCAAAGTCATTCTACTCTGTGAAATCTTAGGTTTCTTATGTGTCCTGCACTTCATCTCATAGAACCCCGTGCCTCTCTTTCCTGCCCTAGAGAGTTGGAGGTGGTGGGGATCTAAGAGTTTAGTGATTTTGCCTGAGGGATTCTCTTTTATTCCCTTTAGGGATCAAATGCCCATTCTTCCCACGGGTCTTCTCCCCGTTAGCAAGGGATCCACAACTGCTCTTGTCATGGAACAAATAACTAAAACTGATAAGTTGCAGAGGATTCTGGGGCTAATAGAAATCCCATCAGTTTTTGTAGGATATATCTCCTAAAACTGGTAAGGCAGGAGGTCCCAGTGATGAGGTCAAGGAATTATAAAAACTAAGGTAGATGTTCTTTTACTTGTTGAAAGAGATATTCATATCAGGAAATCCAGTGTTGAATCAATTTTTAATAAGGACATGGAGTGAGCAGCTGAGAATTTAGAAATACAATGAAGTCATCTCCTGAAGAATCCAAACATTTGACCACAAACTGAGTTGAATAAGGGAAATCATCCAGATTATTGTTAGATTAAGGTAGATGCCCAAGATTTCCCACAAACCCCTGCTAAAAGGATTCTATTCTAATCTTAAAGGGCCTAGATGGAATCTTCTGAGTAGACCAAAGTTCTCTGCTCATGGTTTAACATGTTCAAGGAAAAAGAGATTAACTGGAGGAAAGAGCAAGGAAGACATTAGGGAAACACTGGAAGGGGAAGGTAGAATAGTAGATGGTAAGATTTACAAATCCCTGCTATCACATTTAGTACTCAACTTAGCCTAATGTCTGGCACAAAATCGATGCTGAATGCATGACTGTTGTGTGAGTAAATGGATGGATGGATAAGTGGATGAATCAGTGATGATTAAATGAATTAATGGGTCAAAATTTATATCGTGAGCTCCCTGGTTATCAACGTGGCAGGGAGATGGAGATGGAACTGCTCAGATTCAAATGATCATCCTCACTTAAAGATTTGGGTATGTCCCCTGTCCTCTGCACCTCCTACTTATTTTAAGAATCATTCTTCACAATTCACGTTGACATGTTAGGGAATGAAAGCAGAGCACCAACAAGCTTAAGATTACCAAGGTGGAAGAAGAAAGAAGTACAAAGTAGGTTGTCAGATCATCTGGAGACAAGGTTCTAGATAAGTAATGAGGACTAAGACATAAAGCAAGAAAAATATATAATTTAGCTTCAAAAAGATGAAAACTAGAAGGAAGTTTTTGAAAACATACAGATATGATATTTGATGTTAAACAAAAACCTATTTCCAATTCAATGCCTACCTCACATCCAACTCTGCTTTTTTGTGCACCACCTATGCATCAAGATTGTATTCTTTTTTCTCCACTAGAAACATTAAGCATTTCAACACAGTAGTATGGTAAAAAAAAAAAAAAAAAATTGGCCTGTGACTTCCTGTTAAGAATAGCTGTCTTTCAAAAGAAAGTATGCTCCCACAACCACCTAAATAATTTTGGAACACAGCCAATAACTGGATAATTGAAAATTGGTCTATAAATACTTGCCTCTGCTTAACAAATGCAAAGTTGATCATCCTAGATATATGAAGTCTAATCTTAAGAAAAACAACACAAATCAAATAGTGAATATTTTTAAAAATAAAGAAAACAACTTAATAAATTTTAAAATGTGTATGTGGCCAGAATATTTTTAAAATCTTTTTAACCCCCCCCCCCCCCGCCTTTTTTTGAGAGAGAGAGAGAGAGCACATGTGGTGGCACGGGGGAGGGCAGAGGGAGAGGAATAGAGAATCTTAAGCAGGCTCCATGCCTGGTACAAAGACCTACTCTGGGCTCAATTGTGAGTCACGACCCTAAGATCATGACGAGCCGAAATCAAGAGAACGATTTTTAACCAACTGAGCCACCCAGGCGCCCCCTAACTCTTTTTTAAATAGTGAATTTAAAGAGTCCTTAGCAATGCTTACAGGCAAATTATCTGGTATATGTTAAGTACAATAATGTCCTTAAGGCATATATTTTTAATTTACTTTCCTATAATATAATGTCTGACTTCAAAATGCCTACCCTGAATCCAATCTTGGCTTGTCGATCAGTTCTGTAGATTACCCCTAGATGGCAGTACCTCATTAAAATTATAATAGGAGGTACTACAAGTCTTCTGTTTGCACTAGGCCCTGATCCAAAAAATCCTATTGAATTAAAGTGGCAGGTATGTAACATCCTAAAAATCTGAAAGAAAGGCGGATTCTACCTACCCAGCAAGATCAAAATGGAATGCTCACTCTGAGCCCATGTTGGCCAGCTGCAGATGGTTCACTTGACCTCAGTGAATTTTCAGTCATTGATTTGACCACTCTTGGACTCACCCAGCTTTTAATTCAGTTTTCTTTTTGTTCTTTGCAGTAAAAGTTGGATGTCTGTTTTAAGATTCTCTTTCTCTTTGGCTCCCAAGAATGATTTTAGGTTTTCTGGTAGTCTGATGACCGCATAGCTGAACAGAATGAGCTCCTTGATCGTAAGACATCAGACAAAAGTGGACTGGAATCTTTGTGACCTTAAGCTAATTACTTAACTTCTCTAAGTTGGGTTTCCTTATTAGTAAGATGGGAATAATAATACCTAGTTTGAAATGGAAGTGGTGAAAATCAATGAAATGTAGCACGTAAAGTAGTAAGCAGTGTCTCATACCTTAGAAGCTAAATAGTAGCTATTATATATCTCTTTCTGATTTTCAGTGTGAACCCTGCCAAATGGCCACCCAAGAACTAATCTAACTGAATAACATGAGATGCTCCTCTTTTCCTCCATCATTTTACCTGTCACCTTGCAATCTCCATTCATTCTTCAGGAATTGGCTATAGTTTTTCTGTTGAAGATTTTCTGAGTTCCATAATCAAATTGAGCTGTCCATTCCCATTGCTCCAACCAAACTCTGTTGCAACCTTGCCATGATGTATTGTTACTTAGCCTGTTTGCACATCAGTGTCTTCCAACTGACCATGAACTTTGCAAAGTCAGAAACTGTATTTACCTTTGCCTTCCCAGTGCATAGCACAAAGTACAGCACATAGTAGGTTCTCATTAAAGGTTTGCATGAGGGAGTGAATGAATGAGTGAATGAATACCCTTTCACAGACCCCATCTTGACCACGTTTCAAATCTCATAATTCCCACAGTCCTTTTTGAGTGGATTGCAAAATCAGTCTGCTCTGCACTTTTCCCAGGATAGTGGGAGGAATTGCTTATCTAGTCCCTTTGATTTGGGGCCAGAAGGAATTACTTTTGGGAAGATTGCCCTGCTGGAAACAGTAAACCTTTTACTCTCTCTTTTTTTTTTTTCTTGATTTCCCTTTCAGACCCCCTTTGTCATATCAGGCTGAAAAGGATGTAAGCCATGTTTCTGTGCCCACTAACTGCTCCTACCAAAGATAAGAAAGGAATAGACAAAATTGGGATAACCTTGTTAGATTTCTGGCATTATGAATAATTGAGTTTTTTGTGATACAATTTAATTTTTACAATTAAAAAACAGAGAAAAGAACTGCCAGGAATTGAAAAATTCCTACTGCTCTAATAAAACCTATTTTCTATCCAACCAAAAATAATCTGGCCAATAATGTGTTGAAAAAAAATGGCAGTTACCTGGCATTTTGGAGATTAAAGAATTAGATCGGTTGACTGTTTCATTTGTTTGCTTTTTGTTTTTTTTTTTTTCACTTTTCAACTAGAAATCATGTGTTTTAGGTGACGGTTCAATCACCTAAAAGGTGGTTCATAAAATCAGTGGTTCAAAAACCAATGGTCTTAGATGAGGTTCATTCATTTGGCTAGAGAATTACAGTCAACCTTTTTGTGTTCAAATAAATCATTAGTGATAGCTTTTTAACTGGCTGAGATGTTAATTACTTCCTCTACCTCATACCTTCCTTTTTTTTTTTTTTTAATTTTATTTATTTGACAGAGAGAGAGCACAAGCAGGGAGGAGGATCAGAGGGAGAGGGAGAAGCAGGCTCTCCGCTGAGTAGGGAGCCCGACGCAGGTCTCGATCCCAGCACCCTGGGATCATGACCTGAGCTGACGGCAGACGCTTAACTGACTGAGCCACCCAGGCACCCCTACCTCATACTTTCCTGATTGTAATCCAAATCCATTAACTGGTGGAATGGGTCACACCATCTTACACCTTGGCCAAAATTTTAGCATGGCTTGGATATACTGGGGTGGTTTCACAAGAACTTCCTAAGTCTAAAAGGCTTGCAAAAATAATTTGTTAAAGGAAATTTCAAAAGTTGGGATTAATTACCAAGTGGAAAAGAGGTTTTAAGAGTAGTGTAATGAGGCATAATAAGATATTCTTAATATTTAAAATATAACAAGTATATAGTCGTTAGTAACCAGCTTCAATTCCATAGGGAAGGGTACTTGACTACAGCTCATCATGGCCTAGGCAAAGGCAGGGAGCACGCACTCCTGCAAGGATGTAGTCAAGTCCGGCAGTGGTCTCAGAATGTGCCTGCAAATGGATGTCCCATAAGGAGCCACTGTTTAACCTTTTAAAGATTGAGTTCTATTTTTTTTTTAATTGACGCTAAGTGGTTTGGAGGCACCTCCCCATGAACTCACATTACTTGCCAGCCCATCCTAATTCTAAGTTAAAAACACACATGTCATACATAGAAAAAATCTTAGGAAGAAAAAAACTTCATCTTCAAATAAAGAGTTAACTTCTAAGAATCTTGTCTAAAGAGTTCAGAAACTAAGCACAGTATCGGATGGTTTCTTTGGACCATATCTGATAATCTAAACAGATTATGTGCATGGTCTTTTTCTCTCCTCTCTCCTCTTTTTCAGTTCTCAGTATGTTTTCTACTTCTGCATGTCTTACGATTTGGAAGTTACTAGTATGTAGCTGTGTGGGAAAGGCAATAATATATTCCACAGTAATTGGCTCTAATTGATATATTAATTGATATTATTATTAGAGCCAATTGTGCCCACAAATTGTGCTTCTCCCTAACACACAAAAATGGGGGAGTTGATACAACTTAACTGAAAGAGAAATGAGAAGGCAATAATAAGTGTTAGTTTAGGCCAGTTTCCATTGCTTTCCCCATGCCCCAACCATTTGGTGTTTTTGTGACTTTCAGAAATTTTGGGGTCAGATACAATTATCTTCTTTGCAATGGAAGTGGGTTATATTAAAATGCTAAAACAAATTAAAAGAATAACTTACTCAGAAAGTACCCTTGAGTAAATACATGGCCGTAAGAATTTCATAGTTAATCATTAAGAAGATTAGTTGAGATTTGAATAATGCAAATTTTATAGAGAGAGGTCAAAAACAGTAATTGTGTGACAGGTCAGAGAAAAAAGGAGGAAGTCAGAATAGAGAAAATCAACCTGAGGAGTCAGGATTTCATAATGCCTTCCTAAGGCAACATTACCAAAATTAATTTCAAAATATAACATCCTGATTCAAGAGCATGATTTAAATGTCTAGAAACTAGATAAAAGTAGAAGTTTAATAAAAATTCACATTTTTTTTTTTAAAGTAAACATCTCTGATCAGAGTTTACATGTTCCTTTCCTTGGTCCCTCAGAGATGTAAAAGTTCTTGGATTGCTTTCAAGTTCATGCTTTGACAGTCAAATGCCATAGAAGTTATTATTAGCCAAGAAATAAGAACACGCCAATCCATTTTGTGCAATCCATTTTGTGCTCTAGAATATAAAGATTGCCAACCATATGGACATATTGCTACAAATAATCTTGAATAATAAAGATCACATTTTTTCAAATTTTATACCAGTTACTTCAATTAAAAATCATTCAGAGGTTAATGGATAATCTGACATCAAGAAATGGCAACACATCAAACTTCATTAATTATTACATTTAATAAGATAAATGATTGCTATGTGATTTATCACTAACAACTATTGAGTATCCCTAATATATAGTGAATTGAAACCTCATGCTACTGAATAATTATTTGATGTTAACAAAGAACAGATTATATTCAGATCTTGTGCAATTTATAGTACATGTGATTTTTATTAGTGCTTGGCTCGTTGCTTCCAAAATTCTTCCAAATTTTTTTTATTAAAATTGTTCTGAATTGAGTTTAGTGAGCAAGATGAGCTCTCATTTTATTATCAAAGTTTCCAGCACATAATAATAAAAATCTGTGATGTAATTGTATAAATATCTCCATTGCCTGGCAATGAGAAAGAACATACAAATAAGATAAATAATTATCAACTGAAACTCACTCCAGAAAATTATCACAGGGTTTTTCTTTTATCAATTCTAAATCCATTACTTTTTTTTCACCAAAGGTAATAGAACATTTCTACCTATTTGGACACAGATACACTTTTTATCACATTGATATTTTTTAATACTACTGAGAAAGTATTGGAGGGACATCTTAGATATATGTTAGGGAAAACAATTCATAACAACTACAAATCTTTCAACATACCTTATTTTTTAGAAATTATATTACTAATTATCAATAAGACCTTTAATGTAAAAAATGTTTATCCAAGAAATATATGAAACATATGTGTGCTTTAAAAACACAAACATTTCTGAAAAACTTAAGATGAAAACAGTTATCTGCCTAATCACTATTTTTCTCCTGGCTTTCAGAGACAAAAACGCTTTGTTGTTCTGAATTCTTCTGGTAGTTCTCTTCATTTCTAAATCATGCATTCATATTGATGCTCTTGACTTACTGACTATAGATATTGTTTGTTGACTTTCTGAGAGGAGATAGGAGAATTTAGCTCACGTAAGCCACATCTTTCCTGCTCTTTCCCTCCTCATAGTGACTTCATTGCTTCCCTGACAGATGCTTCCCTGATTGCTGTTGCAAGTTTAAATATTCTTGATCCATTATTCACAGCATCACTTTGCTCCTCGCCTGGTAGAATGAGGAACTTATCTCTCCTACCCTTCCCTCCTCTCTCCTGCCCCTTCCACATATGATGTCAGCTATGCCTTTCCTTTCTTTATACCATCAAAGTTGATACTATTTATGTTCTATTGTATCTAATTAATCTCTGAAATTAGTGGAGTTTAACAACAAAAAACAAATAACAACAAAAATTTTCCAAACTGCCACTTAACCTTAATTTTAGTCTCAGGTTTTTCTAAACTTTTCCATCATAAATTAGATCACACTTTTTTCTCAGAGAGGTAACTCCAAGATATTTTCATTAACTTCTCTCATTCTGGCTTGCTGGACCAGCAACCTAACTGACCCTCTAGGAGTCCCATTACTTTGGGCTGGTGTTACTGTTTCCCCAGTCCCATATCTTCCTCTTCCATGTTTTGCTAAAGGTCATTCCCCAAAACTCTAAAGAAATGGTAGAAAGTACATTTTCTGAGATTATGCATATCTGAAAATGACTTTATTTTACTCTCATATTTGATTAATAGTTTGGCTGGGTATAGAATTCTAGGCTGGAAATAATTTTCTCAGACTTTTAAAGGCATTGTTGCATTGTCAGTTAATAATCCATACTATTCATGAGACTGATATTGCCCAAGTTTTGTTTTTTTCAAAGTTATCTGCATTTTCCCTTACAAAATTATAAGAAACATTTTTTATATCACTTATATTCTTCCATTTTTTTTTTAATAGTTGAGAATGCAATGTGCTGTAAGTCTCTTATCTTTTCTGTCAATGTTTCTAGTCTTTGCCCTACACTCTGGATGTTTACCTCAATTTATTTCCCAAAACTTAATTTTTATCTTGCTAATTATGTTTTTATTAAACAAGAGATTTCTTATATCCCACTTGTGCTTCCTCAAAAATGTAGTTGAGAGTACATATATGTGTCAAAACCCATGGAACTTCAAATGTGTGCATTTCATTGCATGTAAGTTACACTTCAATAAAGATGATTTTAGGGGCACCTGGGTGGCTCAGTCAGTTAAGCATTTGCCTTCGGCTCAGGTCATGATCTCCGGGTCCTGGAACTGAGCCCCACGTCGGGCTCCCAGCTCAGCAGGGAGTCTGCTTCTCCTTCTCCCTCTGCCCCTCCCCCTGTCTGTGCTCTCTCTGTCTCTGTCTCTCTCTGTCTCTCTCTCAAATGAATAAATAAAATCTTTAAAAAAATAAGAAATAAAAAATTTTTTAAAAGATTATTTTATACAGTGGAAACTATCCAATTAACTCCATTTCTACTGGTAACCTCTCTTTCTCATTCTTCTGAACGATTTTTCTTGGTGATCTCTTTGCTTCTATCTTTATCAATCTTGAAAATATCCTCCCCATCAGCAGTAAACAACTTTTAACACATGACCCAGATCATGTTAGGCTTTCCAGTGGACATAGAATAGTATCTAGACAACTTGGCATAGAACTGGAGGTCTATCTATTGTATGCCCTTCTCTCTGACTTCATTTCACGGATTATCTCTCTTATTCACTAAGTTTTGATAATAGAGGTTTTTGTTTTTTGTTTTGTTTGGGGGTGGGTTGTTTTTGTTTGTTTGTTTTTGCATGTTTTGAAAATGCTAAGCTCATTCTTGTTACTTTGACCTGAAACTCATTCTTCTGGCTGTCTGCACACCTGCCTCCTCCTTATCATTTAGGTCTCATTATATCTCACATCTTCAAGGAGCCCTTACCTGACCACCTTATGTAAATGTCTCCTCCATTTCTTTACAACACTTAGCATTATCTAAAATAATCTAGTTTTTGGTTTCCCCTCAGCAGAAGAAAGCTTCATGATTGGTAGTGTTGTCTTTATTTACACATATCTAATATTTTGTGACATGGTCATGTATCTGCATTTTATCAGCATCCACCCCCATATTATCTATATTAACCAATGGATCATACAATCTTGATCTTAAAAAAAAATCCTAGACAGAGTATGCATAGTTTGGGAGCCAAAAAGATCTTTGGAGGAATTCTGAGTCTCCACTTATTTTGTGATCCTCAGTGAGTTAGCTTTATATGTCTAATCAGCAAAATGAAAAATTATATTTGCTGTGGAAAGGATTATTTGAAGAAATTATGTGACTCTTTTCCTAGATAGAAAAAAGCAGGTGCTTAAAAAACTTAAATCATTTTCCCTATCTGCACTTATCCATCCCCAAAATGTTGATAGAACACCTGCTATCAGCCCTTAGAGTTCCAGGTCTCCATGAAAGAGTTCTTCCCTAGTGCAGGAAACTTACAACTCTCCAATAAAAACTGTTCCATTTTGAATCAACATTAATTTTAGGATGTTTTAGTTTATGTTAATGGGAAATTTGCCCTCTATTATCTTCACAGATTCTTCCATATGGCAGGCTTGTGACAATGCATTGTTTCTTCTAAGTCTTCTTTGCTCCAGCTTAAATATTCCCAATTGTAATAAGCATTCCCCATATGACGCAGCTGCTATTTTCTGGGTGAATTCCTGTTTGTCATTTTTCCATGTAGTGCTTATTGCCTAGAACTTCACAAAACTCCCCATGTGTTTTCACACTAGGGCATACTGGAAAAAGACTGTCATCTCCTGAATTTATTTTACTCATCATCACATTAACTTTTATTTTTTCAAGTGGCATCATATGAAGTCTCATGTTGAGAGGCTCCTAAATCTTTCCACATATGTTTCTGTTAAATGTCATCTTAATGTTGCACTTTTGCAGATGACTTTTTGTGCCTCAATTCAAGATTTACAAGTTCCTTAATACATCTCAGGCGAAAAGATTTTACCTATATCTTATCCTATCTAATTTTCTATGATTATAAATGGGCAACAAGTGTAACAGTGGAGAACATTCTCAGCTTTTCCCCCAGAATTTGAATAATGTTGAATGCTAACCATTATGTAATGCATGTTGGTGTTCATCTCTACTCACTAAAAATGAAGTTTTGAAAATATTGACATCTGGGCTTTATGCGTGTGTACTTGTACCATCTGGTGGATGTTATTTCCTTCTGGAATAAAAGAATTACATAGTATTCTAGGAAGGCAAGTTTGGCACACATAGCCATAAATATAGAACAAAATGAAAAGAGCAAATTGGTCAGTAAATTTCAAATCTGTATTTATTAACAAGCAAGTAATAAATGTAAACATCTGAAATGGGTAACCACTGAAACAAATTTAAATCCAATTGTTAAATACATCATTATTTTATTTTCATTAAAATTGATATTTTTGTGGTATAAACTGTTGTATTTTATGTTCATATTACAAATTCAGAAACTTCATTTATTGGGGTAGTTTCATGTTCGAATAGATTATTTTCAGTCAGTGTCTTAAAAAGCAGCAATTGCTCTAAGGTGTTTGATAAACATTTTTTTTTCTAACGTTTAGCAGTACTTGTATCTTTATTTTCTTCCTTTCCAAGTTTTTATTTAAATTTCAGTTAGTTAACATAGAGTGTAATATTAGTTTCAGATGAAGAATTTAGTCACTTATACAGCACCCAGCACCCAGTGCTCATCACAACGATTGCCCTCCTTAATCCCCATCACCTTAACCCATCTCCCACCCACCACCCCTCCGGTAACCATCAGTTTGTTCTCTTAGTTAAGAGTCTGTTTCTTGGGGCGCCTGGGTGGCTCAGTCATTAAGTGTCTGCCTTTGGCTCAGGTCCTGATCCCAGGGTCCTGGGATCGAGCCCCACATCAGGCTCCCTGCTCCGTGGGAAGCCTGCTTCTCTCTCTCTCCCACTCCCCCTGCTTGTGTTCCCTCTCTCGCTGTGTCTCTCTCTGTCAAATAAATAAATAAAATCTTTAAAAAAAAAAAAAAGAGTCTGTTTCTTGCTTTCCTCTCTTCCACCCCACCCCTATGTTCATTTGTTTTGTTTTTTAAATGCCACATATGAGTGAAATCATGTGGTATCTGTCTTTCTCTATTTTCACTTAGCATAATACTCTCTAGCTCCATCTATGTCATTGCAAATGGCAAGATTTAATTCTTTTTTATGACTGAGTAATATTCCACTGTATATACATACCACATGTTCTTTATCCATTCATTGGTCAGTAGACATTTGGGCTCTTTCCATAATTTGGCTATTGTTGATAATGCTGCTATAAACATCGGGGTACATGTATCTCTTCAAATTAGTTTTTTTGTATCCTTTGGATAAATACCTAGTAGCGCAATTGCTGGATCGTAGGGTAGTTCTATTTTTAACTTTTTGAGGAACCTCCATACCATTTTCCAGAATGGTTGCACCGGCTTGCATTCCCACCAACAGTGTAAGAGGGTTCTTCTTTCTCCGCATCCTTACCAACATCTGTCATTTCCTGACTTGTTAATTTTAGCCATTCTGACCGGGTGAGGTGATATCCCATTGTGGTTTTGATTTGTATTTTCTTGATGCCAAGTGATGTTGAGCACTTTTTCATGTGTCTGTTGGCCATTTGGATATCTTCTTTGGAAAAGTGTCTGTTCATGTCTTCTGCCCATTTATTGATTAGATCATTTGTTCTTTGGGTGTTGAGTTTAATAAGTTCTTTATAGATTTTGGATACTAGCCCTTTATCTGATATGTCATTTGCAAGTATCTTCTCCCATTCTATAGGTTGCCTTTTAGTTTTGTTGCTTGTTTCCTTTGCTGTGCAGAAGATTTTTATTTTGATGGAGTCCCAATAGTCTATTTTTGCTTCTGTTTCCCTTGCCTGGGGACCCATACCTAGTAAGAATTTGCTGCGGCTGAGGTCGAAGAGGTTGCTGCCCGTGTTCTTCACTAGGATTTTCATGGCTTCCAGTCTCACATTTAGGTTGATAAACAGTTTTTTAAAGATTTATTTATTTATTTTAGAGAGAGAGAGAGAAAAGAGGGTGGGCAGAGGGAGAAGGAGAGAAAATCTCAAGGAGACTCCCTCCTGAGTGTGGAGCCCAATGTGGGGCTTGATCTATGAACCTGAGATCATGACCTGAGTTGAAATCCTGAGTTTGGACACTCAACCAACTGAGCCACTCAAGCTCCCCAGTTGATAAGCATTTTTTGAAGGTAGGAACATTGTGTCAGTTTTTAACTAACACAAAATCTAATTTTATATTGATAGCATCTCTAGGGATGGAACTCAACTTTATACAAATTTTTGTTGTTTTCCTTATCCCCCCACCCTGAAGAAGTCATATATGAGTCTTTTAAAATATATTCACCTAAAGTTTATTGGAAAACTATGAAAAATAAATTCATTGAGTTATGGTATATGGTTGACATCTGTTGTTTTTGCTCACCTAGTACATATTTCATCAGTTTCTGGTATAACAGCCTGATTTTCCTTTGCTTAACCTCATCTACCTCAGTTTTAGTCCATACAGATTTCTTGGGACCAAACCCATCCCATACGCAGAGTATGGGAAGGTGATGCACACCTGGCCAAAGAGTTTATCTCATCTTCTTAGCCATCAGGTATAAGGAATGAGCCTTGGATATAAGTTAGAAAAATAAGCATCATTCTACAACTTTTGCTGAAATAGGGGGAGAAGATCCATGTGTTTACTGAGATTACCAAGCAAGTAGAATATAAGCACAGGCCTGTTGGAGAGTATTTTTGAAATCACTTGGAAATTATACCTAAACCTGAAAGACCACAAATAGAAAAATGTAGCTGAGAGATGGAGGGATATTTCTAAAGATATTGTTTCATCATTCGGATCTTGCTGTACCTGAAAATCTATTTTTGGACTCTTCAGTTATGTGAGCCAATAAAGGTCCTTTTTTCTCCTTAAACCATTTTTAAGTTGGAATTCTGCCCATTTGTAATGGAAAGGTGTTGATTAAAACAGACTGCGGCTCTTCAACCACACACTGTTTTCCCCAAGCCCTAGGCCCACAAGGGACAAACATTTCCAGGATAGACCATTAAATTTCCATGGTAGTATTGTGTGGCTTCCAAAACCTCCCCCCCCCCAACAAAATATAGCTAGGATATATCAAAATAAATGCCAATTTCACTTCGTTAAATTAATCACAATGGCAATTAGAAAAAGCTGCAGTCCTCATGAGCAGGAGACAATAGAAGCAATCGTCAATGGATCTTTCAGCCAGAACAGTGGTCAGAAAACTATGGCCCATGAATAAATCTAGCCCACCACCTGTTTTTGTAAATAGCTTTATTAGAATATAGTCTCACCCTCCCAGAAGACTGTTTTTGTGTCACAACGGCTGAGTTGAATAGTAAAGACAGGCACCCTATTGTCTGAAAAACCTGAAATATTCACTATCAGCCCCTTTACGGAAAAGCTCTGTAGATACGACTACCAATGGATCACCAGCTGCACTAAAAAGGGATCAAATGTGGCCTTTATGAGCTCATAAGTAGCATTTGTCTGATCTCTGGAGCACAGAGTCCAAAACTGTGCTGAAAATGTGTGAAGCTCAAACAGTGGCCGGTTATCTGCGTTCGTATTTTAATAATCACAGCAAAATCAGTTAATCATAAAACTAAAGGGATAGAAAAGGTTTCACTAATATTTCAGGATATAAAAAAGTAATAATGTATGTTATTTCAACAATTGAATCCAGATCATTAAATAACCCATAGTCTAAAATGGGAGGTCTTAGGGTATCCACCTCTGGTATAGGAACATTCAGTGCCCGCCATTTCAAATGGTTTTTATGAATCCCAAAAGAAAAAAGAAAAAATATATAATTTATGTAAGACTATATTGAGGTTATATGTATAGTTATATAATGTAGGACTTCCTACATTTTTAGTATGCAGGGGGAAAAAAAGACTGAAAATAACTTTCTTCTGATATAAAGGTATCTAGAAATTTAGATCACTGAGTAAATTTTAGCCCAGGACTTAATTCATCTAGCTTCTACGCTTTTGCCAGTAAATCTGCCTATGGTTGCAAAAATACGTAATGATTTTAGAACCCTGTATTTACAGAACATAAAACAGGGCTATGAAAATCTACATGTGGTTGTTTTCCTCTGTGACTCTTTTGCTTTCTCTGCTTGTGGAAATCTAGCAAAAAGGACAACCTCTGGGGCCTCCAAAAAATGTCCCATTGATACATCTCTTGGGAAATTTTCTGTTGCCACCACCTAGCAGAGAAAAAGCAACAGGAGTCTTCAAATTTTCATGTCTATAATAATTACTGGGTTATACGTCCATTTTCAGGTACCTACCCCCAGAGATTCCGATTCAATGGGGTCTGCAATGTGACTTAGCCATCTGCATTCGAGCAAGCACTCTAAAACGATTCTGCCCTAGGCACAGAAAAGCCTCTGTTTTGAAAAACTACTGCAAAAACTCTCTTGCTTCAAAGTAATGAAGTTTCGTATCTGGTTGTATTAATTAATTTTTGCTGTTTAATGACAAAATGCAAAATCTCAGTAGCGTATAACAATAAGCATCTATTGTTTGAATGGCTGAAATCAGCTGGGTGTCCCTAAGTAGCTCTGTGTATGAAGGCTGGGTTTGGTTGTATGTCTGGGGTGGGCCCACCAATCTGCTCATCCAGACTGGCTTCAGCTGACATGACCGGGGCACCTGTCATCCTCCAGCACACCAGCTCAGATGTGTCCCCATGGTCATGCAGAGATGCTGAAGAGCAAGTAGAAACAGCGTAGGTCTCAGGAGGCCTAGGCTCAGAACAGACTTGCTGCCCCTTCCACCTAAAACTCTATTAGACAAAGCAAATACCATTGTCAGACTCAGAATTACAGGCTAGAAACATCTTTTCTGACACTTTAGTGTGAAGAATTGCAAAGTAACCTGGCAAAGTGTGTAGGTAGAGAGAGAGGTGAAAAATTGAGGTCATTATTGCAATCATTCCCTTAGAGGTACTGAAAAAGCTCTGGACTGGAAGTAAGTAGTCAGCCATGAATTTTATTCAGGGGGACATGGGTTTGTGGATATGCTAATTCAAGGACATTTCCAGAATTTACATACAATGGAAATGGACCCACATAATCTCTTCCTATCAAGATACTTATCTAAAGCCTATGCTGGGTTTTTTTTTCCTGCTGTACAGTGATGTATAAATGGCTGTGCAAGTTCTCACTGACCATAAATACAAACTTGAGGTTGTAGTCACGTAATACAGTGCTACGTATCCAACACGTTTGAGTTTATGAAGCCATCCAAGGAATCCAAACAAATAAATAGTTTTATGTGAAATGTGAAGGGTCTCAAACAATACTTCTGAACATTTTTAAATATCATCCATTTAAAAATCAATGACTTCTTATTGTGAAAAATCTTAAGATTCCAGATTTTAGAATGCATGATATCCTGAGATAACATGAGCTTAAGCTCAAAGCTATGATAAAATATATGTTTTGAGTATGAGAGAACATATATTTTCAAAGCAGGATGTGGAATGCTAACAACATATTATTTTATAATTTTTTCTTGAATTGTTTTTACATTCTGGATAGATATTATCTATAGATCATCTTTACCTATTAAGATACATCATCTCAAGACTTTGATCCCTAATAATTGTATCCCTTCTCTATATATGCATGTGAAAATAATAAGACTGGCTTTCTTTAAACATTTCCTGAAACTGATATATCTAAATACAGTCTGGTTTTTGTTTTTGTTTAAATTAATGTGGATTAATGGAATTTTCATTATAAAAATACCAATATATCTCTATTTAAATGAATTACCCCAGTACTCTGAAAATTGAAGCTTCTGTGTACATAACATGTAAATATTTAACAGAAATCATTTTGACACAGACATAAATCTGTGCTGGGAGAATCACTGTTCTCAAAGTAAATACAGAGAGTGGAAAGATAAATTCTTAGTCTTGTGCCTGCTCTTGTCGTGGGAGAACATGAGAACCTCATTATCATAAATAGACAACTCTTTCTTGTAAACTCACATGATCTCAGACATTTATAAAAATAGAAATTACTGCTGATAAATGCTCTTGTCTTGGAATGCCACAGGAGACCTCCTGCTTAGGATTTCTTTTTCCAAAGTCCTTCCTAAGTACTAATAATCAAGGAAGTTTCTAAGAACAAATGGGAAGGGGCAGAAGGGCTGATAGGAGGGGGTATTGAAAATCAAAGTTTTCATTTTAAGAACGTGTTCATTGTTAATAAGAATGCAGCATCCTTACCTCATTTTTGTTACCTGGCTGAAGTTTTTAGCAGCCTTTCAAAAATGCCAAGGGCATCCTCCAAGTGTACGATAAATTTGTTGATTTGCTGTTAAGGACTTGATAACATCAAAAACAAAGTGAACAATGTAAGAAGGCCCCTACTAATTTGGAGCTATTTCATGATGAATTAACTAAGGCAGGTCCCTCAACCAAAAATGCCAACCACAACTGCTTATCAAATCACCGCCTTACTTTATTTCTTATGATTTTGAAAGGTTTTATGATTTTTTTGTTGTTTTGAAAAGTTACTTTAATAATGTCACAGCGCCTGCAGGATCTGTCCTTGAAGCTTTTTATGGAATTATGGTTGATACTTAAATTAATATGGTGGTACAGGATAGATTCCAGGTTAGAACGAAGAGATTTCCAAAGAGGGAAGTGAGAACAACAAAGAACACTTAACACGTAATCTTAACTAGAAACAGTTGCAGACTTTCCAGCAGGAGGCTCTTTTGCTGTTCAGACAATAAAGGACTGACCTTAGGTTTATTATGTTCCATTCATATTGGGCACCCTTCATGTATAAGTTCCCCACAGAAGACTGGAAGGGTGTGCTTTTCCATTGGTTGGCTTACTAAGCAGTAAATGGTAAGTTCCAGGAGGGCGGGGAATTTGCTTGTTCACCTCTTTATCAGTGAGACCCAAAACCTTTTTGGCAAATAGTTTGGGCACAACAATAATCAAAAGAATGAATTACAAATTTTAGCTATTTTTATGTTCCCTGCAAAATTGGTGATTTTATAACATATGTACAGCTCTCATTTAGGGTATGCTATGATTACCTAGCTATTGGCTTGAGACAAAGATTTAAGGCATTCATAACAGGACCTTTTAGAGATAGGGTTTGCATTTAATCTTGACATCAGTGAACATTTACTCCTCATCCACCCACCATCACCAAAAAAAATATATTTTCCAATTTTTTTTATATCATTATTGATTAGAAGGAAAACAAATCAAAGCCATCTGACCAGTTTAATAACAATGTTGCCTAACATTCTCTACTGACTCAGTCTATACTGGGTCTGAGTAATGAAGCTCAGTAAATATAAACCTATCCTATAATTGAGATTTCATTAAAGCAATGTTAAGCATACCTGGAGGGCTAAGGGTGCCCAGAAATATTTCTCATAAACACATAGGTTAGGACAGAAGTCAGTGCTTCTAAAAATCCCTTTAGACTTCTAGGCCATACCCAAAAAAGCAAATATGAACCGCAAGAGAGGCATCCCCAATGGGACAGTTTCACAGACCACTTCGATATAAAAGCCACTGGAGGGTCACCTCTGCCTTCTAGTCATCAGTCTGTGGTCCAGAATCCACGTGTCCTTACCTATATCTCCTGAAGGGCTCTATTCTTCCCTAATGTTAAGTGAGCCAGTGGTTAGTAAAGACTCAGTAGACTTCCCCAGGTTTCTCTGTCCACATTCCACTTCCCCGCCTCTCCTTGCCCTATACAATCTAGGTTTTCCTACTTTTATTTCTCTAGGTAAACAATGGCTCCAAGTGGGGAAAACAGTTAAACTCTTTTGAAAGATTCTACCTGTTTCTTCCTCTGTTCTCCTTTTGTCCCTAAACAGCCCCAAGCCAAATACCTCCATTACCAAAAAAGCCACAGAAAACAAAACCAAAAACAAATTAGTAACTTTAATTAAGATTTTTAAAGCTCAAACTAAACATACCTTTGATTTTTATACCACTTTATTGAGGTGTGATTGACACACAAAAAGTTATAGATATTGAATGTGTACAACTTGACGAGTTTAGAAGTAGCACATATCATGAAACCATCACCACAATCTATTCTATAAACATATTCATCACCTCCAGAGGTTTCCTTCTACCTTCTTTATTATTATTATTATTATTATTATTATTATTATTATTATTATTACTATTATTATTAGAATCAAAAAGTAGAATGGTGGTGGCCAGGGATGGGGGGGTGGGGAATACGTAAATGCATTAGTCAAAGGATATAAAGTTTCCATTATGTGAGATGAGTAAGTAAGTCCTAGAGATCTTCTGTAACACATAGTGCCTATAGCCAACAACACTGTATTGTATACTTAAAAATTCAGTAGACGGGTAGATCTTATATTGAGTGTTCTTATCGCACACAAAAACGTTAACTGTGATTTGTAATAATTCTTTAGTACGTCTCTGTCATGACTTTTAAGTGAACAGACTGCAACGAATAATACTAGAAATGTTTGCTTAAAAAAACACTAGGAGATGTTGGCCTGTGCTTATTCTTTTTTATTTGGCCTTTCCTTCAAGAAAAAATGTGTACTAATTTAGACAGGGAATTTGATCCACAGAGGAAATACATAAGGATGCTGAGGGAGAAATGAGCCAGGCACTTGGATTAGTTTAGCAAAATCTAGAAAATCTGTAGTGTGGGAAAACTAACAAGCAAAGAAAAACACATGCTCTAAATATTTTACAAGTTTAAAAGCCAATTGTTGACTATGAAGGACTCAGTCCTGGTAAATCTCCAAGCTTCTCTGCTTTCCATTTCTTCAGAATAAATTTAACAAAACAAAACAAAACATGAACTTAAAAACTCTGGCATCATGTTATTTTCTATAATCTAGTATCATAATCTTAGTCTACATATTATTAATAATATACAGTTTCTATCACATATTTTACTATGTATCATAATGTGTTCACTTCTTTGAACTTTTCTAATGTTATAAATTGAAATATGTTTATATTTTTCATTGTCATGAAAATATCTCTAGTCTTACAGATCTAAATCTTCATTCCTGTTGTCTGCATAGCTGACTGATCCTTTTGGTTTTCCTTTAATGGAGAAAATTCTCTTTACATGTGAGAAAGGAAAAGAGCACGAGGCCATCTGGGGCTTTATGCTGTTCCTCTGTTGTACTAGATCTTCTCTTTGCCCCCCCCCCCCCCCACGTTCCACTCTCTGTTCTTCTCCTTCAGCTCAGTGTGGACTTCAGAGAAAGGTCCCTTATTTTCTGACTTCAGTTTCATTTGAATGGAGAACACCAGCAAGAGAATAAAAGGGAGGGAGGAGAATGGGATCAGGGACTTAACCTCCCCTTTCCCTTCCCTGGAGAGTCACCTTGCAGACTAGCAACTTCTTTCAACTAAAGAGGTCATAGTTAATGTCAGGAACACTCTTCACAAATGCCCCCCCACCTCTCTCTCTTCCCCCTGCCTCCCTCCCTTCTCCTCTCTTTCTCCCCCTCCCTTCCTCCCTCCCTCCCTCCTTCTCAATACCATAATCTTAGCATCTTAATAGCCCTGGGATTCTCACATGCTCTCTCTTAGTTCCCTTACACCTAACTTATTTATATCTTTGAAAATAAACTAAACGTGCCTCTTCCCTTGTTCTCTAACCACTGCTCTTCTTCCTTGCTCTAACAATCAGTAAGAGCCATATACTTCCTCTGCCTGCAAGTCCTCAACTGTCCATCACTGCCCCACTGAATCTGCTCTCCCTGGTTGTGGTTGGCATCCACAAGTCTAATCCTCTCAAAATAGCCTTCCTTACACTACTTGTGCCCTTCAAAGCCCTGGAGAATATTATTCATGCTTTCTTTCTCAAATATTTTTGGTTCAGCTGCCCCATATCACTTTCTTCTTCTATCTCCTTAGAAGCTTTTATCTGATACTCCTAGCTTAAATGCTGTTGTGTTCCAAGTCTCTGTGGCTAATGCTCTAATTCTATATGATTGTAACACTAACTATGGTTTTTGATGACCACTTATATTCTGAGGCTTCCTAAATCTCTAATTCCAGATCTTTTTGCTAATTTAAGGCCCATGTATCAGTTCTGATTTGATACCTTGGATACCTCAAAACAAACATGTCTGTTTGTTAACCCATTTTTATCTCCAACCATCTCTTCTCCTGAATCCTCTCACTTAAGCAAATTTATGAGAGCCATCTGCCAGGGGAACAGAAGACAAGAAGGAAAGAATAGTGGATTCTGGGGCATGTCACCCAGATCCTCTCTTTAAGACCAAGGTATGCATTTCCCCAGTTGCTACAAGAATGCTGACAGCGTACTGATGAGTCCCGCTCCAGAAAGTGCCCTTAGCTAAAAGGAGCTCCTTTGCCCAAGGTTATGGCCCTTTCCCAGGGACAGCCCATATCCAGTGATTGCTAAACATGGAGGAACAAAGGCTCACCCTCCTGTCTCTGTTGGGGACAACTCTGATGGGTTATCCCAGCCCCAGATCACCAGTAGGATCAGTGGAGTCCTCTACTGCAAGCACATCACAGGTCAACTTCTCACTCTGCCCAATCCTGCTTTCTTCAGTCTGTTACAAGTGTTACTCCTGAGAGCACTCCCCACTAAGCGGCCTGCACAAAATCTCACCTCAACATATCTCTCTCGGGAGACCCAACCGAAGGAGCAGGAAGTCAGTGCCAGTCTTCCTGACCCCATCTTCCTTATCTCCTTCCTGCAATGGGCCACACACTCTGAGAATACTCTCTTCTGAATAATCACCCTTTCTTTGAATGGGCCTTAGTTTAGATCTCCATCATTTTTATCAGTATTGCCACAATTATCTGTTAACGGTCTGCCTGACTCCAGCTTTTCTTTCCTCCATCTTATCTCCACTCTGCTGCCATTAATGACCTTTGCAAATCATAAATTCCATTACATCACTCTCTGGTTAAATTCCACCAGAGCTCTCATAATGAACTAAATTGCATTCTTGCCTACATCTGCAGCATCAAACCCTTTACTTTTCTTACTACCGTTACCCCTACTCTTGCTATCGCTACTAGTGTTGTTGCTGCGCTTCTCCTACCACCACTCCCACACATACACACTCACTGACTCAGAATTTCAAGAGTCTTAGAGCTCTGCTTTTCCAAATAGTTCGAGCTAGTTTGTGCTTTGCTGTCTTTGAAAATGCTAGTTCTTCTACCCGGAGTGTCTCCTTTACTATACCCCATACTCCATCCCTCACCTACATTTTCTCTGGCTTTCAAACTTTCATAGGTGGTTCTTGTTAAAATGCAGATTTGGGGTCAGGAGATCAGGGGCTGCAAAGATGGTGCTGCTAGTCAGGGCACTAACTACACGTGGAGCAGCAAGGTCAAGTTAAGTCTTACTCATTTGTTAGAAAGCGGACATGCAGAGCTATTGTTCTTCAGTAATGACATTTGAGGAGGAGCCTTTCCACCCCGATATAATGCATTACTGGATACTATCCATATTCTCCTATAATCCACTAGCAGAACTGGCTCAGCCATAGGGGAACGTATCAAGGTGTGAGGTGCCTCTTTGTAGCTGGTCACAGTTGTTCTCCCTGCTGGCAACACCACTGGCAGTTACGTATGGCAGTGGGCTCTAAAAGATCACCCTACCTACCAGTGTCACCTACGAAGTGTCACCAGTAACAAAGAAAGAAAATACGCAAGCAAAAAAAAAAAAAAAAAACCCTAGAATTGCAGGCTAGTGAGAGGGATGTAGCTGCAACCTGTCAAAGTTAAATGAACATCAAAAGTAAGCAGCCATAGGGGAGACCATATCACATCTCTTCCAGAAATGAGTGCCCATTACCTTAAAAATGTCTTATCTTATCAATATGACATCAGGCAAGCTACTAGACTAATGCTGTCATTCTTGGAAATTCATGAAGTCTCAATTACAGATTTAAGTTCCTTTAATACAATTCCAATAACACTCATATATTTCATCTTATTTTTCTAAAGATTTTATTTATTTATTTGAGAGAGCAAGAGCAGAGGGAGGGGCAGAGGGAGAGAGAGAAGCAGACTCCCCGTTGAGCAGAGAGCCCAGTTGGGGGGGAGGGGCTCGATTCCAGGACCCTGGGATCATGACCTGAACTGAACACTTAACTGACTGAGCCACCCAGACTCCCCCTATATTTCATCTTAGTGAAAACATCATATATTTGCAAGTGAGGTTTTTGCAGTAGGTGTTCCAAGGAGAAGATGGAAAAAGGATAGATCACAGAAAGACTAAACTGGAAAAATAAATCAAATTTATAGTAATAATAATCAAAGATAAATAATCAAAATATTATTATTATTATTATCAAAATATTAGGAATAAAGAGTAACTATGGCAAAAGAAATAATTCACCAGAACTATATGATAATTCTGAATCTGTATGCATTTGAAAACATATCCTCCAAATACATAGAGTAAAAACTGTTAAAATCACCATGAGAAATGAATAAATTCATTGTCATAGTTGGAGATTTTAGGATACCATTGTCAGAAATGTATTGGTGAAGTAAAGAAAAAAAGGTTAGGAATATTGAATTGGTTTTAGTATCTTTGGGCCATATCTTGCTAAATCTCCCTCTTTTGTTAACACGACCATGGTGGTGACAATTGGTTGGTGTAATGTAGAATCCTCAGAGGCCCCTGGAGTGAGTCTGTCTGTTAGTGGCGGACCTAAAGAGATTTTCGTTGGTTGTTTTGAAATAAAACCATCTGTAACTTTAGCTGGGCCCCATCTGGGTGCATTTGGCCTTCAGCCAATTAATATAGCCATTAAAATTTTTTCCAGTTCATCTTAGCCTGACTCCTTCCTTGAATTTGACTAGACTTTGACTTTTTTTTTTTAAATACCAAAACCTGCCCTTTTGGGGGATGACCCTGAATAATTGCTTTAAATCTTGAATGGATAGAGCAGATTGCTTTCTAAATGAGGGCTTCCTCTGCATTCTGAGTGGGGCTCGACCTCAGAGGCAGCAACTAAGAGAGGTCATTTTTCCTTGAGTCTTCTCTCTGTCAAGTTAGGAGATCATTGAGAAGTGCCCTTCCTACAGGATGCTCCTGGTGCCTTCCCTATTACTCTCATTGACTCTACCATCCAACATCACCTCAGACATAGCCTTGTCAGGTAGCCAGTGAAGGAGGCTCTTCATGTGGAGGGATATTTGTTACATATGAATCACCAGTGTTCTGAATATGTTATGTTACATCTGAATCACCTATGTTCTGAAAAGTTATGGGGTCTTCTCCATTGAGGAGAGCCCCCCTCAACTTTTTACTAGAGATTCTGTCACAGCTACTGCTTGCATGGTCTTTGGACAGTACCACTGTTCACTTTTTCTACCAGGCTAAGCCTAAGTAGCTTTTCTCCATAGACTAGTAAGAACCTAAGGGCAAATTGATTTTCTTCTGTATTTATTGAGGTATAATTGACAAATTAAATTGTATAAATTTAAGGTGTACAACACAGTAATTAGATATACATATATATTGTGAAATGGTCACCATAATAAGACTATTTAACACATCCATCACATAATTATCTTTTCCCCTTTGAGATAAGAACATTTAAGATCTAGTCTATTAGCATATTTTGAGTATATAATACCATATTATTAAAAATAACTACCATGATGTACATTAGGTCTTCAGAACTTACTCATATTGTAACTAAAAGGTTATACTCTTTGACCAACATCTCCCTATTTTCCTCACCTGCCCCAATCCCCTGTGGAAAAAAAGATACAGTGGAAAGAAGATCACTCAGATGTCAAGATAAATCTGAGTAGGTTTGCAGGATTTGTAAGAAGATGCAAAATAGCCATTCTACATCTCAAGGATTATCAAAGTGAAAGGGATTTCAGTGAAGCTGCTCAGCTCCTAAAATTTTCATTCTCTCACCTGGACATTGCCTGATGGTTTAAATAGTAGATGAGTTTCTGGACTACTGGCACCATCTATTACATACCAATCCACAATGGAAGGCCTATTTTCTCATTTATCTGTGGGTCATATTATACCCTCTTTGGCACTCTGGATGCCTGCCTTGACAGGTAGATTTTACTTAGTATTATAAATCTGCTATCCTCCCTCCCAACACTCTTTAAGCCCCCTTAAATTGAATATTTATAGCTAACGCCCTTCTCTGCCATCAACTTAGAAAATCTATATGCAGGCAAGTACACAAATACACAGACACACACACACCTTACAAAAATATAACTAATCTACTTTATATGTGCACAGCCTAGCCCATAAACAACAACAAAAAATATTTTTGTAACGCCTCTGAACTGAAGGTGAAGTTATTGTTCAACCCCATGGGTAGAAATATTTCCCCCTAAGCCCTTCCTTCTGTTGGTAAGGGGAGATGTCAGAATCAGCTAGTGGACATTTTTCATCAGGCAAGTTCTGTCTGGAAATTCAGATAGATTATGCTTACCTTTTACCCAATTTAAAACTCATAGCCACTTACGCCACTTTTGTTGATGAACATGTTTATTGACTATGTTAGATTGGGGGAAAAAACACTGTTCTATTTTCGGATTCTGTAATCCTAA
Organism: Mirounga leonina; assembly: GCF_011800145.1. Lineage (NCBI taxonomy): Eukaryota > Metazoa > Chordata > Mammalia > Carnivora > Phocidae > Mirounga > Mirounga leonina. The sequence continues at coordinate 16,694,440 of NW_023270320.1, read as the reverse complement.
AACAGTCAATTAAACTTTTCTTGGAATCAATTCTCTTAATTACCAAAAGGAGCTAAACATTTTATTCCCTAATGTTGTTTAGCAATAGTAATTATGAAAGCACCGGAGTTTGAGTCAGATACATGGTTTCTAGTCTTCATTGTGTCATTAACTATTTAGATAGCATCGATGAAGTTTTTTCTTCCCTCTGACCCTCAGTGACCAGTCAACCAATAAAACAGACAGACAGACAGAAATACATAAAAGCATCAGACTAGATTTTTTGTTGTTCATTTCACAAGTACATTCTTTTGAGAAGTCATGAAATCATTCCAACATACAAAAGGCATAAATAATGATATGATGAACAACTATGTTCTTAATACCCATGTTAGAAACACAGTTAAGGCCTCCTATGTGCCCCCTCCAAATACATTCCCCAAGGTATTTACTTTTTATCATCCTCAAGCATTTCTTGGTCCTTTACCATATATGTATGTATCCTAAACCATCACTTCCTATGAATCATAGCATACTGGTAAATTCCTTGACAGGTCGCTATTTCCTGCTTAACAATATTTGTGAGACCCATCCAAGAGCATATTAAGTCTTATTGACTCATTGTTTACTGATGTTTATATTACTTTTGGTGGACATACCATAATTTATCCACCCATTCCCCTATTGATAACACTTCATTTTTTCTGATTTGCTAAAACTCACAATGCTATGATCACTGTGTTACAAGTCTCCTGAATTTGCCATATATATGTCTAGGGATGGAATTGCTGGGACATAAATAAATAAATAAATAAATATATATATATATCATACTTGATATATATATATCATACTTGATATATATATATCTCAAATCTACCAGATTACAACCAGCTGCTCTCCAGCCTGGTTAAAACTATTTATATTTCTTCATCAGTAAGAAGAAATCCTGTTGCTCCATATCCCCACTATAACATTTGTTATTGTTGGACCATTTAGATTTTTCCCAGTCTGAGGGCTGAGGAATGGCATCTCCTTGTGACTAATTTGCATCTCACTGCTTTCTCGTGAGGCTGAGCATTTTTTTTCATGTGTTTGTTGGCCATTCATGTTTCCTCTTCTGTGAATCACCTTTTCATATCTTTTTCTATTTTTCTACTTCGTTGTTTTCTTTTTGTTTTTGATTTGTAGTTTCAAAAGTCTATTTTGAATACTAATCTTCAGTAATTTTTTGTATTCCAAGTATCTTCCTCCAGACTGCCCCCCTTTTTTCATTTTTTGTTGTGTCTGTTGCTACCCAGACATTTTTAGTTTTAACTGTCAAATTTACTAATCATTTCCTTTAGCATTTTACTTCATTTGTCTTGTTTAAGAAATCCTTCTCCTCACCCTACATTTTCATAAATGGTCTACTTTCTTTTATTCTAAATGCTTTAAAAGTTTTCTTCTCTTCTTTTTTCTTTGTTTCTTTTTGGGGGGCGTATTTACAATGCCAACTTTGTCATTTATAAAGTTTCTATATATGTCAGAGCCAATTCGTGGGATTCTTATTTCTCTGCTATTAGCCTATTTGTCTCTTTTGTCTAATACTGTCTTATTCAATAAAACTTCATAAGTCTTGCTATCGTACGACAAGTACACCCACTAGGTTTTTCTTTTTTAAAAGTATCTTATCTCTTTTGAGCTCTTTGATCTTTTTAAATATATCTTTAGAGTCATCCCATCAAATGCCAAACAAACCCTTATCAAGTTTTCTATTAGAGGGATGCCTGGGTGGCTCAGTCTGTTAAGTGGCTACCTTCAGCTCAGGTCATGATGCTAGGGTTCTAGGATGGTGTCCTGCTTTTCCCTCTGCCTGCAGTTCCCACTGCTTGTGCTCTCTCTCTCTCTCTCTGACAAATAAATAAATAAAATCTTAAAAAAAAAAAGATTTCTATTAGAATTGCATTACCTTTATGGAGAGAACTGGTAAAGAATTGACATTGTTCTAAACTTGGTTGTTTTTCTCCATGAACATAGAATGTCTCCATTAATTTTAAGTTCTTTTAAATTCATATTTCTCTGATCTTATGATTGATTTTATCCTAGTTACTTTATATTTTTGTTGCTATTATGAATAATTTTTGTGAATTTTATGGTTTCAAATGTTTTTTTCTTTGATGTAGTAAACTATTTTTGTAGATTGTGTATCTAGCAAATTTAATACATACATAAATACATATATCACTAATTTATATTTCATTTAAAAAATTTTAAAATTATCTGTGCATTCTCTTTCTTTTTCTTTGAAAAAAATCTTCCAGATTTGACTACTTTTTGAGTCTCCTTAAAGAGCCAATTTTGACTGTTAATCCTCTCTGTTGTAACTTTTTCTATTTCATTAATTTCACACTCATTTGTTATTATCTTTTTTCTACCATTTCAGGTCCATTTTGTTTCTTCTATAATTTCTTTTTTTTTTAAGATTTTATTTATTTATTTGAGAGAGAGAATGAGAGACAGAGAGCACAAGAGGGAAGAGGGCAGAGGGAGAAGCAGACCCCCTGCTGAGCAGCGAGCCCGATGCGGGACTCGATCCCGGGACTCCAGGATCATGACCTGAGCTGAAGGCAGTCGCTTAACCAACTGAGCCACCCAGGCGCCCTCTTCTATAATTTCTTGACTTGGGTTTTTATGTCACTCATTTTTAGATAACCTTCATTTCTAATATTTGCATTTATGGACATGCATTTTTCTAAGTATTACTACATTTAATATGCGTTAAAAACAAAATTCAGCTGAGTAAATTTGAAGATGTAATTGGTTTTTTAAGTGATTCATGCATCTGGAAGCATCGCATCTAGCAAGCATCCCACCTAGCAAGTAGACCTCTGACAAGTTGTTCAAAATAGAAATTTTGGATAGGAAGGAGGATGGGGCAAAGTGTTATTAGCAAAGGGAAAGGAAAGGATTGTTTTAGGCAAGAACACTTTCCCTTATTAGGAGGAAGGGCAGGGGGCTCTTATCATGCAGAGTGCCCCATCTTCCTTTGGGGATATAGAGGGCCCAAGTAAAGGATTACCCCATTGGTACTGGCCAGAAGAATCCAGAATCATTGGCTTAAAATTCCACTCAGGGAGAGATTGAAACTGCAATTAAGTCTTGATTTGCTTTCCTGGGGGCAAGTGACTCAACCTTGGCACTGTGGTTTTCTTTTTAACATAATGCAATAATTTACTATTATTTAATCATTAGTATATTATGTAAATAAACATATTTACATAATGATATTTTGTTTGTGAATAGTTTAAGAGAATGTGCCTTTCTTTTTACCAGTTACGTCCATTTCATAAGCTTGTTAATTATGTTGTTCAGATCTTCTTTATGACTTTTTATCTGCAGCATCTATCATTATTGAGAGATGGATGATGCAGTTTCCCCCCAAAGAAGAATTTTTCAATTTTTTCTTACAGTTCTAATAATTTTTGCCTATAAATATTTGTGATACGATAACTACAATCTAGTTTGCAATGGTTATACTTCTCAGTGAGGTTGAACCTTTTATCATTATGTGATAGCCCTTTTAATACCTATTTTACTTTTTTACCCTAAAGTCTATTTCCTTAAAGGAGTCCAGTCAGTCCAATTTTCTTTTGTTAGTATTCGCCTGGCTTATCATTGTCCCTTTACCATCAGCCTTTTTCATCCTTTAGTTTTAGATGGACTTTTCGTATTCAATCTAGCAATCTCTTTCTCATAACTGACAGGTGTAGTCCATTCATATTTATGGATATCATTGATAGTTTTGGATTTGTTTCTACTGTCATTACAGTCAACTTGGGTTTTTTTCTCTCTTCTCCTTTATCTTTCCTATTTTAAAATTATTTCTTAATGTGATTTGCTTTATTCATTTAGAAGTCATATGTTCCATCTTTCTCCTGGCCCACTTCTCCTTTAGCCTTAGAAGCTTTACCCATTCTATTTGTGGCCTGTACAGATTTATCTTACTTTAAAAAAAAAGTGTATGTGTGAACTCAGCTATGCACTTGAATTTTTAAATTTTTATTTTATAAACAGCAGTTGGATTTTGGTTTTTTGTTTGTTTGTTTGTTTGTTTGTTTGTTTGTTGGGTAGGCTTTTCTTCCATACCAGTCCATTCTTGTTAGCAGAAAATCTTCACCTTGTACTCCCTTTCCTGTTAATGTCTCCTTCAAACCGATCAGTTGAATAATGAGGAAGGTAACTTCCACCTCCAGATAATGGAAACTTTTAACGATTATTAAGACAGAAGGGAGAAAGTCACTTTTTCCTATTTTCTGACTGTCCATACGGATATCAATAATCAAAGCTTATGTGGAGGAGTAGCTCTTTAAAACACATTCTGCCCAACTCCTGTCAAAAATGTTGGTTACAATACCTTCTTGTAGACCCTGATTCTCTAAGGGCAATGAAAGAATGTCATAGGGGTGCCTGGGTGGCTCCGTCAGTGAAATATCCAATTCTTGGGGCGCTTCAGCAGCTCAGTTGGTTAAGCGTCTGCCTTTGGCTCACGTCATGATCCTGGGGTCCTGGGATGGAGCCCCATGTCGGGCTCCCTGCTCAGCAAGGAGTCTGCTTTTCCCTATCCCCCTGCCCCTCCCCTGCTCATGCTCTCTCTCTCTCTCTTTCTCAAATAAATAAAATCTTTTACAAATAAATAAATCGCTGACTCCTGATCTCAGCTCAGGTCTTGACATCAGGGTTGTGAATTCGAGTCCCACATTGGGCCTCACGCTGGGTATGGAACCTACTTAAAAAAAATTTTAAAAATAAATTAAAATGAATGTCCTATGTGACTTCTAAAAATTGCTCATCTCTCAATTAAGTTGAAAAAAAAAGACAGAATGATTGTATATACTTTTTCTGAAAAGTCATTTTTAGAAACTGTTCATAGATTCTAGGGCATGGAAAGATGATATTTATTATTTTTTTTTAAGATTTTATTTATTTGACAGAGAGAGACACAGCGAGAAAGGGAACACAAGCAGGGCGAGCGGCAGGCAGAGGGAGAGGGAGAAGCAGGCTTCCCGCGGAGCAAGGAGCCTGATGCAGGGCTCGATCCCAGGACCCTGGGATCATGACCTGAGCCGAAGGCAGACACTTAAAGACTGAGCCACCCAGGCGCCCCTAGAAAGATGATATTTAATCCACTTTGCAGCCACCTATCACATGTTAGCCTCCCTAACTGTCTTTCTCACCATTTAAATCTATGCTTGGAGGGCTGATGATGGTGGCAGAGACAGTTAGCTGACTGCCAAGGTTTCATGTTCCCCTTCCATAGTATAGAGTAAGTTCTCGGAAGTGGCTGAGCAAGAGGGAGCTATATTCCTAAGTTGCCTGTCCTTTGTAGATAGGTCAGACATTGGATCTATTTCTTGCTGATAGAATACGAGTGAAAGTGATAGATATCCATTTCTAGGCTGAGGTAGTTAAGTATCAAATGTGTGAGATTCCTCACTCTTTCTGCCTTCTCGAAGCTTGATGGTGCCAGGGTTATCTTGAAATTATAAAATGGGAAGATCACAAGAGGGAACTCTGAACCAATCCTGGAAGAGAGCCATCTAACTCACTCTTGACTATGATAAGAGCAAGGAACAAACATTTTTTTTTTATATGAATCCACTGAGATTTGGGAGTTGTTTATGACAGCAGTTGCCTAACCTAGCTTGTACAGTGACTTTTTTTCGACAGAAACCTAATACCTTAAGCCTCCAAAATTCATTGCCATTGCTAGTTGCTTTGTGGTAAATATCCCCACATGGTAGGTGCAATAGTGGAAATGTATTTTCAATGAAATATTTCACATTTTTTAGCTTTCAGGGTTTTTTTTTTTTTTGATGAAATCACTTCAAGTAAAACATATATATATTTATATATATATATGTATATACATATGCATATGTATATGTATATACATATAGCTGTGTTTGGAGTTAGAAGCATTTTTTAGTGTATTTGGATATCAAAAAAAGTAAATTTGTTATTTGCATTAAATGTGCTCTGAGTTATTAATAGGGTAAATTAAATTATTGTTCAATGTGGTGGTAAGTAGAGCCAATTTCATTATTTTAAGTGGTACTTAAAATGCTTCTAAGTCTTCAATCATTTGTTATCTGAGACAGCAGATAAAAAATATGCTAGTTTTTCTTTTTTTCCTGTGAATGCTTATAAAAGTAAGGGACACCTGTGTGTAAGAAATCAACTTTAAAATATCTAGTCCAGGTATCCAAGATCTATAAAGAACTTCTCAAACTCAACACCCAAAAAACAAATAATCAAGTCAAAAAGTGGGCAGAAGATATGAAAAGACACTTCTCTGAAGAAGACATACAAATGGCTAACAGACACATGAAAAAATGTTCATCATCATTAGCCATCAGGGAAATCCAAATCAAAACCACACTGAGATACCACCTTACATCAGTTAGAATGGCAAAAATGGACAGGGAAAGAAACAACAAATTTTGGAGAGGTTGTGGAGAAAGGGGAACCTTCTTACACTGTTGGTGGGAATGCAAGTTGGTACAGCCACTTTGGAAAACAGTGTGGAGGTTCCTCAAAAATTTAAAAATAGAGCTACCCTATGACCCAGCAATTGCACTCCTGGGTATTTACCCCAAAGACACAGATGTAGTGAAAAGAAGGGCCATATGCACCCCAATGTTCATAGCAGCAATGTCCGCAATAGCTAGACTGTGGAAAGAGCCGAGATGCCCTTCAACAGATGAATGGATAAAGAAGATGTGGTCCATATATACAATGGAATATTACTCAGCCTTCAGAAAGGATGAATACCCAACTTTTGCATCAACGTGGATGGGACTGGAGGAGATTATGCTAAGTGAAATAAGTCAAGCAGAGAAAGTTAATTATCATATGGTTTCACTTATTTGTGGACCATAAGGAATAGCATGGAGGACATTAGGAGAAGGAAGGGAAAAATGGGGGGGGGGAATCGGAGGTAGAGATGAACCATGAGAGACTACGGACTCTGAGAAACAAACAGGGTTTTAGAGGGGAGGGGGGAGGGGGGATTAGTTAGCCCAGTGATGGGTATTAAGGAGGGCACGTACTGCATGGAGCACTGGGTGTTATACGAAAACAATGGATCGTGGATCACCACATCAAAAACTAATGATGTATTGTATGTGACTAACATAACAATAAAATTTAAAAAAAAAATCTAGTCCAATAACTAATTTTACTTTTTAACAGCTAGATAAAAATTAACTTCACCTTTAAATAAATTCATGAAAATTTATTCAGTTATCTAATAATATTCTAATTATTTTATAGTTAGAATTGTATGTGAGTGCAAAAAAAAAAAGATTAAAAAATGATTTAGTCTATTAAGCTACTGGTGCAACCCTCCCTCTGAGCTCACCTGATACTCTAAAAAGGAACATGTGAGCTTTTCTGCAGCCCTATTCTAAGTGAGGGTGCAACTTATACCTCATAGTACTCAAAATAAAACTGTTTACCTCTCCATCAAGGTCATGAATAGAAGCTGTATTTTCCTATTAGATTTGAGCTCTATTTTACAGGATATAATATCCATAATGCTTACTTCCATGGTATATTGTAAATGAACCTGCAAGGACGGATCATGTGCCTGTTGCTTAGAAATCCTGCTTTTATTTTATTTTTATTTTTTTAAAGATTTATTCATTTATTTTAGAGAGAGAGAGAGAGCACAAGCGGGAGGGGCAGAGGGAAAGGGAGAGAGAATCTCAAGCAGACTCCATGCTGAGCCTGAGCCCTGCACGGGGCTCAATCTCACCACCCTGAGATCACCGCGTAAGCCAAAACCAAGAGTTGGACACTTAATCAACTGTGCCACCCAGGCACCCGAAACCTGCTTTTAATAGCAAAGGAGGATAGAATTCATTTACCTTATTAATACACCGGATTGTTAACCCCATCTAAGTGATGATTTGTCTGCATTAATTGGAGTATTATAATGGAAAGCCAGGCATTTTCCAGATGGGACATGTACACCCTTAGAAACATATAAGATCGTAAGATTTCGTTACGATAAAATGAGTGTATTAGAGCATAAATTACATAGTTACTACCATTTATTAGGAAGCTTGCTGTGTCAGGAGTTGTGATAAGTGATTTATAAGCATAAACTCATTTGATGCTCACAGCATCCTGCAAGTTGAATTCCTATTTTATGTAAAGAAATCGAGTCTCTAAAAGGATAAATAAATTTCCGAGGGTAACAAGGTTAGTTAATGGCAGAACTAAACCTTGAACATTGCTTTCAAAGCTGTTGCATTTTCCACAAAAACACGCTGAATGCTTTTCCAACTATCTGATACATTTCTATTATGAATTGCATTTTTATATTTTATTTACACAGAACTTAAGTATTTTTTGTACTGATACTGATACTATCCCATAGTGATGGAAAAGGGGAATATTATAATCATTATTAATTACTGTTCCGGGAGCTGGTGACTATAGTTTTCTGGGGCATTATATATTAAACTACTGCAAGACAAAATTATAAATCTGCCTCCCAGTAGAAAGAATCCCAAGCAGGGAGTTCCATCTGGTGTGGCACCCCTGACACCAGCCATTGCCAACCGATGTCAATCCCCTTCTCTTTTTCTGCTCACAGTTCCAATGGTGGAGATTCCTTAATTTTAGAGATAGAAGTGGTCACTACCTGAGCCCCTAGGGATGAATGCTTAGTACTGTAAGCCAGTTCTAGTAACTTCTTTCTTTTTGAGAAGTGGTTAGACTCAGTCAAGTTTTCTGGATGCAGCTTCTAGAAAGCCTTTGCTTTCCTAAAGTTGATGTGATTTCTCGAGATGCTGCAGTCATAGGATGGGTATGAGAATGGACAGCATCTAAGGATGTCTGCATGGAAGGTGGAAAGAACAGCTTCAGTCTGCTTGATAAACTTGTGTAATCTTTCTCAGCTCCAGTGTTCAGATAAGTAGGTCAAAAGTGGTAATACCTAATTATCCTAAACATACAGATACCATAAACACACAGAGCTGTTTAAAAGATAAAATTAGGGAATAATCCGCTAACATGTTTAGACCTAAAGAACTTAAAAACGCACATTTTATAGGCTTCATTTTCATTGTTATTTTAATATTTCAAACAAAGAAGTCAGTAAAATAAAGAGAGATTTTTCCTGTGCCCATGTTAACATATTAGGATTAAAAGCAATATTTTGAATTCGTTCTTCTAGCTTGGGACTTTCTAAGTATGTCTCTCTAGGGCCTCAATAAATAAAATGTATGCTGTTCTCACACAGAACAGCCCCTTTCTGCCTGCTGACATTCAAGCCAATGCAAATGTCACTTGTCCCCTCCCTCCCTATGCCCACTCTGGTCCCCTCTATCCAGGGAGGCCAGACTAGCATTAGGAATGAGGAGGGTAACTGCATAATGAGGAACAAAGAAAAGAGGGGATTTCTAAGACATTGGGTATAGAATTTGGGGTAAAGGAACTCTTTACCATATTTTTAACATCCAGATAACTCTTTAAATCCAATTTTAAATAATGTCATTAATCCTGTGGCTTAGTCCAGAAGGGGCACAGAAGATCACTAGGATAATAGGCTTTATTCCAGCCTGTAGACACAGAGGGCTTCTAACAAACCCAACACCATGTGGAAAGCATTTTGATGTTCTTTTTTTATAAAGAAAAACTAAAGACACAATCACATGCTTATAATCCTCGAAGCGCTTTAAAGTAAAGATGCTGTGAAATACAAATTGTCATTCCTAATTTCTCAATAGTCAGAGAAAAGTGTCTGACTTCAGGCCTCCAGAAAAAAACGTTCACTTGCCAAATATAAAATGAGCCTTCTCCCAGGTATAGAAATGACTGCAGTTTCTTCTGGGACACTGTCTCGATTATGAAGCACTCGGTCTTTTCTATCATACTTGGAAGGACAGCTGCTAACCATATAAAAAGATTGTCCATTTCAAGAGAATTTAATTTTCTCTAACAGAAAACATAAGCCACCTACAAAATGGAATATGGTGATTTAATTAACATCTAACTATACCTTGGCCACTAATGGATACAGTGTTCCTTAACCAGTGTCAAATTCAGAAAATGCTGTTGCCAGATTAAACCTCTCTAAAGGAGAATAAGAAAATATATGTATCTAATCCATTTATATCAGGAGAAATGACCTGGGGCAGTAATGTTATTTTCTATTAAGGTAATCTGGAAAGTGGATAGAAACCAGTTAGACAGTAATTTAATATAAGCACAACACAGAATTCAGAAATGAACAAATTTATTCCTTTACTGAAGAATGGTTAAATGGTACCTTTAAGCTTGTATTTGATCTGAGAATATTATTTCCAAAGCCTGGAACGTAGCCATTTTATGAACACTACTTGAGAGGTTATTGAGAAAGTACTCTAAAACAAATATAAAGGACAGAGTTCTTCTTTAGCGATTATAAAAGTCATTAGGGGAAAAAGTCATTAGAAAGCCATCACTTTGACTTATATATTTATAGTAAAAAATTTTTAAAAATTAAGGTTAAGAAGCTTTTACTAAGAATCAAATGTCTGTGCAGTATTGAGAGTAACACATTTGCTCTGAGCTACTCAAGAGCCCTGAGTGCAGTCTTGCAGTTCAGCACCTACACTGTGACTTTGTCTCTATAATCCATGAAATCAGAGTGATACTTGGCGACATAAGGAGCCTCCAGGACCCTGCTCTAAGGATTATGGCCGACATTCATTCCAATTATTGTCTCAGCTGAACCTGCTGCTAAATATTCTGAATATCTCTCCTCTGAGTATGTGATTGGGTAGATAATAGATGACAAATAGATACGTGCATACATACATAAAGACATAGGGACCTACATAGACAGATAGGTAGAGACATAGAGACATGAACAAATATGCTAAAATCCTAGTAGTGATATGAAACAAAAATTATTTGGAGACAGTTTTTTTAAAACAACCAGGACTCTGGTATTGTTTACTCTGGTTGGTTTACCGAGATGATAGCTACCTCCAAAACACTAGTGTATATATATATATATAATCTTCAACTATCTCAATCCCAAGCATTCTACATCCCTGACTTCTAACACAATAGCTTTCATATCACCTCCTGTATCTTGATCTATGACCTATCAGAACCGTCAAAACTTTTACAAATTGATAGAGGCCTTTCACAAATTGGGAGCTATGCGTGGGTCGTGTCACTTTCCCTCACATTGTCTGGAAATAACCATTAGGATTAACTGAAGGTGAAATTAGAAAGTGAAGTCTCACTTGAAACAGGAACGAAGACGCTTTTACTTGCATGCGGTTTGACAAAACTGATACCTCCTATTTTAGCTGTAGCTTTTAATATGAATGTAGAGATTTTGCTGAAATGAATCAAGAGATAATTTGATTGTGAGCGAGATATAAATTGAGACCTGTAGTAAATTAGTGCTTCAGAAAAAGCTTTGCATAAAAAATAAAAATAAAAAGGCCTGTTAAGAGCTTTTCAAAAGCTTCTGAGAGTATTTGTAGAAAGAAACCAATTTTTATGCAGAGAATATTTTCTTATAATAAAGGCAAGTAAGCCAATTGAATAGGCATAAAAGGAGATCAAGAAAAAAATGTCCTTAAGTTCAATGCAGTCCTGCCTGGTAACAGAGGATGAATGAATAGTGAATGTTAAGAGTTCTTCAGATTTTAAGATGTGTTTGATGGTTATGCTGATTTACAAGGTCACACAAGCCATTATTAGAATATAGTAGCTCCCCGCCCCCACCCTTATCCACAGGGCATACATTCCAGGACCCCCAGCGGATGCTTGGAAGTACAGACACTACTGAACCATATATATACTGTGTTTTTTCCTATACATACCTATGATAAAGTTTAATTTATGAATAGACACAGTAAGAGATAAGCAACAAAAACTAGTAATAAAATAGGACAATTACAATAACATACTGCTGTAAAAGTTATATGAATGTGGTCTGTCTTCCCAAATGGCCTACTGCACTGCACTCAACCCTTCTTCTTGTGCCGAAGCGAGGTGATGAAATGCCTACATAGCGAGCTGAAGGGAGGTGAAGGACGTAAGCACTGTGACGTAGTGTTGGGCTACTATTGACCTCCTGACGGTCCATCGGGAGGAGAATCATCTGCTTCTGCCCTCAGGTGGACTGTGGGTAACTGAAACCTCAGAAACCAGAAAGTGAAACCGTGAATAAGGAGGCCCTACAAGCAGACCTTGTCTTACTGTACTTGGCTTTATTGCGCTTGCAGATAATTGTTTTTTGCAAATTTGAAGGTTTGTGGCAACCCTTTGTTGAGCGAGTCTATCGATGCCATTTTCCTGATAGCATTTGCTCACTTCATGTCGCTGGGTCATACTTCGGTAATCCTCACAATATTGCAATTTTTGCATTATTATATTTGTTATGTGATCTGTGGTCAGCGATTACAACTCGCTGAAAGCTTAGATGATGGTTAGCAGTTTTTAGCAATATCGTATTTTTAAATGAAGGCATGCACTTTTTTTAGACATAACGCTAAATTATGTCTACATAGTAGACATAAAGTATTACATTATACTTTAGTCAATTGCAATGTTAAGCGACTGCCTTCGGCTATTGCACATGCAATGGACTAAAGTATAATGTAAACATAATTCTTATATGCACTGGGGAACCAAAAAAATGACTTTATCAAGATACTGATTTTATTGCAGTGGTCTGGAATCAAATCTGCACTATCTCCAAGATATGCCTGTATTGTAAATTGATATTTCATTTATCCCATTAGATTTTATTGATTAGAATATTCTATAAAATGGAGAAGGAAGTAAAGCTTAATCATACATTTTACTTAACAAATTTTTGGGGGGGTGCTTGGGTGGCACAGTCAGTTAAATGCTGGGCACTTTGTTTCGGCTCTGGTCCTGATCTCAGGGTCACGAGATCGAGGCCCACGACAGGCTCTGTGCTCAGCATGGAGTCTGCTTGAGACTCTCTCTCTCTCTCTCCCTCTTCCTCTGTCCCTTCCCCTGCACACACATTCTCTCTCTCTCTAAAATAAATTAATCTTTACTTTAAAAAAAGGAAATATTTTTTTTCAATGCTGACTCATTGCAAAGTCCTGTTCAGGATGCTAAGATATATCAGTCAATAAAATAAAATCTCCTTTCTCATGGAGTTTATATTCTATTGGGCGAGATGACTAGTAAACAAAGAAACGCATAAATAAATAAATGCTATGAAGAAAAAATAAAGGGTAAGAAGGGTATGATGAAGGGAGTATTTGCAATTTCCATAGGTGGTCAAGGACGATCCCACAGTTTAGCTGACATTTGGACTGAGAACTAAACATAGAGAAATCCGTCTGGGGGAGGGGTATTCCAGGACGGTAGTCAGCAGGTCAAGTTTCTGAGGCAGGAGTGCCATTGACACATGCGAGGAATGACCAGAAGGCCAGTTAACCCAGAGAGTGCTGGGAGCAGGTGGGGAAGTCAAAGAGAAGGGTGTTAAGTAAGGTCAGAGAGCTGGGGTGAGAGGCCAGGCTATTGTAAGCCATCTAAAAGATTTTTATTTTATTCTAAATGAGTTGGAAGTTATTAGAGAATTTTTTAAGATCATTTATTAGAGCAGGAGGATATTGGAGGGTCAGAGAATAACACGATCTGACTCATTCTCTATGGAAAATAGGATGCAGGGCAGCAGAGTAGGAAAGGGGAAGGCAGTTACGAAGCTTAGCTGATGCTCAGCTATGCCAGGGCCGCAGTGGTCCGAGTGTTGAGAAGTTGGATTATGGATATATACCTAAAAGGAATTGACAGGACTGGGTGAAGAATGTGTGTCAAAATAAGTTAGAACTACGAAACTGGAAAATGCAACTCTCAGATAAATCAACCAAAATGATCTGATGTGTAATATAGAAATGAGAAATGATATACACTTTTGGTGAAAATACTATGCATAAATAACCATAATATAAAGAAATGTCTAACAGGTAACACTGTCCTGAGTTGAATAAAGTAGATCGCAAAACAGTGAGCTTACTCCCATCATTAAAGTTTTCAAGGCAGAGACAATGTGTATCCATCTACAGTGTTATCCCATAGGGCTCCGGTATCATCAGCTGAGGGATTATACTGCTTGGACTTAAGCCATTTTATGATTTTCATTCCAACAGTGGGGAAATTAGGAGAAATGAATATACAATGGAAAAACTTCAAAGAAATGAAAGATAAATTTTATTTTCCTGTAATCTTTGGTTCAAAATACCCTTCGTGCCATAAACTTCAGTGAAATATATGTTGGTTCCTGCACTGATCCATGAATACACCCACAGCAGATTGTACATACAAAACAAATAGAGAATGGTTTCATTGTCCGCAATAGCATTCCCTGATTGGAAACAGTCCCTTGGGTATTCATTACTGAAGATAAATCCCACCCCCTTGAAACTGTGGCTGCCCTTATCCCTTGAAACTGCAGCCACCACCTCACTCATGCTTATCAGACAAGACATTGCTGGTGAATCCATTTGTTCTACTCAGCTTTAGTCCAACACAGGTGGTTAACCAGGTAAAACTCTTTTTCTTCCTTTTATATTTAATATCATATATAGCATTATTATGTGAGAGGTTTGCATAGTAACACGTTTCTGAAAATGTAGTCCTAATGCTTTACTCATGAAGGGACATCCTGTAAGTAGAGAAGAATGCCTATATATAAATATACATTAAAAAAAAAAAAACCTTGAGATGCTTAGGGTCACTTTCTTGTATTGATGGAAGTTGCATTCATCTAAAGACGTGTAATGTTTTCTCGTGGAAGTAGGAATTTTGAACAATAATTGATAGTTGCAGGGATCGGTTATATAACTGTTTGGAAATATGACTTCTGCTGCATAGTTCAAAGTGAAATATTTGTTCAGTTTAAAGCAGATGATGTGGGATTTGCATTTTCATTTTTGTTTCCGTCTCCATCATTTTATTGAATAATTTCAGCACAGATATCATAAAGTTATCATTGCATTTTGAAGTAGTCTTTATGTATGTTTATGGTTATTTTGATTAGAAAAATTAATTTTATAGTGTTCTTTTTATCATAAAATTTTTCATAGTATTTGATCAAAACCTATAAAATAAATCATTTCCGTCACCTGACAATTAACTAATGTGGCAAATAGATTCAAGCAGTCTCAGAGAAATATGTTAGCAAGGTTATAATGTCTAAAGGGGTAGCTATTTCAAAATGCAGAGCTGCTTAATCAACAATGTTACAAATGAAATGATTGGTTGCCTTGAGGTTGAGAGCTAATTGAATGAACAGACAGCGTGTTTTTCCTTACAGCAACCTATAAGACTAATGGATAAGCTAATTCTTTCTCCCCTAAAGTAATTGCACAGTCATCCTTAATTTAAAATCACTTGCATTTACTCAGTTGTTTTCAAACAGGGCAAAGGTCCTGAACAGTTGTACTGGAGAGATTTAAATTGTCAATATGATGTAGAGTGTAGGAGCTTTCAGGGTAAGTAATTAAAATTTACTGTGCATCTTTTTTTTTTTTTTGATGTTATGTTGAATACACTATCTACTATGATTAGCAAGAAAGCTAATATTACTACAAATTGACCTTATAAGACCCCAATTATGATCTTATTAGTTCCTCTGGTTGATTCAATTGCTTTTCTGTTTCTGCATCATGTAGGAAATTCTGAATAAAATATTAAAGAAAAAATCTGTGATTCTCATCAATCAGACTCTGCCTAGATTAGCGAATTGTATTTACTATCTTTTAAATATTGCTAAGACTCATACACCAATGAATGAAGTTAGAAACGTTGCATAGAAATGTGTGACAGTAAAAGTCAGCACCCTAATGCCTAGATGAGAAAACCAAGCCCATACATCCATTACTGTCTTCATGCACAAGAGTAAATGATTACAAGTTAAGTATTACTCTGTATGTTTTTAGTGTTTCATATTATAGACAATGTACAGAGCAAGATTTTTTGAATTTTATTAAACAAAACTTCATTCTTTGAACTGTTTAATTTATTCATCATCTTAAATTTAGCTAACTTAAAATGTAGCGTGTTTACTTTATGTTATATTAACATCTATGCTATCTAAAGTATTGCCACCTAAAAACCTTGAGTATCTTAATTTCTAGGGTCTTAAAATCCAATTATATTATAATATTGTATGGTGACAGATGGTAACTATGCTTACCACAGTGAGCAGACCTTAATGTGTAGAATTGTCAAATCACTGTGTTGTACACCTGAAACTAAAGTAACATGGTATGTCAGCTATACTTCAATTAAAAAAAAAATTCAATTATATTATCAGTACAGGTGGAAATGGTCTGATGACAGAAAATTATATTTGCTGCAGATACTTTTATCAAAACAAATTTTTAGAATACAAAGGCCTTTCCTTAAAACCTTCACAGAATTGGGAAGTATAAAAAAAAAAAATTCTTGGAAATAGTAGGAATTTGAAAAGTTTATTTTATTTTTCTTTCTTTGTTCAGTAGCCTGGAAAAGCCTTGATTTTTCCATAACTTAAAAAAAAATCTATGAAGAATTTTGAACATATACAAAAGCAGAGTAATGAACTTCTATGTAGCCTACCCTAAGGATTAGTAATTAACATATGGGTCCATTCTTGCCTCACACATCGCCCTCAGTCATCCTAGTTCCCATGTTATTTTGAAGTAAATTCTAGACATCATATAATTTCATCTGTAGATATTTAAGCATGCATTGCTAACAAACTTTTTTCTTTAAAATGCAGTTGACCCTTGAACAACATGGGTTTGAACTACGAGGGTCCAGTTATACGTGGATTTTTAAAAAAAACAGTACACTACTGTATGATTTTCTTAGTAACATTTTCTGTTCTCCAGCTTACTTATTGTAAGAATATAGTGTATAATACATATAACATTACAAAATATGTGTTAAGCTACTATTTATGTTACTGGTAAGGTTTCTGGTCAACAGTCAGCTATTATACACCTGTTTTGGGGGAGTCAAAAGTTATACATGGATTTTCAACCATGTGGTGGGTGGGCACCCTTAGCCCCCAAGTTGTTCAAGGGTCAACTGTAGTACAATAGCATGATCACATTTTTAAAAATAAGCATCCTTAGGGTGCCTGGGTGGCTCACTCGTTAAGCGTCTGCCTTCTGCTCAGGTCATGATCCCGGGGTCCTAGGATCAAGCCCTACATTGGGCTCCCTGCTCAGCGGGAAGCCTGCTTCTCCCTCTCCCACTCCCCCTGCTTGTGTTCCTGCTCTCGCTATCTCTCTCTCTGTCAAATAAATAAATAAAATCTTTTAAAAAAAAAAAGCATCCTTAGTTATCACCAAATAAATAGTAAATGTATAACTATCCTATAGTCGCCTAAATGTCATTTCTTTTTACATTTGTTTAAATCAGAATCTAAATAAAGTTCACACATGGCAATTCACTGATTTTTTTTTTAGATTTCTTTTTATTTTATTATGTTATGTTAGTCACCATACAGTACTTCATTAGTTTTTGATGTAGTGTCCCACGATTCATTATTTGCTTATAACACCCAGGGCTCATTGCAACATGTGCCCTCCTTAATACCCATCACCAGGCTAACTCAGCCCCCCATCGCCCTCCCCTCTGAAACCCTCAGATTGTTTCCCAGAGTCCATAGTCTCTCATGGTTCGTCTCCCCCTCTGATTCCCCCCCTTCAGTTTTCCCTTCCTTCCCCTAATGTCCTTCATGCTATTCCTATGTTCCACGTATAAGTAAAACCATATGATAATTGTCTTTCTCTGCTTGACTTATTTCACTTAGCATAATACCCTCCAGTTCCATCCATGTCAGTGCAAATGGTAGGTGTTCATCCTTTCTTATGGCTGAGTAATATTCCTTTGTATATATGAACCACATCTTCTTTATCCATTTGTCTGTTAAAGGGCATCTCGTCTCCTTCCACAGTTTGGCTATTGTGGACATTGCTTAATCTAAAATTCTCCTATCTATCTCTTTTTTCCCTTACACTTTGTTTGTTGAAAAATCTCTGGATTTTTGTCTTGTAGGATTTCCATCTGGACTTTCTGACTATAATATTGTGGTGTGACTTTACATGTTTTTCTGCCTTCCATCTTGTAAGTTTGTGTTCGAGTCTAAAGAACTGCTCAGATTCAGGTTCTAGTTTTTGGCCAGGAACTTCCAAGTTAGCTTTGTGTTCCTCTATCAGGAGACACTTAGCATGTGGTTGTTTCTCCTTTTTTGCAGCCATGATTAGTGTTCAGTGTTGTATATATTTGTATATTTTGTTTTGAAATGTAAAAACATAGAGCTAATTCTGAAAAACCGTGGGCACATTGAAGATACTTATGGAAAAACAACCCAAAATGAAGTATGAATATCACTTCTGGGTTATTTGGCTGGCAAAATCACCAAAGCAGGTTTTTTTTTTTTTTTTTCTCCTATGTGAACTGCAGTTTCTAGAACTTGAAATTATATGGAGTAAAAATTAAATGTCTCAGATTTCTTAGAGAATGCACACCCAATTCCTTCCTCTGTTCCCTTTTCTCTGTTTTTTGTTTCTTTGTTCTCTTACTCTAGCTCTTCAGGGGACACTTAACCAAGTTACTCAAGTTGCCATCTCATATACCAGCTTTATTGTTATCCTGATTATTGTAACAAGTACTTCCTTATGAATATTAACTTGGTTATAATAGTGATGTTTCTAGGAATCAAAAAGAGGGTACATAGCCTGAAACGTAATATTTGCCCTACTTCTAGTGACCTGAGGAAACCCGCTCATATGCTAAAATGCCAACTTTTTTTAGATTTATTTATTTTAGATAGAAAGAGTCAGGAGTGGGAGGAGGGGCAGAAGGAGAAAGAGAGGAGAAGCAGACTCCCTGCTGAGCAGCAAGCCCCATGTACGTGGGATTCCATTTTAGGACCCTGACATCATGACTTGAGCTGAAACCAAGAGTTGGACATTCAACCGACTGAGCCACCCGGGTGCCCCAATGCCAACTTTTTAAAAGTTATATTATGGGATCAAATAGACAGAATATGTTGTGATAATTTTCTCAGGTAGGAACTTACGCATTAAAATATAAGATAGTATCTGCTTATTGGAAGATGGGAACTGGACCTCAAGAGCTAGTCAGAAACCTGATTCCTCGAGCTAAAACATGGGAAGCCAGACCCAGAGCAAGGCTAACTTATTGGTGGAAAGTTAGGCATTATATTGGAACTGCTTCAAGCCGTCACCGAGAATAACATTAAATAACACCTGAAGGGGCGCCTGGGTGGCTCAGTCAGTTGGGCGACTGCCTTCGGCTCAGGTCATGATCCTGGAGTCCCGGGATCGAGTCCCGCATCGGGCTCCCTGCTCAGTGAGGAACCTGCTTCTCCCTCTGACCCTCCCCGCTCTCATGTGCTCTCTCTCTCGTTCTCTCTGTCTCAAATAAATTTAAAAAAATAAATAAATAAATAAAAATAAATAAATAACACCTGAGAGGGCATCCTTCAGGTGGGATTTTTATGATTTTATCTTAAGAGATTAGGTGAAAGTGGAGTGCCATTTTTAAAAATGTATAAGACCTGAAATAAATAAATACGTATTTGTCAGGAAGTACTGAACAAGCAAAAAATGAAATACAACTTAAATTGGGAAAGTATCCATGATGATTTCATAAAATGGGTATTGCATATCAAATCAGCATATTTCATTTAGAGTATGAGTTTACACTGCAAATAGGCAAATACATACAAACAAAAGCCTTCATCAGTTGATACTTATAAATGTATATATGTACACAATATGAAAATAAAATAATGAATGGGGTGCCTGTGTGGCTCAGTCGGCTAAACTTCTGCCTTGGGCTCAGGTCATGATCTTAGGGTCCTGGGATTGAACCCTGCATCAAGCTCAGCAGGGAGTCTGCTTCTCCTTCTCCCTCTGCCCCTCTTCCCACTCCTGACTTGAGTGTACTCTCTCTCTCTCAAATAAATGAATAAAAATCTTTAAAAAAAAAAAAAGAAAAGAATGAAAAAGAACTTCATTTGGATGCTTCATTTATGCCACTTCCCATTATTTGATGCTAAAATGTGTTTAAATAAAAAAGAACTCTTCCATTACCTAAGATTTTGAAAGGCATAAAAATAGAAGGAAATCTTTATTACAAATAAAGAAATCATATTTTTATGTGATTATATAGTTTTATATTATCACTTTTCCTTCACTGTAACTATATCTGTACTTTATGATTTAAGTCAAGATGATTTGCTTGAAGGTTGTCTAGTAATTGACCAAAAATGCAAAATTTCTTAATGTTGAGTCATTCTTAAATTTCCTTGGTCACCCCGTTATAACTAGTTTTCTGGGATTCAGAGAACATGAGTAACTATACAGGCAAATCTCATTTTATTGTACTTCACTTCATTGTGCTTTGCAGATATTACATTTTTTTTGCAAATTGAGGTTTGTGGCAACTCTGGGTGGGGCAAGTGTTTCAGTGCCATTTTTCCAGCAGCACTCGCTCACTTTGTGTCTGTCACAACTTGGTAATTCTGCAACATTTCAAACTTTTGAATTATTATTTTATTTACTATGGTGACCTGTGATCAGTAGTCTTTGATATAACTATTGTGATTGTTTGAACCACCCCCACTTAAGATGGCAAATTGATAAATGTGTGTTCTAATTGCTCCCCAGACCAGCCATTCCCCCATCTTTCTCCCTTTCCTCTGACTTCCCTATTCCCTGAGACACAACAATATTGAAATTAGGCCAACTAATAACCAACCACGGCCTGTAAGTATCCAAGTGGAAGGAAGAGTGTCACATCTCTCACTTTAAATCAAAAGCTAGAAATAATTAAGCTTAGTTTGGAAGGCTTGTCGAAAGCGGAAATAGGCTGAAAGCTAAGCCCTGTGCACCAGTTAGCCAAGCTGTGAATGCAAAGGAAAAGTTCTTGAAGGAAATTAAAACTGTCACTCCAGTGAACACAGGGATGATAAGAAAGTGAAAAGGCCTTCACGCTGATAGGAAGAAATTTTGAATAGTCTGGATAGAAGATCAAACTAGCCACATTTCCTTGAGTCAAAGCCAAATCCAGAGCAAGGCTGTAACTCTCTTCAATTCTGTGGAAGACGAGAGAGGTAAGGAAGCTGCAGAAGGAAAGTCTGAAGCTGGCAGAGGTTGATTCATGGGGCTTAGGGAGAGAAGCCATCTCCGTAACATAAAAGTGCAGGGTGAAGCAGCAAATGCTGATGTAGAAGCTGTAGCAAGTTTTCCAGAAGACCTAGCTCAGATAATTCATGAAGGTGACTACACTAAACAACAGATTTTCAGTGTAGACAAAACAGCCTTATTTTGGAAGATGATGCCACCTAGGACTTTCATAGCTAGAGAGGAGAAGCCAGTGCCTGGCTTTAAAGCTTCCAAGGGCAGGCTGACTCTCATGTTAGGGGCTAATGCAGCTGGTGCATTAAGTTGAAGCCAATGCTCATTTACTATTCTGAACATTCTAGAGCCCTTAAGAATGATGCTAAATCTACTCTGCCTGTGCTCTATAAATGAAACAACAAAGCCTGGATGACAGCACATCTGTTTACAGCATAGTTTATGGAATATTTAAGCCCACTGTTGAGATCTATTGACCAGAAAAAAAATATTACTTCCAAAATACCACTGCTTATTGACAATGCACCTGGGCATCCAAGAGCTCTGATGGAGATGCACAATGAGATTGGTGGTGTCTTCATGCCTGCTAACACAACATACACTCTGCAGCCCATGGATCGATGAGGAATTTTGACCTTCAAGTCCTATTATTTAAGAGATATGCCTTCTAGGACTGTAGCTGCCACAGTGATTCCTCTGATGGATTTAAGAAAAGTAAATAAAAAATCTTCTGGAAAGGATTCACCTTTCTTGATGCCATGAAGAACATTCATGACTCAAGGGAAGAGGAGAAAATATCAACATGAACAGGAGTTTGGGCAAAGTTGATTCCAACCCCCATGGATGACTTTGAGGGGTTCGAGACTTCAGTGGAGGAAGTAACTGCAGATGTGGTGGAAATAAGCAAGAGAACTCAAATTAGAAGTGGAGCCTGAAGATGGGACTGAATTGCTGCCATCTCATGATCAAACTTGAGTGGATGAGGGGTTGCTTCCTATGAATGAGCAAAGAAAGTGTTTGTTATTTTTCTTTTTGTTTTTAAGTAGGCTCCATGCCCAGTGTGGAGCCCAGCACGGGGCTTGAACTCATGATCCTGACATCAAGACCTGAGCTGACATCAGGGGTCAGAACCAACTGAGCCACCTACGTGTCCCAAAAGCAGTTTTTTGAGTTGGAATCTACTCCTGGTGAAAAGGCTGTTGAAGATTGTTGAAATGACAACAAAGGATTTAGAATATTCCATAAACTGAGTTGATAAAGCAGCAGTAGGGTTTGAGAGGATTGACTCCAATTTTGAAAGAATTTCTCCTGTGGGTAAAATGTTATTAAACAGCATCACATGCTACAGAGAAATCGTTTGTGGAAGGAAGAGTCAATCAACAGGCGAACTTCATTGTTGTCTTATTTTAAGAAATTGCCACAACCACCCCCACCTTCAGCAACAACCACGCTGATCAGTCAGCAGCCATCAGTATCAAGGTAGGACCCTCTACCAACAAAAAGATTATGACTTACTGAAAGCTTACATGATGGGTAGCATTTTCTTTAGCAATAAAGTGCTGTTAATTAAAATATGTACATTTTTTAGATATAATGTAGAGCATATTTAATATACTACAGTGTAGTGCAAACATAACTTTTATATGAACTAAGAAACGAAAAATTCATTTGACTCGCTTTATGGCAATATTTGCTTTTTTTTTTTTTTAAGATTTTATTTATTTATTTGACAGAGAGAGACACAGCGAGAGAGGGAACACAAGCAGGGGGAGTGGGAGAGGGAGAAGCAGGCTTCCCGCCGAGCAGGGAGCCCAATGCGGGGCTCGATCCCAGGACCCCGGGATCATGACCTGAGCAGAAGGCAGACGCTTAACGACTGAGCCACCCAGGCGCCCCTGCTTTTTTTTTTTTTTAAGAATTTATTTGACAGAGAGAGAGAGATCACAAGTAGGCAGACAGGCAGGCAGAGGGAGAGGGAGAAGCAGGCTCCCTGCTGAGCACAGAGCCCAATGTGGGGCTCGATCCCAGGACCCTGGGATCATGACCTGAGCCGAAGGCAGATGCTTAGCCATCTGAGCCACCCAGGCGCCCCGAGGAAATATTTGCTTTATTGAAGTGGTCTGTAACCGAACCTGCCATCTCTCTGAGGTATGCTGGTATACTTCTTGAGTGGAAATGTTGAGCCTCACGGAGACGTTTTAATTACTTCAGGTTTTAATTTCCCCTAAGAATGCCTTAATTTATTTCCTCTTACTTAAGGTTTCAATCAGTGAATTCTATTCAATCCACGCCGTAAGAGAGTTTGTAAATTAATTGAAAGGTTATCAGCGGAACAGGCATGTTTCCTCATAGTACACTTACTTAAATACAAGTCCATAAAGAAATACTTGAGAATTACATGATTTGGAGCCCCTTACAGTCCAAATTTTTGGCACAACTCCTAAGAGAGGCATAATTTTGTTACTACCTTCTAATGACAGGGCTAAGGGTTCTTGAGACACAGCCATCTGGGTCAGTGTCTCCAACTAGTAAAACCGGGTAGTGCCTCTGGTTCAGGCAAGGCTCATTTGCAAATGGTGCACATAATGAGGATGCTAAACCTGATCAGAATGTCCAGGAAGTCCATACATCATACAAACTGTCGTATGTACATAGCAAGTTCGAGATCTGTTTTCCTTTCTCAAATATGTATTTTACTTATTATATGAGGACATTTATAATGCTTTTCCTTTCTTCAGAATTATACTAGCTATTCAAGGACCTTTACATTTCCCAATTTAGAATCAGATTGTCAAGGTCTACCAAAAAAAAAAAGAGAGATTTTTATTGGAATTAAATTTACATAGAAATTGGCTAGAATTGACATTGCAATATTGAGTCTTCTAATCTATATACTTAGTATATGCATCCATTTATTTAGATCATTGTTAATGTCTCTCAATAGTGTTTTATAAGTTTCTGGATAAATTACTTCTATAACTTCTTTTTTTTTTTTAAGATTTTATTTATTTATTTGACAGAGAGAGTCACAGCGAGAGAGGGAACACAAGCAGGGGGAGTGGGAGAGGGAGAAGCAGGCTTCCCGCCGAGCAGGGAGCCCGATGTGGGGCTCGATCCCAGGACCCTGGGATCATGACCTGAGCCGAAGGCAGACGCTTAACGACTGAGCCACCCAGACGCCCCTACTTCTATAACTTCTATAATTTATTCCCAGATATTTATGTTCTTGATTTAGCCTTAGTTTCTGTCTTCTTCATCAGTATTTGGCAATACATTTATAAAAGAAGTTGACTTGTTCTCCATCTTTTTGGCATCTGGAATATTTTGACTAATATAAAAATGTTAGTAAAAAAACCACTTGAGCCCAGCTTCTGTTTTACTGATAAACAATTAACAAAATTTTCCCATAGATCTTGATTCATTTTATTTTTCCAACTCACTTTTAGTAAGTTATTATTATTCTAGGACATTCTTTTTACCTGAATGTATAAAATTATTGACATGAGATTGGCATACTGATTTATTTAATTGTTTAAGCTCTTCGGCTTTATTATTTCTAATGTCATGTTTTTCTTTTCTTTCTTTTTGTTTTGATCACACATGATAGGGGAATTTTTTTATTGGTATTTTTTATAGAAACAGACCTTTTCAAGCCATATGCTTGTTTGTTTTCTAATTCACAATTTTTAAGTGTCATCTGTGGTAATTTTTTTGGCTACTTTTATTTTGCCTTCTTTTTGATAATTAACTTAAATGTCTAGTTTAACTTGTTTTTAATTATATTTTAGTTACAGAAACAAAGTTACAATTTTCTCAGTGTAACGAAAACATGGATTATTTTTACATTTATATTCTATACAGAATTTCATATTTTCTAATCCAGAATAATTAAAATGTTAGTTTTGCAACTATTCCCAATGGCAAAAAAATTATTTCCTAATTATTTTTCGAAATCTCAGCTCATTCATAGTGTGAGGCAAAGTTGGTATATACGAGGGAGTTGACTTGGGGTTGATATGTCATATTGTAAAGTCACTGCCTAAACTGATTTATCACATACTGATTATTAAAGCAAAGTAACAAAAGCAATAATGCAATAATGATAATTTTACTTTGAGTCAGTTGAAGAAAAATACAAATGTGTATTTTTGTATGCAAATGTGAATTCATTGATGTCAGCTTATGAGTTGAAGTAAAAGAAAGATAACTCACTTGTAGGTTTTATTTAGCCAAGAAAGTCTTTCTTCAAAGAATATAGGTGTTGAATATGTAAATAATAAAAGTGGCCAACTGTGAGTGGGCTCAGTAGAGATGGGGAGGGATGGGCTTGTCCAATTCTCCCCTTGGCCTACTCAGGAGACAGCAGTCCTTGAAAGGGTTCTAATTAGCAGCATGCAGAAAACACTCTTATATTTGAAAAATCACATGAAGGGAAAAACAGTGAAAATTTAGTTGGATTTCACTTTCTCTGTTATACTTCTCTGAAGGATCATAATTATATTCATTTGACATTGTAATAATTCTAATTACACATAAAAATCTGAACACTCAAGAAAGTAAGCTTCTCTATAAAATGAGAAAATGGAAGCCTAGTGAGTTTTTTTAGATAAAGGCCAGACCACTCCTGATGGCAGAGTAAGTAAAATTAGTAGTCAGCCTCTTGATACCTCTTTTCTTTTTCTATATAAACATCTTTAATTCCTGATAATTTATTCAACTCTGCATTCCACACAAAGGTAGCTAAATTTAGTTGTCTTGTGGCTTTCTTATTCTATATATGATGTAATTTCAAATCTTGCATGTAGCAATTTGATTTAATTTGATTAAAATAGGTGTCTGTAAGTGTTTGTTTTTCTCAGTCCTTCTATATAGTTATGGAGTGTATTTTGAGTAGGGACTTCCAAGAGAGCAAGATGTTGATTTTGGGGCGCCTGGGTGGCTCAGTTGGTTAAGCGACTGCCTTCGGCTCAGGTCATGATCCTGGAGTCCCTGAATTGAGTCCCGCATCAGGCTCCCTGCTCAGCGGGGGGTCTGCTTCTCCCTCTGACCCTCCCCCCTCTCATGCTCTCTCTATCTCAGTCTCTCTCTCAAATAAATAAATAAAAATCTTAAAAAGAAATAAAATAAAATAAAAAATTTAAAAAAAGATGTTGATTTTGAATAAAAATATCTTCCTTAAATATATATACTTCATATATCATAGTATTTCTTATAGTGTGGTTGAAGTCTCTCATGTTTGTGCATACTGCAATTCCATTCAAGCTTTTAGCCTCCATCACACACACACACACACACACACTGGGATCTTTATCCTATTGTAGATATGTACAGTAAGAGTTGCTTATTTTAACTAAAAAGAGTAAAATATTTAAATTTATCAATATGCTGAAAAGTATGGCCCAGAAAATAGGATGATATTTTAGGAAAATTGTTTTAGTCTTAACATGGCATTAAAACTCATTCAAGTGGCCACAATTAGCAGTCTTAACAAACACTGCATGATTAATTCTCATAAGTGATGGGAGAAGCAAAGCAGATGGCCCAGTCACTTTTTATGTCATTCCTCTAATTTGAAAATTATCCAATGTCAGCTATAATAAAAACTTGAGATACAAGCTGGAAATGCATCCATCTTTCACTGATTTTTCTTTCCAAATTAAGTGTAGATAATTTGTTTCAGCGTATTCAAAAATAATATCAATAAATTTGGTAAGAACTTTGGCTCCAATAATGCAAGTATAACAGTATTAAATATATGGCCAATTAAAGTCCAAGGGGACATATAATATGGAAAATCTAAATTTTCCTTGTCCTTGCTGGACTTCTTATGAGGAACAAGATGGCACCACTCTTCTCATCTCTCTTTCAAACAAATGAACATTGAAAAAAAGAAGAGAGTGTATTTACATCTCAATTTAGAAGTCAGAGTTCTAGAAGCATGCTTTTGATCTCTACCCCACCCCCACATGGGGTACACAGGCATTTAATGCAGTAGAACAGTTATATGATCTTAAAACACTTACCTTTGCAGGTAACAATTACTAAGACATTGGCTATGTTTATAGTAAACAAATGTTTACTAAGTATTTCTTGAGCTTTAACTTCTTGGCCCAACCATAGTTTGTGTGAAGTGTTCCACCTGATTATTTTTAGCTTCACGATGCAAGGTTTTAGAAGGAACCTGGGAGGAACTTTCATTTGAATGACCCTATATATCTCAATAAATTTCCCCGTTCTCTTCTCTGCCTCCTTTCTGAGCTCATCTGCCGTCTTTCCAAACACAAGTGGTCCTGAAAATCCCAATGCTACTCCTCTGCTAACCTTCTAAGAAGTTAAAGCATTATCTTTTCCATGAGAGTATCAACTAAGTTTAAGACAGACCTTTAGGAATCTGTTTATCAAAATACTTGAGGAGGGTTGGGACAGTTCCACAGAATCTCTGTGGCAGATCCTGAAATTCAGACACCCTCAAGGCTGAAGGCACTTACTTCAAGGTCTGATGAGCCACAGCAGCCGAGAAGCTCTGCCAGGAAAGGCCACCTTTCTGTCTTCACACTCTTTCCAAACTCACCATCCTACTACTTCCAGAGGGCAAAGTAAGAATCACATAGAAGACCACATAAAAGAGTTCCCAAGACTTTCTCTTCTCAACAAGGAACAAGGTTTGTGCTGAAGCAGCCCCCCAATCAGACTATTAAATGTGATACTATTGAAATTAATTTATTCACTATTTTAACTTCCCCCCACATAGTCTTTATATTTGCATCTCAAAAGAACCTATACAAAGTGGACCATTTGCTATAGGTATATTAAAAATATGTATTTACTGGGGCGCCTGGGTGGCTCAGTCGTTAAGCGTCTGCCTTCTGCTCAGGTCATGATCCTGGGGTCCTGGGATTGAGCCCCGCATTGGGCTCCCCGCTCCTCGGGAAGCCTGCTTCTCCCTCTCCCACTCCCCCTGCTTATGTTCCCTCTCTCGCTGTGTCTCTCTCTGTCAAATAAATAGATAAAATCTTTAAATATATTTATTTATTTATTTTAAGGTTTGTTTATTTATTTGAGAGAGAGAGAGAGCACACACAGCAGGGGGAGGGGCAGAGGGAGAGAGAATCTCAGGCAGACTCCACACTGAGCAGAGCCCAATGCGGGGCTCCATCTCATCACCCTGAGATCATAACCTGAGCTGAAACCAACAGTCCGACACTTTTAACTGATTGAGCCACCCAAGTGCCCCTAGCTAGGTATATTAAGAATAGTTAATTCAGGAAATTATTAAACTCATCAGATATATGTCCAGAAGATGCATGTGTACATACATGTGAGGGTAGCATATATAAAAGGAAGAGATTTCTTTTTTTTTTTTTAAGATTTTATTTATTTATTTATTTGAGACAGAGAGAATGAGAGACAGAGAGCATGAGAGGGAGGAGGGTCAGAGGGAGAAGCAGACTCCCCGCCGAGCAGGGAGCCCGATGCAGGACTCGATCCAGGGACTCCAGCATCATGACCTGAGCCGAAGGCAGTCGCTTAACCAACTGAGCCACCCAGGCGCCCGAAAGGAAGAGATTTCTTAATGTTGTATTTTTTTAGATCATTTTTTTGTTTGTTTGTTTCAAAATATAGATTTTTACATTTATTTTCAGGCTGATTTTTTTTTTTAGATCATTTTTGAGTGACATATTTAGAAACAAAAAGTCCAATGTCATAATGTGCCATGATCATAGGTTTCTCACAATATTTATTTGAAACCATTTTATTTAGGTTGATTTAACATTCGTGAGTCTACAGAGAAAAAAAAGCAGTTCTATTTAAAGATCTCCTTTAAGATACTGAAATACAACAAACCACAGGCAACGTTTGGCACTATGTTAATGACACATATTTTCACAATTAGTAATCTTTCTCTACTTTAGAGGATGTTTATGTTTAATATGTATCTCTAGTAGTTACCAGCATATCTTTCACCAGAATTTCTTCAACTCAACAAGAGTCAAAACTGTTCAACAAAGTCAGTGTATGTTTCCTACTTTTTACCTGAGTCACTTCTTTGATGATTGTAAAATATCTTTAAGACTTCAAGATTAAAGATAAATTTCAATATTTATTTGATATTCATCTCATTCATGGCCAGGCTATTCAAAATGCCAAAAGTGGGACATTTTGATGCATTGCTCTTTATCAAAATTCCAAACACAAAAATGACTTTTGATGTACTAAAACATAATGTTGTTTCTGTTTACCTAACTGTTATTTCCATTAGCCCAAGTATTCACTGATGTTGGTTTCCTAGTTAATATACTTTCATGAAAATGAACACATTTATAATAAAACAGTCAGGAGGATTGCCACCTGACATGTAGAACACTGCTCTCTTTCAAAAAGAACACGCTTGTGATTTTTACTGGCAAAAAAATTGTAAAGTTACTAAATGTGCCTTTGATTGGAGAAGGGGGCAAGAAGCATCTCTATCATTTCTTTCTTAGTGATCTTAATGCCTGTGACTGCAAAAGAAAAATGACAATTTCACCAATGACCTTTAGTCATTCCACATTCCATGTAGATTCTCTACATGTATGAAGAGATAGTGTCTGTGATTCAGACTATCCCATTTTTTCACAAGAAATAAAGATATCTTTACAGAAATATATAAAAAGCCACAATAACTTAGGAATCAAAGACTGAGAGTCAATCAAGTGTCAAAACTAAAAGGAGTTTGCACTGTGTACAAGATTAAAAGTGATGGTGACATAAATTATTGACTTATACATACTGTGTATGGAATTTTAAAATAAAAGCAACCTGAAATTAGGTCATTGTTCCTAACTTGCTTGAAAACCTTCTGCAATGATCTCTAGATTGCAAGTATATGTCTCGAAGGTGGTCAGAATATTGTTTTGAAAAGTCAACGATAAGAAAGTTAGAGACCCTGGGTTTTTAGAAAAAAAGAAATGTATAATGTGCCATGAAAATGAGGGTTATAGATAAGGAGAAGTATCATGCAGAAAATTGAAGAGCTCTGTGAGGCATCGATTTGTGGAAATTCTCTCAGAATGCAGGCAAAGGGGTAGAAGTGACTTGGGAGAGAATCTGATGCAATGTTAGGATAGACAGCAGTGAGAGAAGCAAGAAATTCGATTGTTCCCCCCAAATAAATCGAAACATTGGCTATAGAATCAACAACTACAGAAAACTCTTCTAAACTGAATACAGGCCTAAGTAAGCCAAATTGCCCGAGGCAAAATCAATAAAAGAGGCCTATACCTCAGAAGGTCATGAGGATTTTATTTGTTTAAGTCAGGAAGTCTTATATTTGGGCTTCGTGTTTATTTTTATTCAAGTTTTATTATTATCATATGGTGAGAGGATTTTTACATGAGTATTTTCTCTTAATTTCTTGGCTTGCACTTTGTCACAATCTGACGATTTCACCCTGGTGTACAACAATGTAACCATTATGAGCACACCCACATGGATGAAATTCTTTGTCCCCAGGACTGCCTTTCCTCAGGGATGTGCAGGACTGATTTCCTAATCAATTTCTTTTTTTTTTAAAGATTTTATTTATTTATGTGAGAGAGAGTGAGAGAGAGAAAGAGCACAAGAGGGGGGAGCGGGAGAGGGAGAAGCAGACTCCCTGCTGAGCAGGGAGCCCAATGTGGGACTCGATCCCGGGACTCCAGGATCATGACCTGAGCCGAAGGCAGTCGCTTAACCAACTGAGCCACCCAGGCGCCCCCTAATCAATTTTTACTGTATCGCTTCTAAGTCTAACAAACAGCAATAGATCTGCTTTACTAAAATTGTCAAATCAGGTTAGTCCCATAGAAACCCACTTTGAGAAACCCAATTTTGCATCAGTCAGGAGGTGCTCCATGACACTCTAAGAATAACCCTAGGGGTGCCTGGCTCACTCAGTCGGTTAAGTGTCCGACTCTTGTTTCAGCTCAGGTCATGGTCACATGGGTCATGAGATGGAGCCTGGAGTCTTGGGCTCCGAGCTCAGCAGGGAGTCTGACTGAAGATGCTCTCCCTCTGCCCCTCCCCACTGTCTCTCTCTCTCAAATAAATAAATTAAATCTTTAAAAAAATAAATAACTGCATTGGAGGCACATATCTATTGTTCTCTTTTACGTTGACCCATCTCTCCAGCATCCAAACTGGTAGGGCAGCCACAATGTAGAGCTGGTAGGTTGGTAAAGAGTGAATCGATACTTAAAGCTTCCATCCAGAAGGGACACACATCACTTGCACTCAACTGATCAGTGCAAATCAGATGGTCGCACTCGGTTTCAGGGGAGCAAAGAATTGCAATCCTACCATGTGCCTAGAAGGAAAACTAGAAACAGTTGATAGACAGAACTAATGGCTACCACATGTTCCCAGCTGAATTTAAGCAGTTAAATTCTTTGCTGCTCCTAAAGTGGGTGTGCTGATAAAAACAATTAAGGGGGCCAGGCATTTGGAATTAGGGATGCCAGATTCCCTCTCCAAAACACCTTCTCTTGGCCTGTTGCTCACAAAATTGACGATGGCTCTTATTAAAAATCAGGTCCAACTGGAACACGGATTGGGTGAGGTACAGTAAGGAATGCTGCAGTGAAATTCGGAAGAAATTTGAACAACTTTGCTACCTCAGACCATAATACCTTATTCATACACTGAAGCTTAATCCCTTAAACAGAAGTAAAAAGAAATAGCACTCAGGCTTGGAATATTTGGGAGAAAAAGGGAGGGGGCATGAGGGTGTGACCCTGTTTAAAGAGCATGACTCAATAAGATTTCTGGGATTAATTACAAGCAACAGATTCAAATAGAATAGCTGGGAAGCTAACATGACCAAACCTGGTTAACAGAGATTGATCATTGTGTAGCCACTAAAAAAAAAAAAAAAAAAACCCTAAGGCCCCCAAAACTGTACTATTAGAAGCTGCAGGTTCAGGCAGTAGAAACTTCGGCTGAATTTGCTCCCAGTGCCCCTCTTACGAGTAGTACTCAGGAGACTTGAGAGAAATCTCAGTGGGAAGAACCGTGACTAAAGGATTGCCTAGCCACGATTCACTTCATAGTTTCAACAAATGTCTGCTTACTTATAAAAAATGCATCCCAGATGAAATAAAGAGCTAAAATTTTTTATGAATTTATAAAAATTGAGAAAAATATATTTGTCAAAAATTGAAAATATATATTTTGGATGGACAAGAACACTTAAAAAAAAGCAATGAGTTTTATAGTACCTTCAAAAACTAGTAAGTTTGAGGGGTGCCTAGGTGGTTCATTCAGTTAGGCGTCTGACTCTTGATTTCAGCTCAGGTCATGATCTCAGGGTCATGAGATTGAGCCCTGTGTCGGGCTCCACGCTTGAGTGTGGAGCCTGCTTGGGATTGTCCCTCTCCCTCCCCATCCCCTGCTCACGATCTCTCTCTCTCTCTCTCAAAAAAAAAAAAAATCAATAGAAACTAATAAGTTTGACTTCCAAAAAATGAGAAAGATACCAAAATATAAATTAAACAAACAGACAAAGGGGGGAAGGGAATTCAAGCATTATAACAATCTGTTATAACAGAAGTTACACTGAAGTATGAAAAGTTTTTATAGTTTCAATAAAAAGTCATAAATCACCTAATAGAAAAAATAGGGGGAGGAGGCAGAATACTTGAATTAAAATTTTCTATAAGTCATTCCAAAAGTCAATAAATATCAGACCTTCTGCCTCACATAGCTACTTTTTTTCTTTCTATGTGCTTGGTCTCCTCGCTGTTTGGCTTCCAACTGTTGGATTACCCAGGGGCCTTATCCTTGGCCTCCTTCTCTATCAACAGGTGCTCCCTATTCGACCTCATCCAATTGCAAGACTTCAATTCCCAAATGTCAATGAATCAATATCTGATCTCTCCTGCCAAACTCCAGATATATCAAACTGCTGATTTTAGATCTCCACAAATATATTCCAAAGAAGCATGCTTAAGTATCTGGGCTAAGAATGGTTAAGTTTTATAAACTAACACCAGCCTGTTGTTTAGACAGATGAAGGATAGCCTAATGAAGAATATGGATCATGTGGTTAAAATACAAAGAAAAACTTGGCAAGGACTAGCTTTGGTATTTGACTTCTCACTCTGCACTAGCAACCCGTAATTGTTATCAGATTCTGTTTTATGTTGAGTGGATATGGTCCAGAACTGTGAAAAATATCTTCTCTTATAGGAATGTGAGGGCAATCTGACTCCATCTATCACCTGGTCGACTGCCCTGGGGTAAACTAGCTTGTTAGGCAGGTGACCCTCTCCTTTCTTACTTATCTCAAAACTATGTGCTTGGTCACAAAACGAAAGAACTTCCCTCATGTGGAGCAAGAGAGTAGCCATGACCCCTCCTAGCCCCCCATATTTCTCCTAGTCTAATAAATATCACTTAACCATGAAACCCAAGTCCATATCTCTAGTCTGTGAAAACAACTGCTGAGATAGTCAAGTAGCCATAATTTCTGAATCATGGTACATTGAGCCAAAAGTTCAAGGTAAATGGTACCGAGATTTTTATTTGAACTTTTGTTTAATACTGTTTCTGTCATTTTTATGGAATATACTTTAATTTTACTGCTTTATTATACAATAAAATTGGAGGTTTTTAAATATGCTATACCCCTAGGCTATATTTTTTGTAGCACAGTGAATTTATGTTTAATAGTCTTATGTTGGAAGAACATGGCAATTATAACTTTTTACTGCCTGCAAAACTTTTATCTTTGCCTCTGCTCTCTTTCCCTGGCCCTCAACAACTGTGGAGTACCTATATTCACCTAGATGTCGTACACAAGATTCAAAATAATGATTTCTTCCTCATTATACCAAACCTCTCTCTTTCCTGGATTCTCTGTCTCTCTCAGGTAATCCGCAAAGTAGCTTAAGGTAAATAACATACTTGTTACCAGTTTCTCTCTTTTAATCAATTGGTCACCAAAATTTATCCATTCTATTATCTCCATTATTTTTCTATTTTCCATCTGTTTTCTCTGCTATTACCTGATTTCAGACCCTTATAACTCATCAGTTAGTCTAGGACAATGAGCCTTTGCAAAAATGTAGTTGTAATTGGAAGAACTGGCATTTGAACCAAAGATTTTAAAAATCTGGGGTCAAAGTCATACCTATATAATAAAGGTCAAGGATTTTGGATTTTTAGCCTCCACGCAATAGGAATGATGTTACCAAAGCAGTTTTAAAATGTTAACCTGGAAATATATAGACGTATTGTAAAAAAGCATACTGCAGTCAGAAGAAGAATGAAAAAGTTATTCTAATAATCAGGGTATGACTTGATAAGGGTCTAGCTATCATAGTTTTGGAGGGGAAATTTAAGGAGAGGATGAATTAGTAAATTACTGACAGAAACTTGAAAGATTGGCTAGCATATTATTTTAGCTGTCTAATTGTTTTATTTCACATATCAACATATAATGAAAGACTTCATTTTTACTTCCCACGTAAATAGGACCTACTGATTAAAGAACCAGCATTGTAGTTCACAGCATTGCCCAATTGCAAATATAAAGTCAATGCCACATCACCCATCAAAAGCAAACTCTATTTGTGATGTTCAAAGGTTTGGTTTTATGTTTGAAAAACACACCAATGCTCTGAATTCTATAAAGCTCTTCAGACAAAAAAAAAAAAAAGAACATACATGTCTCCTCCACATTTATCATTTTGTTCAGCAGAGTTTTGTTTGGAAAATGTCTGTGATATCCAAAAACAAAGTTCCAGATGAAGGAGGTGAAAATAGACATATGTTCCAGCTGTCTTTAATCTCTCATTTTTTGGCTGTAGTTAAAATGAAACACACCCTTTAAAAGAATTGTCACTTTAAATGTGAGGGGTTCATATAGTGGCCACTCACAGACTTCTGAATCTTCTAAGAATTGTACCTTGCTTGTACATTCTTGTGGTGTGTAGTGCATGCATCTGTGGGCACGCATGCATGTGTGAGTATGTGTATAAACAATTTCCCTGAGTAGATCTTGTTCTATAGGTGGAATGGCTACCTAATGTATTTCCAACACCCTGCTAGACATACATAAAATCCTAAGTTTAAAAAATTCCTGGGGCGCCTGGGTGGTGTAGTCGGTTAAGCTTCCGACTCTTGGTTTCAGCTCAGGATGTGATCTCGGGGTCGTGAGATCAGGCTCTGTGCTCAGCGCGGAGTCTGCTTGAGATTCTCTCTCCCTCTCCCTCTCCCTCTCCCCTCCCACTCCTGTTCTCTCTCTCTCTCAAATAAAAAATAAATCTTAAGAAAAAAATTCCTCTGTGTACTATTACATTGAGTTACCTGATACAGGTGATTCTTCCTTAGCTTTGGCAGATTTCTGATTTCTTGTACCTTGGAGTGATCAAAACTAAGTAAGGAACAGTTTTTATAGAATTCCACCTGAACAAGCCTTACTTGACCAGTATCTCTAGGCATCTCAGAGTTTCCCTGGGTGATCGAACTGTTCTGTATGTCCACTGTACTATTACAGTGCTCTATTACAGTTTTGCAGTTGTTACCATTGAAAGAAACTGGGTAAATGGTACATCAAATCTCTCTGTACCGTTTCTTAGAACTGCATATGAATCTACAATTATCTCAAAGTAACAAACATGTTAAAAACTCAATCAATTCAATTATTATGCTCTCCCCCAAGAGAATAAACTTTTATCTTTAATATCTCATGACACCAGCATGTACCTACCTGATGGGAACACAGGCATCGACCTTGTTCTTCCCTACCACCCCTGCATTCCATCAGTCTTCAGTCCTGCTGATTCACTTCCTGTTTCTAGAAAACATCTAAAACATCGATCTCTTCCTCTCTTTCTCTTTCCCACTGCTGATGCCATGTTTCAGAGCATTATTATCTCTTTCCTTGACTCACTAAACAGCCTCCAAATTGATCTTCTTGCCTCAAGTCTTATCATTCCAAAAAAGTAGTTCCAAATGCAGCTGTATATTATACTTTCTTGGGAAGCTTTTGAAAAATATTATTGCCAGGGGCGCCTGGGTGGCTCAGTTGGTTAAGTGTCTGACTTTGGCTCAGCTCATGACCGCAGGGTCCTGAGAGCCTGCTTCTCCCTCTCTCTCTCTTTCTACACCCCTACTCGTACTCTACCTCCCTCTCCCTCTCTCTCAAATAAATAAATTAAATAAAAATGCTACTGCCAGATCTCCACCCCACAACAATTAAATCAGAATATATAGAAGGAAAGTCTGGGCATTGGTTTATTTTGAAAGCTTCTCAGGTAATCTTAATGGGTAGCTTGGTTGCAAATTATTACCTTGAATATCGGTCTTCAACTTAAGATTCTAGAATGATTTAACTAAAATGAAATTCTGGGCATTTCTTCTGCTTTGCCACCCCCTCTGCCATAGTTTGAGTTGTGTTCCACCAAATTTACGTATTGAAGTCCTAACTCAAAGTACCTCAGAATATGACTTTCTTTGGAGATAGGGTGTTTAAAGAGATAGTCAAGTTAAAATGAGATCCTGGGGTACGCCAGTATGATCAGGCATCCTTATAAAAAGGGGAAATTTGGACACAGACAGGCACACAGGGAGGATGACATGAAGGCAAAGATTGGGGTGATGTATCTGTGAGCCAAGGAACATAAAAAACTGTCAGCAAACCACCAGAAACTAAGCAAGAGGCAGAGACAGATTCTCTCATGTAGCCTTACTTCCTTTTTTCCCCTAGAGAATCAATATTTTGCTAAAGAATTAATAAGTTAACTGTATGGACAATACTGTAAAATGAAAACATTAAATATCATATTTATGGTGTTATCTTGAGGATAGCGGTCGCACAAATGTTTCGTTTTGTTTTTGTCTTGCCACCACTTCATTGTGGAAGAAAATCTCGCCAGGGCTGTGCATGATCACATCCTGATTTTGGAAAAGCTGCCATCCTAGAGCAATGTACGATTACGTCCGGAGGCTGTAGAAACGTTCTTTCATTAAAAGATGAAGTTAATGGATGAGGTGCTTTCTCCAAACCTTCCCCCCGGCATGGGGCTTAGAATTTTTTCCATCTTTTCTACCTACTTCTCACACACACACACACACACACACACACACACACTCAGGTTGCTGGTTTTTTTAATGCATTAAAATTTTTTCTAGGTGACTCTGATGTGTGTACTCCAACTTGCATGAAATACAGTAAATCTTTTTTTTTTTTTTTTAGATAGGAAGACAAAATTAAAAACAAAAAAACAAAGAAGTTAAGAAAAGAGGGAGCTCAAAAAGGGAAACAGGCATTTCAAGGCCCAGCACCCCTGGTTAAATTCCAGAAAATTGTTAAGCTGTTGACTTCTACGTCTTTAACACTGTATTTGGAGGCAACATAGTCCTCATTTACAAATTTTACTTAAATCTATCTATGCTCTCATTTACAAATTGACCCATCTTTAATTGGGCCCCCCTCTAACGAAGGACTCTAGAATCTGTTCGCATTGCAATACAACAGTCGTTCCTTCTTCCTGCCCACAGAGAATCATTCCCTGTAGAGGCTTTAACAAGCTCCTCTCATACTTCTCATACTTCCTAAAATTTCTGGACCACGCATAGATTCTGGGTGGAGAACTACCTTTCTCAGTTCCATGAGAGCGGCAGTTGGGGGCTGTATACCGAGCTCTTCTGGAAACAGAGGTTCTCACAGGCCCTGAGCCTGTGAAGCTCCATATCCTCCTGAGGGTCATGGAGGCAGCATTCTACCAACTCAGCACAGATACCGCGGCCTCCTTGTTAAGACAGAAATGTTACCTACAAGACAGAGCGAAGTCTGGACCCTTTGGAGGTATTCCACCTACAGGAGAGGGTGCCCCTTCTGGCCTCAGTCCCTTGCCAGTTGATAGGTGCTAGAGGAGCTTACTGCTCTCTCGAACCCCCAGCTATGTGGGTAGCCCTTCGGGATCAAATGAGTGAACAGCACTGGGAGTATGTACCCTTTAAGGACTGCATCAAAACTACCCACAATGGAGTTTACTGGAGAGTTGCTCCCTTTCATTCCTTAATTTGGACATCCTTGGTAAAGACTGGGATGCAAGCGTCAGCCAGGTTGGCTGAACCTCAGGCAGTCATATTACCCTGGCTAACAATTGGCTCCATCTGTGCATGTTTACATCTTGGGCCATTGTCAGTGGCTCCACCAAGGGTAGCAACGGCAGTTACTTATCCAGAGTTTCTCACTTTGGCGAACGTGACTATGGGAATCTCTCGCCTCAGAGATGCTCAAAATGTAAATCAAGGTTACATCCTAAAGCCACAGTACGGGCCTCACTTTACTCACTTTGGAGCTCCAGGCATGGTTAAAAGTGACCATTTCCCTTCTAAAAATACATGGTGCTGGGCTATTGAACAAGGGATTCAGTGGAACTTTACTACCCTCAGCAGTCTCGGGCTACAGGCTTCACAGAGCACTATTATGGCGTACTTTAGCAAGCTAAAATTTAATTAAATGCAATACAATGTATTTCTATCATCAGTCAGATATCAGGGGTGGATTATAATAAAGAGTCTGATTCCATTTTTGATGTTTGACAGTCAAAACTTTCAGGCCCCACCCTCCTGCCCTGCATTTGGGCCAGCTCATAAGAAAGCCCAGGTGTTCCTTCATTTGTTACTGGCAGGAAATTCAAACCATGCTAGTCTCAGCCCACAGGTGGGAATCCTCATCTCAGCCCTACTCTCTAATCACAAGAAGAGCCAAGCCAGTCTCATTTCCTCCCTTTCGAGCCATGTTCAGATCTGCCTGGGAGCCTGCCATATGCCCCCCCCCCCCCCCCCCCCCCCCCCCCGAGAAGCCCTCATTGTATGAGTAATAAGCCTTTTCATCACCTCTCAGGCATCGTGTGGGGTCATCAGTCTTGACATCCAAAGCAAATTTTTGGGAGGACAACCTGCAGCATACTTTCTCCTCAACCTCAATACCTCAACGAACAGTGGACTCAGTGAAACTAGGCTTCAGGATTATTTGAGCCACCCTGATAGAATTTTGCAATGTTCCCTGTAATTTGAGACTGTTGCAAATTGGAAAATATCTGAATTCTCTATTCCAAAGGGAATTATCAACTAAGAATAGAAGTTCAGCTGTCTTTTCCTTTTCTGTTTCTTAAATTAACTATTTGTGTGTATAATTTTCATTTGTCAGTTCCAGACAAAGGGGAGGGACCACACCTTCATAGAGCCATAATTCCTATTTCTCTGCAAGTTGTTTACACGGCTGCAGAAACATCTAGGTTACTATATTAGGTTTCATCATGAAATAAACTAGTATGTTTAAAACTGGAGGTATTCTGAGCTGGGTGTCCCAAACATTCCTAAACAGTTCTGAGATTGGAATTTGAATGACTCAGATGTTCAGAACTGAACTTTCTTTTCTCTCAGTCTGGCACATCACTTACTTCAGTTTCAAGGATTTCATTATTATAATGTTTGTTAAATGCATAGAGATTTGCAGACGCAGAATTTTTTTGATAAAAATTCTAGATGACAAAAACTAAAGAGATGCATATTTATGTAATTTATATATTACAATTACATGAATTCCATATTTGTATAATCCTGTCCGAATTGCTGGATACATTTTTTGTGCATTGGGGAAATATGTGGTTTCCTAGCATCTGATCGGATGGGCTTTCCTTTCCAGCTGCATGGGAATCTCTTGAGTTCAGCTCTAAAGAGCTTGGAAAAAGGATATTCATTCCTTTTGAATATTTTCAGAGACAATAAAAAATTTTGTTCAAGTTTAGCATCAAGAATTTTTACCACTGTTCAAAATTGCAGAAAGTCATGAATTATCTTTAAAATTAATAATTCAGATGATTTTTTTCTACCTGAAAATGTGGATTCCAAAGAAATATTTGTATATTCTATAAATGAATGCTGTATTAATTAGTCACATACTTCAGGAAAGATGTTTTATCAAAACATTCTGCTAATTTGCCACTGAGAAAATGTATGTATATTCATGATAAAAAGGAATCCAATACATGAAAAGAGAAAGAAAAATTATAGAAAACAGCTACACAAAAGCAAAACGTTGACAGAAAAGAGCATGCCATCAGATTATTTTTCTTATTTTGGTGCAAAAGATATATTAAATCGCATGGTTTTGAGGTGCTTATTTTTTCATCCATGAAGCTTTTCTTGAGCAACATCACGCTCAACTGTGCTAAGCACCATAGATATGATGTAAAGTCTTGGCACTTAAGATGCTCATAATCAAGTAAGAAAGAAAAACATATTAAGACACAGGTGTCATAATATGAATTTATATTAATGCCTTGGGAGCATAATTAATTCTGATTAGTCATTGTTTTAAGGTTATGGGATGAGTGAAACAAAGGTAAGTTTTTAGGCTGGGTCAAAGAGTACACCAAACCATATGACCATATCAACAGATGCAGAAACCAAACAAAAACACTTGACAAGATCCAAAATTTTTTATGATAATAACATTTGATAAATTTAGAAGGGAACTCCCTCAATATAAGTCCATTTATAAAAAACCCACAAACTAATATCATACTCAATGGTAAAGACTGAAAATTCTTCTCCTAAAACCTGGAACAAGACAAGGATGCCTGCTTTCTCCACTTCTCTTCATTATAGTACTGGAAATTAGAGCCAGGGCAATTAGACAAGGAGAAAAGAAAGGTAGCCAATTTAGAAAGAAGAAGTAAAACTATTTCTGTTCATAGATGGCATAATCATATCACTAGGAAGCCCTAAAGAATCC
The DNA here is from genome assembly GCF_011800145.1 of Mirounga leonina. Classification (NCBI taxonomy): domain Eukaryota; kingdom Metazoa; phylum Chordata; class Mammalia; order Carnivora; family Phocidae; genus Mirounga; species Mirounga leonina. The sequence goes on along the minus strand of NW_023270320.1, from coordinate 16,653,490 downwards.
ATTTAAAAATGTCAGAGCAAATAAGTGAATTGAAGGAAACTTTCAGGATACGAAATCAACATACAAAAATCAGTTGTACTTTTATGCACTAGCAGTGGACATCCAAAAAGAAACTGGATTGGGGAAAAAAATTCGTCTACAATAGCAAACAAGGGAATAAAGTATTTATTTATACAGTACTTAGGAATAAATTAAACAAAGGAAGCACATAACTTATACACTGAAAACTATAAAACACTGCTGAGAGAAATTTAAAAAACTAATGAAAAGACATCTGTGCATGGGTTGGAAGACTTAATATAGTTAAGATGACACTGCCATCAAAGCAATGTACAGATTCAATGCAATCCCTATCAAAATTCCAATAACGCTTATGACAGAAATGGAAAAACCCCATCCTAAAATTTATATGGAATTTTAAGAGACACTGAATAGCCAAAACAATCTTTTTTTTTTTTAAGTTTTATTTATTTATTTGTCAGAGAGAGTGAGAGACGGGGACAAGCGGGGAGGGGGACAAGCTCCACAAGCAGGGGGGTGGCAGGCAGAGGGAGAAGCAGACTCCCCGCTGAGCAAGGGGCCCGATGGATGCGGGGCTCAATCCCAGGACACTGGGATCATGACTGAGCCAAAGGCAGATGCTTAACCGAATGAGCCACCCAGGCATCCCACCGCAACAATCTTGAAAAAATAATAACAGAGATGAAGATTTCACACTTACTCATTTCAAAACTAACTACAAAGCACAGTGATGAAACATTGTGGCACCAACATAAGGGTAGACATATAGAGAGATCGATGGGATAGAACTTAGTGTCTAGAAATAAAAGCTCACAGTTATGGTGAACTGATTTTTGACAAGGGTGCCAAGATTATTTAAAGGGGAAGAGCAGTCTCTTCAATAATTGTGCTGGAAAACTGGATTTCCACATGCGAAAGAATGAAGACTGATTTCACACCATAAATTAAAAAAATAATTCAAAATGGATTAAAAACCTAAACATAAGACCTAAGGCCATAGAACACTTGGAGGAAAACAAGAGGACAAATCTACATGACCTTAGACTTGGCAATGGCTTTTTAAATATGACACCAAAAGCATAGACAACGAAAGAAAAAATAGACAAATCTGACTTCATTAAAATTAAAAACTTTTATGCGCCAAAGAACACTATCAAGAGACTGAAAAGGCAGCCCACAGAGCAGTAGAAAATATTTGCAACTCATATATCTGATAAGGGTTTCTTTTTTTTTTTAAGATTTTATTTATTTGACAGAGAGAGAGAGAGACAGCAAGAGAGGAACACAGGCAGGGGGAGTGGGAGAGGGAGAAGCAGGCTTCCCGCGGAGCAGGGAGCCCGATGTGGGGCCCGATCCCAGGACCCTGGGGTCATGACCTGAGCCGAAGGCAGATGCTTAACCGACTGAGCCACCCAGGTGCCCCAGATAAGGGTTTCATATCCAAAATATATAAATGACTCCTGCAAGTCAACAAAATAGTCAAAACAACCCAATTTATAAAACAGGCAAAGGTCTTTGAATACACATTGCCCCAAAGATGACACACATATGGCCAAGAAGCACATGAAAATATACTCAACCTCAGTAGCCAAATGCAAATCCAGAGCAAAATGAGATACCATTTCATACCTACTTGGGTGGTTATAATTTTTAAAAAATGGAAAATAACAAGTGTTGGCAAGGACACGGGAAAACTGAGACCTTTGTACTTTGCTGGTAGAAATGTAAAGTGCTAGAACTGCTGTGGAGACAATTTGGCAGTTCTTCGAAAAGTTAAACACAGAATTACCATGTGACCCAGCAATTCTACTTTTAGGTATGGACCCCAAAGAATTGAAAACAGGTGTTCAGATGTTTGTATGCCAATATTCATAGCAGCATTATTCACAATAACTCAAAGGGGGAACAACCCAAGTGTCTATCAGTTGATGAATGAATAAACATACATCTAATGTACATGCATACAATGGTATAGTATTCAGCCATAAGATGGAATGAAATTCTAATACATGCTACAATATGAAAGAAACTAAAACTATGTGCAGTAAATAAGTCAGACACAGAAGAACAAATGTTATGATTCCACTTACATGAAATATCTAAATAAGCAAATTCATAGACACAGAAAGTACATTAGAGCTTACCAGGGACTGGGAGGAGGAGAAAAAGGGGTGGGGTGGTTATTGCTTAATGGATCTGGAGATTCTGTTTGGGGTGATGAGAAATTTTTGTACAATATTGTTAATGTAAATAATGCCAGTGAATGGTACAATTAGCCATGGCTGAATAGCTAATTTTATATACACATACATATTATCACAGGGGGAAAAACCAACGTACAGAAGCGAGTGCATCATAAATTATCTTCGGTGTTTATATCCGCATAAACACTGGAAAGATATAAGAAACTAGCATAAGTGGCTACTTAGAGTTAACATGAATATTCAGTTCATACACACTAATTAGGTTGTACGGGCTAAAATATAGGAATACTCTGTCCTGATTGGTAAGTGGCCACTCCCCAATTCCCTGAATTTCTTCTACCTCCACTCTCATCCTGGGATACCTGATTGTCTCATGATCCAGCAGGTAAAGAATTAACTCTGGCAGGCAGGGCTCTAGCAGGCCAGCATAGAATGAAGTGGGATGGAAACAGGGTGGCAGGAAAACTGCACACTCAGCCTATTGACATCCTTTTGATTGTTTGAATCATGTAAGTGTATTACCTATTTACTATAATGAAATATAAAAAAAATAAAAAGAGTATACCAGCTATAAAAGGCAATTAAGAGAATCTGAGCAACACAAATGCATACTTGTAAACCATAGTGGCACAAAGAACAAGAGAGCTCGGGGAAGTTCAAGTTTTGTGGAAAGGCTTAAATATGGGGGGTCAGGGGATAGGCACGGAGGATGAGATTAGACGGGTAAACATGGGCCAGATATGAAGGAACATTTATGTGATATTAATTAACTCGAGGGGCGCCTGGGTGCCTCAGCCGTTAAGCGTCTGCCTTCGGCTCAGGTCATGATCCCAGGGTCCTGGGATCGAGCCCCACATCGGGCTCCCTGCTCTGCGGGACGCCTGCTTCTCCTTCTCCCATTCCCCCTGCTTGTGTTCCCTCTCTCGCTGTGTCTCTCTCTGTCAAATAAATAAAATCTTTTAAAAAAAAATTAACTCGAGCTATTTCTACTGCCCTGATAAATCATTATTTTTTTAATCAAGGGAATAACTTGAACAGGTCTGTGTGTTAGAAACATAGTTCTGACAACTGTGTAGGTAATGGAGTGAAGAGGAGAGAAGCCAGGAGTGAGAGGGCTGAGATGATGAGGAAAGTGGTAACAGGATGGAAATAAGAAGTCACGGTCAGAAGATACTCAAGAAGAATGATCCAATGGTCTTGCTGAAAAAGTTAGCTCGGGGGATGTTAATAAAAAAGAGCAGGAATAAATAATGACTCTAAGATTTCTAGCTTCGTTTACAAAGGGGGTGGATTATGACCTTTAAAGGGGAATTCTAAATGGGAAATTATTCAGAATTTTGATTATGTGAAATGTGAATATATTGAGATGGCAAAGATAAAGCATGACATAATGTGGATTTCAAATAAAAAGTTACTATGAAAATGGTAATGTTTTCCATTTTATTTAGGAATGACTAAGAGGAAGTATGCTAAGTTCTACAGGACAAAACAGTATCTTTGTACATCAATGAAGATCTAAACTTAAAGAGTATTATTGGAATATGATACAAAAACTATTTTGTGCTGTTTTTTACAAATTTATTTTTGACCGTGATAGCTTAGGTGTTAGACATGTAGAAAACTGACCTCCAGATACTGTCACTAATTCTAAGGATTTATATTTTTATAGAGAAATAACAGATATGATTTCTTCAGAATGCCATCTAAAACTTTTCCCAATAAATGTACTTTCAAAATACCATGGTATTCTCTAGGTATTCTCTAGTGTCTTTATTGTTTCATCAGATGAACAAGAAGAGTTTCATAAAATCTTTATGAACAAAATGACTTTTTAGAGCACTCTCTGCAAGCATTCTTCCCTCAATTCTGTATCTATCTCCAGCTACCCCCTTTCTCCCCACACAGCTAAACTTCTAAGAGCAGTGTGTATTCATAGTCTTCATCTCCTTACCTTACATTTATTCCTCAATCTACTTTGTCTGGCCAATATCCGTAAGTGAAGTGGTTGTTGCTAAGGTCAACAGAGTCCAACACATAACTAAATTATCTCACAGGAACTCTCTGTTGCATTAGCATACTTAGCCCATCCTTTTTGGAATGTTCTCTTTCTTTGATCTCTGTAACACTACACATTTCTGGCTTCCTTTATCCTTCTATGATCATTTCTTCTCAACCTCCTTTGCTGGCTTATTCTCTTCCACCCAGCCATTAGTTGCTGAATTTCTCAGGAGTTGCTCATAGCCCCTCCTCTCTCACTCCACTCTCCTCTAGAAAAGTTTACCATATCTTTGACTTCAATTTCCAACTAGAGGTCAGTGATTCCACCCCACGCTTTATTTCAAATCTCTAGGTATGACCTTTTCTCTAGACTGCAAGCACAAATAACCAGCCATTTCCCAATCTCTCAATGTAAATGTCTTAAATATACCTTAAACTAACCATGTTCAAATAATCACACTCTTAATCACCACCATCAAAAAAGATCTTTTTCCAATGTTCCTTCTAATGGTATCTTTCATCCAAGTGCACAGGCAGAAACTTAGTAACATTTTTAATGTTTACCTTTTATTAAATCCCATGTCCATTTCTTCACCAAAGACTCTTAATTAATTATTACCTCCTAAGTATCTCTTATATCTCTGTACTTCTTTCTATCTGTATTGTCAAACCCTAGTCTAAACCGCCATCTCTCTCCTGGATTTTTGTAAACACTTTGTAGTATACCAACTACAGCGTCGCCCTCTATAATCTGAAAAAAAAAAAAAAAAAAAGTACTGGATGGAGAGTTTTTAGTCCACGTATCTGTGAAGGAAGCAAAGTTAAGTCTTAAATTGGTTTTGTAAGGGCCTGTAAAAATGATGATTATTCAAATACACAACAGAAACATTTATCCACATTACACATTATCATTGGTAAACTATCTCCTGTTTGGATAGAGTAGGTGGCTTGGTCAAGTAGTAGAGAAAAGGTGGGTGACAAGCGCTTTCTTCAGTCTGCCACATCTGCTTTGTATCTGACCTTTCAAAACCATAGTATCTGATCTGACTTTTCTCATTCAGTCTTTTCCAGATTATTCTGGGGTCATCTGAAAGCCTGGGAAAACCCTCCTGATGTGCATCTCCAATAAGGGTAAGAAAGTCTTTGGTATAAAGGTGTTTGTCTATCTTCTCTTGGAGTAGAAATGACTCCAGTGAAGTCTTCTTCTGTCGCAGAAAGGCAGATTGGGCCAGTTCTGCTCTTTTTCTGTTGCAATGGGGACACCAAGAAGAAATGTGCTGCTTAGCTGTCGCCACCTGTTGTGGGGTTGTCCTCATGTTTTTTAGGTAGATTCTGTTCAAAAGTTCATCAGGGACGGTACAGTTTAAGGCATCTTTCTCCGAAGCCTCTGCAGTCAACCTAAGCTGTGGCTTTTGGTGTCTGCTCCTCTTTTTCTCCTTAGAGTTTGCTCTGCGATGGATCAGGTTTATCTTAACGGCACAAAAAGACTGCAGGGCATTCAGTTCTTCATCAGATACCCGAGTGGTTTCTGTTTGAAGTTTAGTGTCTGATTGGTATTGTCCAGAGTTAGTTTCTTTGCCCTTGTGGTAGTTGATCCATTTTCTACTGAACTTCTTTTCATTATTTTGGTAGTCTGAAAGCTCAGACTGTTTGTCTCGATACTCCAAGTGCATGGTCTTTCCACTCCCAGAGGCATGGGACCAGGGCGGCCGTCCTCCAGAGGAGCTGAAAGCACTGGAACTCCGTACCTCATCAGTCAGCGACTCGTCAGAAAGGTCTGCCATAGCCCTGATGTCCGTTTGGGCCAGTTCCCCTTGCTCTTGTCAATCCCCAGGCTTCTAGGCGAATGGCTATCACTTTGCATCAGACCTGGCTCTTCATCTGCTCTGCCCTGATTAAGACAGGCTCAGGAACTGGTCCCGCCGGAGTCCACAGGGGTCGGTCCCGGAGCAGGCGGCTCGGCAAGGATCCTCTTCCGGGCTACGCCTTCCCGGCTGCCTTGGCAACGAGGGCGGTCATGCGCAGTGGGTGTCAGAGCTGGGCTCCTCCTCTTTCCCCGCCCCCTCCAGCTCAGACTGCTTGAGCGGGCACGGATCTCGCTGGCGTCGCAAAGCGCAGGCTCCGTTTGCTCTGTAGCGACCCTTCCTTGGTGCTATTTTGAGTACAAAATCTATCAGTCCTTGAGAGAAGCTGCAAACTGTTTTTCTTCAGGGGTCTCACAAGTGTACGTGTGTGAGGCTAGTGGGCATAGGCGGGTTCTAATTCGAGAATGATGCCCCGCCCCTCCCCCCCCAAAAAAGCTGGCCAAAAAGCGCAGGCAAAAACACGTCTGCAGATCATATAGCCAGACCACCTAATTGTAGACCATGTCTTAGAATAAATATCGAACGACTGAAACTATCCCACGAGACTCCTGCCTGCACATCTTGCACAACTTTCTGTGCTCCAGGATTGGGACGACATTCTGTGCTCGGATTTTCCCAAACACAGGTTTTTCAGGTCTTTGGTTCAGGCAGTTCCCCTCAGACTGGCACGTCAACACCCCTTTTCTTTATGTGATTTATTACTGTTCCTCCTTCAAGTCCCATTTTCTCAGGAAGGACTTCATACCCACCCTGCCCCAAACTCTTTACAGCCTTTATTTCATGGTTTGCAGCTATATGATGATGCCCCCTCACCCCATCACCCCACTAGATTAAAAACTCCGTGCGGGCAGACACTAAGCCTGTGTTGCCCAGTACTCACCAGGTACCTGACGCATTAGAAGGCATTGGATAAATCTGTTAAATAAATGCATTGAATGACTGTGAAAATAGAAATAAAGATAACCTCACACAGATCCAATGTACTACCAGCTTAAGGAACTCCAATCTTTATCTTTCTGAACCGCCCACCCCAATTTACTCTTCTACCCATGACATATCCCTTAAAGAGAGCCTTTTTAAAAACATGGTAGAATTTTATTAATAGCTGTTCTCATGAATTATAATATGTTGACTCTGAAGATTGGCTTTTTCTAGGTCTTAATAAATATATGAGTCTAGGTCTTAGTATCTGAGATAATTTCAAGAGAATGGGCTCCCTAGGTCAGCCCCCTACCCCCCATGTTGTTATTCAAGTCTAACCAGATATATTCAATGTTATCCCAAAAAATGTTCATCTTTTTAGGAGCAAAGGGCCAAAAGTCTGAAATATTCAAAAAGCATCTTTCAAGTATGAACCAGCTTCACATTGATGATAAAGAGATTGCAACTTCCTGTATTCAACCCCGATAATATTTTATCATATAATATTAGCCTTTAAAAAGAGGTAGCAGATAATTTGTGGATAGCTGCAAGTGATTTCCAGCATCTCAAGGGCTCAAGATTTTCATTTTTAATTTTTATTTTAAAAACCTTCCTTATTCTCTGAACATTTATATGTAATTCATTATAACCCATATTTTCCCCAAAAAATATTGATCAAAAGAGCTATACTTTATAATAAAGCATATTCATATCATCCAGTAAGCTATTTTTAATAACATTATCCTAGAAGCAGATGCATTTGGGGAGAATATTCTGTTATCAACCATTTTTTTGGTAATAATCAGCATGACCCAGTAAATTGTTTAATACTCTAACATGGGTGTTTTCCAAGGTACAGTCAGTCACATTCCTTCTAGGGTCCTGACAAAATCGAAGGTTAGGGGAACTTGTCAGAACCTCTCCTGGCTATCTTGTCTAGGCCTTGGACACCCATGGTACTTCGGCTTCCTCCTGTAAGCTGGCTCTTTTTCTTTCAAAAGCATGTGTGAGAAGTGCCAGAGAGAAGGTGCTTTGGCGCCCAGAGTGTACCACACTGTCACTCAGGTGACTTCCTCTGGCAACATTGTCCTCCAGAAACCTCAGGCATCTCTTAGGGGCTGATGGGAATGTTGGGGTCCTTTACAGACGGAATTGTGGCTGAAGACTGCCTGGAGTTGGGGGGTGGGCAGAATAGGAAGTAAAGAGAGAAATTAGGTGCTCCTGGCCTAACCATGTGATGGCACGACTTTAATTGCCTTACAAACACTGTCTCTTCCTTCCGAGTTCTTAATGGGGAGCAGGGCAAAGCTCTTTTTCCAGCTTTTCCTCAACAATCAAATGTGTTTACAGCTATGGGGCTTAACCCCAGAGAGAGGAGGTCAAAATAAATTAGTCTTCCTATCTGATTCCCTTTCTCTCTTCTTTCACTTTTCTTGGAGGGAGAAGGACACACTTTCAGTTTCTTCCTGTCTGACAAACACTTCTCCCCTCAGGTATCATAGCTCCTTCCTTCCCAGGTGGCCTTTAGCCTGTACCCCTTCCTGGAGCCCTTGTGGTGTTCACGGTACCAGGAGGGAACCTAGTGTATGAATAAGGGAAATCAAGTTGACAAATCTTTCAACAATATTCTACCCTTTACATAAACTTCACAGCACTGTACTCAGTTCTGTGGATCAAACAAAATGAAATATTTTCTCTCCTCCTGAGGGTCTAAGATGAATGCGTCAGAAATCTCACTGTGAGAAACGATGTTTGCAAAGTAAAGAATCTTACATCACTCATGTTAAAATAATTATTTCAACTTACAGGACAGTACTGGTTCTTCATTTCTTTAAAGTGTTTTTCCCTCACAAATATCTCCATTTTTCCATTCTTATTTCCTGTGTGCCTTCTATAATTTTTCTAAAATTGATTGCCTTATGCAGAGTTGCCTTTTACTTTAATAATTATTGTTTTGCAAAGGTAATATATGTTTTTTGTACTTTAAAAGATAAGGATAAGCCACTAATATTGATTTTTAAGTAAGTTACCTGAATTCTGATTCCCCAAAGATTATACTACAAACACTTATAAAACATTTTCTATTTTTCCTTGAATAATTTTTTGTTAATAAAATCTAGATTATATTTTGTTTTATAAACTATTTTCTTCAATTAGTAATGATATGGCTTTTCCATTCAATTTGTAAAAATTCTTTTTCAACATAATTTCAACATATTTGATTTATTTAACTAAATTATTTAGGCACAAGGTATTTCCAGGTTTTTTTGCTCCTAAAAATTATCAGGATAAATGTTTCTGTCGCTAAATCTTTATATGCATTCATAGCTATACATTTATGATAAATTCCGGAAATTATAATTGATGGTCAAATGCATGTGCAGTTTGAAGGCTTTTAAGATATCAGTTCTTCCCTTGCACATTTTACCCCCTTCTGTAGTATGTAAAATCCAACATATAATACTATTTTATCCATAAATACTTCAGTTTATAACTCCAGTAGGTAAGGCCTTTCTAAAAATATAATGCCATGATGATTATCACATCTAAAATATAATAATTCCTTAATATCATCTAATAATTATTCTGTATTCAAATTTCTCTGTGTCAAAAATGCCTTTTTGCGAGTTGCGTGCTTATAGCGAGGTCTGTTCAGTGCATTTGGCTGATACAACTCTCAAGGCTCTTTTACTCCACAAATTCTTCCCAAGTACAAACAATTTTAAAAAAGGAAAAAGAAAAGAGCTGACACATTTAGCTTTCTTCTCTGTATCTACTATTATGTTCCCTATAGACAATCATTAAAGTTTTTGATTTAGTCTTTCGAGTTTCCTTTTGAAATTATACATCAATACATATCTGTACCCCCTTTCTTACAAAAAAATATATATATTCCACATACTCTACACATTGCTTTACACTTTCTTTTTGCTTTTTTCTTAAAAACGTTTCTGGAATATCACTTCCCTTCAACCTATACACACCTTCCTCATTTCTCTTTACAACTGCATTGTACTGTGGGAATGTACCAGAGTCATTCCCACATTTTGGTGAGCATTGTGGTCCTATAAGGAATCACATTTTTCTTAGTATTTGGGGAGGTATATCTCCAATAAGATTTCTGGGACTAAAATTAGCAAATCAAAAATTCAGGCATGTGTAGTTGTTGGATTTTTTTTCTTTTTTTTTTTTTTAACATATTTCCAAATTCCCCTCTATGGGGGAGTATATGTTTTGCATTCCTGCCAGCCACGTATAAGAACAATGGTTCCCAAGAGCCTAGCCATCACATTATGTATTCAGATTTATGACTTTTTGTGAATCTAATGGATGAGAAATGGTATGTCAGTGTAATTTTAAATTGAATTCTCCTTATTATAAGTGAGATTGAACACCATTTTATGTGAATAAGGGCCACTTACAGTTATTTTTGTGTGCACTGTCTATTCATTTTACCCATTTTTCCACAAGATTTTTGATTTATTCTTCTGATTCTTAAAAAAGCACTTAAAATCACTTTAATATTGGAAGTATTAGCCATTTGTCTGAGATAAGTCCCAAATGATTTTCCCACTTTGTCTTTTTATTTGGTTATGCTGTTTGCCGTGCAAAAGTTGGATTTTTTATTTCATATAGCAAATATATCCATTTCCTTAGTGTTCTAGAATTCTTAATCATATTTAGAAAAATTTTGTCTACTCCCATATTATAAATAAACTCACTCATGTTTTCTTATAGTATTTGTGATTCTTCTTCTCTGTATTAACATTCTAATCCTTTTATAGTTTCTTCTCTAATATGAAGAATGGACCTAATTTTATATTTTTCTGTATGGCTACCCAGTGATCCCAACCATACTTCCCAAAATGTTCTTTGTTACCCTACTGCTTTTAGATGCTGACTTTATCATAAATTCACACACACACTTAGTTTTTGTTTTGTTGTGGTTTTTTTTTTTTCTGGAATTTCAACTTTAATGCAATGGTCTGTCCTTCTATTTCTACATACCAACACTATACTGTTTTAACAGACTTTATAATATCTTTTAACTTCTCACAGGACCAGACCCCTCTCCTCATTTTCAGGAGTTTCTTATATGTTCTTATTTCTTTATCTTTCCAAATGAACTTTATAACCAACCTGTCTTGCTTCAGGATATATATGTGTGTGTGTGTGTGTGTGTGTGTGTGTATATATATATGCTTTTATTAAAATATGCTAAGTTTATAAACATTGAGGATTTTTTAAATTGGGTCTTCCTATCCAGAAATATGGCATGTCTTTACAAATATTCAAGTGTACATTGGAATCTTTCAGGTAGTGTCCTCATTTAGGCTCTTTATGGATTTTATTTTGTTTTATTTTATATACTTTTATGCTAGTGACCGTAAAGGAGGTTATTTCTTCCACTGTATCTTGCAAATGATTATTATTTATATACTGGAATGCCATTGATGCCTGTATTTTTATCTTATAGCCTGATAGTTTAGTAAATGTTTATTGTTTAGAGTAGCTGTATCTTTGTCTTGGATTTGTAAAACATATATAAAACTTCTGATAGTTTAGAAATGGTTTTGATCTTGGAAAACAAAAGTCGGAATGATCTGCGTGACGTAGAATTGCCCTATAAATGCTACTATAGCAAAGCTCTGATAGATAGATGATAGATAGATAGATAGATAGATAGATAGATAGATAGATAGATGATAGATAGATGATAGATGATAGATAGATAGATAGATGATAGATAGA